>NW_027611735.1:600000-952500 GCF_964261635.1 Lissotriton helveticus | reverse complement strand
TAGACACATAGAGTGAGGGTGATAGATAGAGTGAGGGTGATAGATAGAGTGAGGGGGATAGATAGATAGATAGATAGATGGGGGATCCAAAAAGTCAGTGAGCTCTGGAGGTGATCACACGAGAAGCTATGAAAGGTTAAACAGTGACAGTTCTAAACTGACTACTCCAAGGGACCAGAGATGTCAGGGGATGTATTTTTCTGGTCTATTTAGTCCTTGTGCTGTGATCTGTCATCTTCGAGCTCTGCCTTCCACCTGCTCTTTGTCCATGCCATGTCCCGTGAATAACGCAAAGCATATAACTTAGCACAAATTTTAAAAACAAAACTCACTTCCCAAACGATCTGAATTTATGAACCTAAATTATTTGAAAATATAGGCTCCGATGTTAATCACCGCAAAATGAAGAACTCAGAATTAAGGAAAGTTATAAATACACCCAGTGTAATCACATGGAACACATCAGCAAATATATCACCAGTACAGCAAGGTTTTGTGCAAGCCCAACAGAGATCAAAATAACTAAAAGCGGGATCCGGTTTCAGCAAGGAAAAGCAGTAGTGTGCCAACACTTCAGACACGTACAATACTGAGAGAATGCATGAGGAGCAGGAGCATGAGACCGCAAATAAGGGACAGGACAGCAGATGTGCTCTGTGCAGCAGGGGTACAGGATGAAATGCAGGGTAGGCTCCTAGCAGGGCACAATGGTGGCTCTCTGTGGAGAACAGACGAGGCTCGGCCCGATGCCGTTCAGCACTCTCTAGCCCTTTGCAGGGTTGTCATTCACTATGCTGGCAGATATTCTCTGTGCTGCTCATGGCTGGGTTCTGTGCAGAGGAGAGACAGATAAAGCCAGCAGGGGGCCGGTCATGGCTCCATGCAGGTCCCAATCACGGCATTGTGTGGGAGGTCATCATGGCACTGTGTGGGGAGGGCAGTTGCAGCTGCCAGCCATGCAGAGAAGGAGTATGCAGGCATAAAAGTGATGTGCCACCGATGTGTACAGAGGCCATCAGGGCACTTTAAAGGTAGTTGGGTAGCACACGAAAAGGCATGCAGTCCCGTCACCATCCAGATCAGTGTGCGAGCAAGGATTGGACAGCTACCAAAGCCAATGTGCAAGCTGATGCACTGGATATGATGTCGGGTTCTGGCAATATTGATATAATGTCGGGTAAAGTGACAGCGAGTAATGCCGAGTTCAGAAACTTTGTAAAGCTGCCCTCAGAAAAACCACGGGAAGGATATCAGCATCTTCTTGTGCTGAAAACTAAACTCCTGATCCCAGAGTCCGAGGTGAAGGCAGAGTCTTTCGATAATGGGGATTCGTGCAGTCAGGAAACGCTTAATTAGGAGGTGCGTGACCTCAGGATAAAGCCACGAGGGTGAGATATTATTCTATACATAGGTAAGTGAGTGCAGGTTGTGTACTCTCCAATACCCACCTAGGGTTTATGTAGCATTCCCCTTGCAGAGAGGTCTCCTGGAAAAATAAATGGCAGGCAAAATTCAAATCATCCTGCAAAAGGTGTGGAGCAGGCTTGTCATACAGAAACAGGCATACATCTGCCTCCAGGGTTTGAACAACTTGGCAGCACAGCTGACAATACAGGAGTTCCAAACAAAAACAAAATAGGTAGTGCTGATTGAAGAAAGCTTAATTAAAAAAATCCATATGCTTTTACTTATGCGCTTGGAGGAAATGTCCGACTTATTTCCAGGAGAGCGATTTAGAGTGTGATCACGGAGTTCCAGTAAAGCTCAGCTGTAACTACTAAAAGAGAACTGAAAGACGTGTAGCGCAACCTCGCTCTGAGTTACTGGGATTCAAGAAGCCACACAAAAAAAGAAAAAACACTGGAAGGATATCAGCGTCTTCTCGTGCTGAAAACTGAACGCTTGATCCCAGAGTTCGAGGCGAAGGCAGAGTCTTTCGATAATGGGGTTTCGTGCAGTCAGGAAACGCTTAATTAGGAGGAGCTTGACCTCGGGCTGAAGCCACGACGGAAAAGGGGAGCCAAAAGGAATGAATGGCAACGCGCCCTCGCGCTTATAAAAAAAAAGAAAAAAGGCATACACAAAGTAATAACAACAAACTCTCGGTATTGCGTGGTGGGGGCGCGGGCTGAAGCCACGACAGAAAAGGGGAGCCAAAACGAATGAATGGCACGCGTCCTCGCGCTTATAAAAAAAAAAAAGAAAAAAGGCACACATGAAGTAATAACTACAAGCTTGCGGCATTGCGTGGTGGGCGGGGGAGCGGCTTCCTTTGAAGTCTGATGCCGATGGTGAAGGCACACACGAATTAATAACAACAAGCTCTCGGCATTGCGTGGTGGGGTAGGGAGAGCGACATTGCGTGGCGGGTGAGCGGCTTCCTTTGAAGTCTGAAGCCGATGGTGTGCGATGTGCACGTGCCGGGCTTACATGTTCTGTACCCGATCCGCAGTTTGGGTACACTTTTGAAAACCTTACTATAATCTCGCCAGCATCCCTAATGGGATTGCTTAGGCGAGACCTAAAAACACAGACCAAGAACTTTGATGCGATCTCGCACCTAAGGCCCTAATCTATCATGTCTTCTTTCTAATTTGTGATGAGAATGCAAAATAAAACCTACTGCAATACCACAAAACCTGTTGAATTGAAATGTTATCAGAACAAAAAACAGACATCTTGTCCATATAGGCAGAAGTAGTGACAGAACACCTCATTCTTCGTGGGACAGGAATCCCATTAAGCAATTTATCAACCCTGAGAGTTGCAATAAAGGGTTTGATGGACAAAACAAACTGGAGTGGGGGCAAAGGGGAATCCATGACTTACTCCTGACAAAATGAGAAAAGAGTCTGTTAATGTGCCCTTGACCATGACTTTGTTGTAACAATTTGAGTACAATAAATTAATCCATGACCTGCATTTTGGACCATTAATGAATGAATGAATGAAAATTTTATTTTTATATTAAAATCATTTGCAATACATCTTGTATGCCAGTTAAAAGAAGGATTACAAAGACGAGAACTAGCAAAAAAAAAAAAAAAATAGAACAAAAAAAGAAAAAAAAATTTAAAAGAAGATATTTGTATACAACACTCTCAAAACAGTATGTAAAAGACAATACATGTTTAAATATGTATATCTGTACATTTGATAATTACTAAAATGATATCTTCATCGTCTGATTTATAGGGCAAGTTGGCTTATTAAACTGAGTTGGCTTTTATCTTGCCTAACCCCTAGTCTTCCATAAGCCTATTTCGAAGTTCAGCCATGTATTTCCCAAACCTGGCCAGGTCCGATGGAACAGTGCAGGAGAAAAGTACCGAAACGGCTTTTTTTACTGTTCGAACCCCATGTCGTAACCAAACTTGTTTTAAAAGGATCTGTCGGGGCGAAAGCATCGCAGGACAGCAGCAAATCATGTGTAGCAGAGATTCGTGTTTATAGTTACAGAGTCTGCATCTTATTTTCTGTTCAAGGGACCTCCACCCGGGGTTTAGCTCTTTTATTTGAAGGGGCACTAATCTGGCCCATATGATGTTTTTAAGTGCTTGCATTCCAAGTGCTTGACTGAGATAGGGCTGGGTTTTATGCCCAATATATGATGTTGCCAATCCGGGTGGCCCTCTTCCTGTTACGAATTCTGCTAGGTCATTTATATGTGACAGATGAAAACATTTTTTATTTATTGCATTTTAAATCGCCAGATAGTCTATTGGTGCCTTCTTCCAATTTTCAATTGCCAGCCCCAAGGTTTCCACTGCTTTATCCTTGTAACTTTGCCACGGGTTGATGGTCTCTCCGTAAATTGGCTTGAGCATACTTTTTAAACTACCGGCTTGGGCTCTTATAATTTGATAGAAGTATTTTGCATGTATTCCCAAGCATTGCTTACTTTGTTGCTTTAGGCCGAACTCCAAACGAATTAAGCTGTTACGAGTGTGTTTGGGAAGTTTAAAGATGCGTTTATAGGCCTGGCACTGCACTTTGTCCAACATTGCCTCCATTTTTCCTGGGAATGCCTGTTGAGCGTACCCTGCGGTTGCCCTGATCTTGGCTTGTAATACCTTTCTGATAGGTGCTGACGTCGGACTCTGCATAAGCTCGTTTAGTTTGCATATTGAGAAAATTGTTGCCTGTGCTCTGGCCTTCATTTTGCGCGTGTGTGATGTTGCTTTGCCAGTTTCACTTAGCCAACATCCGAGGTAGTTGTATGAACGCGTGATATTGATAATTTCCTTACCCACATGCCATTTCAGTAAGGCTTTTTTGGGGAAGTGGCCATAGATGATAACTTTCGTTTTTTGAGCATTTTTTTATGAGTTCATTGATTTTGTTGTACTTATTTAGGGATTACAGACCTCTTTGCAGCCCGATTTATGTGTGGTCCATTACCACTAAATCGTCTGCATATTGTAAAATTTGCAGTTTATTTCTCCCGATTTTTGGGGTCACCAAACTAGCATTCAAAAGCTTCTTCCCCAGATCTGCTGTGTATAAATTAAACAGCATGGGGGCGAGTACGCATCCTTGTTTTAGTCCACGATTTGTCGGGCACTTCTTTGTTATAGTGTTATCCGCTAGCTTTACTTGGATCCAGGTGTGACTATATAATGAAATGATGGCGTTAAGGAGTCCTGCTGGGATATGCCAGTTGCTCAGTTTTTTCCAATAGCTTATGTCGGGGTACCCCTGCCGAAAGCAGCTGAGTAGTCGACAAAGCATGCGAAAATTGGTTTATTATTTTTGCTGTTGGCTTGCTGGCTCAAATATGACATGGCCACAATGTTATCAACTGTAGAGCAGCCCTTACGGAAGCCTGTCAGATAGTGGGGAAGGATTTCTTTTTTTTTTTTTTTTTTTTTTTGGAAGACCTTTATTGATGTTACAGAGGTAAAACACAGCTTTGTGCCTACAACCTAATGGATCAGGCCGGCAGCGTTAGTGTATAGATCAAGTAAACTCCACAACCTTGGACAGGGAGCCAGAAGTGTACACAGCATGTCGCCTACAACCCATGTGGGCCGGCCGCGTTGTCTGTTATTTAAAGCTGCAAAATGAGGCGTAATACCGCAGGCGATTTATCAGTCAATATCAGTTCTTACACCATTGAGGTCTCATGATTTTCTTTTTGTTGCGCTCTAAACATTAACAACAACTCATTACAGAACTGAGGCGGTCAGTCCAATTCCCATGTGGAATCCCCGGTCGGGGGGATGTGGTAGGTAGGGTCCCCTATCGCCAAGTCCGGCGTGGTGTATCCCTAAGCAGTGGACTGAGTGTGCGTATGATTGCCTACCTTTGGTGTAAGGGCCATTCATGTACATCCCACTGGGGGGGGGGCGTGGTGGGGGCTATGTGTATAGTCTGTGCCTGTCTCCGGGTATGGGGGCGATATTCCACCATGATGTGCCAGGACATGCGCAATGCGTCAGGGGTCAGGGATAGTGGGGGGGGGGAGGGGGGGGGGAGGAAAGGGGGGGGAGGAGGATAGCTGGGTCAAATTCCGACGTCAGTGGTTCATAACTCCGTCTCTTGTTCGGTCCGGGATTGGTCTGAGGGTATCCATATATATTCATATAGTGGCTCCAAGGATCACGCGTGAAGGAGCATTAAAGGCCATACTTCCCAGCTAGGGTTCTTCTAGCGGGTGGGTGGCAGGCGTGCCGTGGCGTGTCACGGCGATTGAGAGGAGGCGCCGTGCACTCTACAGGGTTGCCCAGCTAGCCCAGCCTCCTCCCGGTCTTCAGTACCAGCTTCAGCATTAGATTGGGCCCGGAGCAGATAGGCGGAAAGCGGGCCCCATAGATCTTTGGGTCGCGAGTTATGTGGTAGCAAGTCGGCATAATTATGTAGTTGGTCTTGCCAGGTTGACATCGTTGCCAGCCATATTTTGAATTTGGGGGCGCGGCCTCGGCCCCATTTGCACGCCACATGGCGTTTCGCAAGTAGGAAGCCCAGCGCAGTGAATTTCCGGTATTTGTTATTCGCTGCAGTGGGGTGCCCTAATAATGCAATCTTGGGACAGACTTCTATTTCCATCCCTATCATTGTGGATATGGCCTCATGCACCTGCGCCCAGTATAGCGCAACTGCTGGGCATGACCACGCCAAGTGCATAAAGTCCGCTCCTGCTTGTTTGCATCTGGTGCAACGGTCATCATCGCGAAGACCAAAACGGCACAGCTTGGCGGGAGTGTAATAGAGGCGGTGTATGAACTTATAGTGGATCAGTCTAAGGCGAGCATTTCCCGTCACAGAGACTGTATGGGAGCAGCTGTCTTCCCATTGTTCGTCTGAAAGGGGAGGATCTAGGTCCGCGTCCCAGTCTCGTCTGGCTCGTAGCTCTGGGGAAGCGGAGGACACATACGCGTGTTTGTAGAGCATGGAGACTACGTGTTTCGGGGTGTCCTGTTGAAGCAGTACATGTAAGGGCGCAAAGATCTCCGGTTCATCCGGGAACTCTGGTGTTACAGATTTGATATTCTGTCGGAGCCGCGTGTAGAGGAATGTGTCCATAATAGAAGGCGTGTGCTCCCCGAAGAGTTGATCCTTTGTATGAAACTGACCTTGCACGTATAAATCTCCCCATGTATAAAGGGCTAGTTTGGAGAGTAGTTTACGGCCTATTTCCTCTCGTGCAATACTCACTCTAGGGTCATTCGCAAGGGTCATGTGCGGGGAATACATAAGGGTCAGTCCCATACGTTCCGCAATTCTACGCCAGGCCCGTACGGTACAATCTACCGTGGATGGGTCTCGATCCGTTACACTGACTTCCTTGTAAAGGTACCCCGACGGTTTTTCTGGTCTCATATACCCATCCTCCACAGCAAGGTGCGCCATGAAGGGCGGAGGGTGAAGCCAGTAGGAAGCAAAGTGGCCCTGTGCGCAGTCATAGTACAGCCGGAAGTTCGGTACATCAAATCCGCCTTGATGGTAGGGTAACATGAGCGTCGCAAGTTTTAGCCGAGCTTGTTTCCCCCCCCATATAAGTCGGGAGAGCTGGGACTCCAGTGCCTTGAAGAAATGCGGGCCTGGACTATAGGGAATATTGGTGAAAAGGTACAGCAGCTTAGGGAGAATGACCATTTTGATCATGGATATGCGCCCCGCCATGGACAACGGAAGATGAATCCATTTCGTTATGCTGTCCGTCAATTTGTCTAGGACCGTACCGTAGTTTGCCCTGATCAGAGCTTCTCGGTTCCTGGTCACGTTGACTCCTAAGTACTTTATCTCGTCATGTTCCCATACTAGCGGGCAGTCAAGGGGGAACTGGGGAGTGTTGTCAGTGAGGGGGAACAAGGCTGATTTGGACCAGTTGATCTGTACCCCCGCTATCGCTCCAAATTTGGTAATCTCGCGTAGTAGGGGATTGAGATTATCCTGCGGTTTATGGACATATAAAGTCATATCGTCCGCATATAATGAAATAAGCAGCTGACGTTCCGGGTAAATCAGGGACCTGTGGTTATGATGCTGGCGAAGCTTGGCTGCAAGGGGTTCGATAGCTATTGCAAATAATACTGGGGATAATGGGCAACCCTGTCGGGTTCCTCTATGTATCTCGAATGGTGCAGAGCGGGACCCATTTAGGAGTACCGAGGCGCGTGGTTTGGTGTACAGAAGTTTGATCCAATCTAAGAAGCTGAATGGAGTTCCCATCCGTTCCAGTAACGTCAAGAGGTAGTCCCATTCCAGGGAGTCGAATGCTTTGGTAGCATCGAGGAATACCGCAGCTGCTTCACATTTGGGATCAATATCTTGCATGACCGCCTGCAAGGTACGAAGGTTGTGCGAAGTCGCACGATTCGGGACAAACCCCGCCTGATCTGGGAGGACCAGCTTCTACATCAAAAGATTCAGGCGCGTCGCTAGAACTTTTGCCAGTATTTTAACGTCAGTATTTAATAGTGACAGGGGTCGGTAGGAGTCACAAAGCTCCGGAGGCTTACCTGGCTTAAGCAGTGACGCTATCAGTGCCTCTCTCATACTAGTAGGCAATATTCCTTCCTCGAGAGCTGAGTAATACACCTGCTTCAGGATGGGGGCGAGTAGATGAATGTAGGTTTTATAGAAATCTATCGGCAGACCATCTGACCCTGGAGATTTGCCAGATTTCATGGACATAATGGCGTCCTTTATTTCATCCAGCTTCGAGGTGTAAGAACTTCTGTTGCGTCGGGCCCAACCATGCAATTACCGTGTCATCAAGGTATGCATTAAGGTCCAGAGGCATCCGCCTCTGTGAGGTATACAGCGTCTCGTAGTGGTTCGTGAGTACACGGAGCTGTCCAGGTAGGTCTCTCTGTGGCACCTGTTGGTCATCACACAGAGAGGTAACGTAATTGCTATGTCTAGGGGGCCGTACAGCCGAGGCCAGAGCTCTACCCGGCCTGTCTCCCTCACCGTACACGCGCGCCCTGAAAGGCTTCCCTAGGAATTGACCTTCTTTTTCCGCCGCTTCAGAATACTCATTGATCTTCTCCCTGAGCTGCGCACGCGCCTCGTATTCCCATGTGCCACGCGCAATGTCTCTCTCAAGCATGCGTATTTCGGATTCTAACTTACGTAGCTCCCCCCGAAGGGATTTGAGTACTCCTCCTCCTTTGGAGATACACCAGCCTCTAACGGTGACTTTGAAGGCCTCCCATACGGTAGTAAGGCTGTCAACTGAGTTAATATTGCGATCAAAGAAGTCTTGTATGTCCTGCTCAAGTTCCGACTTGAAGGCAGAATCTGCAAGATGCGCAGGATTGAGGCGCCAGCTTAAATAAGGGGAGACTTCATGGGGGACGCGCAGAGAGAGGAGGACAGGCGAGTGGTCCGAAAAAGTTTGAGCAAGGTGCATAGTGTTAACTACCCAGGGTGTAGGGCCTGCAGTAAGGAATATGTAGTCTATGCGAGCCCAGGTGGAATGAACTGCTGAGTAGTGAGTACCTTGACGCAAGGAGGGGTGTGAGTGTCTCCAGGCATCAGTCAAATGGTGGTCCTCCATAATGCCGAGTAGGGAGCGCTGGGTGTTCGTATAATGTGTGGATTGTGGGTGCGATCTGTCAAGAACAGGTTGCACAGCTGTATTGAAGTCCCCCCCAAGTATTACATGAGCTATGCCCAGCGTCTGAATTTTGCCACACATCGTGAGAAGTGCAGATGGGTCATCTGTGTTTGGGCCGTAGTAGCATGCAATAAGCACTGTGTGAGAGTACAATTTCCCCCAGACCATGCAATATCTCCCCCCACTATCAATGTCCGTTCCTGCTGGGGTAAAACCCACCCCTCTGCGCACGAGGACCGTGACCCCTCTAGCATAGCTGGAGTAAGATGAAAAGACCTTACACGAGGCCCATTTGGATGCGAAAAGAGGGGACCCAGTCGGCCCCAGATGAGTCTCCTGTAGAAGAGCTATAGACACTCCATGCCTGTCCAGGTATTGAGGTTCCGTGACGATTTTACTCGTGTTTATAACATTGTCGTAAATACATAATTTTGGTATCAGTGAACCGCAAATGATCCATTTAGTACATCCTGGTGTTTTCGCTATGCTACGAGCAAGAGCACTCCAGTTACAAACACATTTCTGTTCTACCCGTGGCATCCATTTTAGAACACGGAAGCCATTTTGTATTCCTTGCCCTCACATAGTCAATGGACACGCAATGATCTCTTTCCATTAAAGGACACGTAGGCTTTAACCGGCAATTCACCTTGCTAGTGACACGTGCACCTTAGGCCAGCAACGCTGTAGCAGCATGACTCGGCAAGAACTGCCTCCCCAGCCTGAGGCCAGTCCTGCTATACTGGTTCTTGTGTTCGTTGGCCTGATCATGATTAGGCGGCCGAAACTGGTAACCGTGCCCATTTACGACCCACAAACATTTCTTATCCTGTCTTTCTATCTTCTACACCTGGCTCTGCTCCTTTCCTTCTGGGCCTTTATTAGGGGGAGGTAACGAAATTTACGATGAGGCGGTCCGGGTCTTGAATGAAGAATTGACATGGGATTATGATGGACTAGTGGGAACCCCTCATTCGTAATGTTTTGACATCAGATACTGTTGACGATTCCTGTGCAACGCCAAATATTTATTGTTTAAGACACGAATGTTTAGAACTGTGGTAACATGTAAAGAATTTGCCTGAAGCCCAATATTTAGTATATAAGGAGCAATCCTCTTTGTACAAATCGAACAGGCTCCTAGATACTGCCCATGTGTAGTTTCTGTGACTTCTGTGTCCCTGCAGTAATAAACCTTTGGTCTTTGACGCCACCATCGAGAAGCCCGTGTTTCTGTTTGTTTGTGTACCAAGACAGGTTGAACTCCGGGGTCTTCGGGTGTTGTCCCTGACACCTCTGGACGGAACTAAAAAGTCCAGAACTCCATTTGGCGCCCAACTCGGGGCGACGTCATTCGGTACCGGTCCAAAAGCCTGAAGAGTTCGAGGAGCTTCGTGTGAAGATTTCAGAGGGAGGCGCCCCACTTCATCGATCCCGGCATATCGCAAAAGTGGCCCCGACGTCCTCTTCCACGAGGGTTCCCGTTCAGACGGCTGCAGTGCTCCGTTGCCTTGACCGTCGCCCTGTCTTGGACCCGAGGTGCAGTCCTCAGTACGGCGAAACGTGACGGGTTTCTCCTTGGTGACGTCTTCAGTGCCTCAGTTAAGTATTCAGTGGTTGCTAGTTAAATATTTTGTGAGGATTGCTCCTGTTTGGATAATCCTTTTAGTTCTCAGTTCAGTTCAGTTCTGTAAGATTATCACTGGTTATTCTGGTTACGATAATCATTCTGTTCAGTTCAGGTATCGATACATTTGTCAGTTCTGGTAGGCCTAAGTTCGTGGTTCGAGTGCGCATCTTTTCTGTTTGTGTCTTGTTTGTCTTGTGTTCCGGATTATAAAATGGTAAGTCGGAAAAATTGTATGTTGTCTTGTTTTAGTTGCAACAGTGATTCCCGGTTGGAGGACTCGTGTTTGGTTCCTCCGATTGGAACTCCCCTTTATGATCTATATTGCAAATTTGGTGTGGGTCCTATCTCTTATAATGAGGTATGGATCCGCTTCACAGAGAAAGACGGTGTCCTTAGTTGGCCACTACATGGTAGTTTTGAACCTGAAATTCTTGATAATCTAGAAAGAAGGTTGTTTAAGAAGAAAGCCCGGCCGGCAATGTTTGATTCTTTCCGTTATTGGCGAAAAGAATCTAAACAGAGAGAAATTAAAAAGTTGAAGAAAGAACAGAAAGAGCAAGAGTTGACTTTAGAACAGTCTGCTAGGCAGCTGCAACTCAACGAGTCTGAGAAAGCGATGGAGGTGGCCGATAGAGAGCGTAATTTAGCGATAGACAAGTGCTATCCTGCTTTGCCATCGAGTACGGCTAAGACAGTAGAGGACCCTGAAAAGGATCCCCTATTGTCTTACTTGTTACGATCACCCCCACCGTATGCACAGGGTGCTACGGCTCCACCTATACCGAATGTTCAATTACCGGTTGCTGAACAACCTGGTGTCCCTGTTCCCGCTCCCCTGAATCTAGTTCCTGTACCTCCTGTGGTCAATATTAATGTTCCTTCGACAACCCCTCTTCTAGGGTTGCCGGCTTCTTTTCCTATGCCTGTGTCACTCACACCTGCCACTTCACAAGCTATTTTGCCTGCTACTCCTACTATTCCTGATCTATCTATTCCAACTACTACTCTATTCACTGCCTCTGCAAGTATTATGACTCCGCTTTCTGTTCGACGAAGAATCACTGATTCTGTCTCTAATATTCTATCTCCCTTCTATAAAACTCTGATTAAGACTCCTACCTCTGACTCTGTGCAGAGACGTAGTCAGCTTCCCAGTACTGAAGAAAGAGGAATATTAGATTCCACTGCCCTTAGATGGGTTTCGAAAGTTGGAAGATATAATGTACAAAATGTATTAGATACATTTATGCAATGGAACGAACCGACACAACGATATGTGTTCGATGAAATGTGTTTCCTTCTACGTGAGGAATTGGAAGAGGATGACCCTGAATCAAATTTAGGAGAATTAATTAATGTTCAGAAAGAGTTTGCTACAGGTATGATAGTTGGTCAAAATATAAAAGAAGCGATGGAACTAATTTTAAGTTATAGATCCGACTCATCCCTTCTTTCACCGAGAGAGTTAGAGAAACGTAGTACGAAACGAAATCGTCAATATCCAATGAGAGAGGTTCCACCAATTTGGCGCGAAGCTGTGCAAGCTAATGCACCGCTTGGTATTGCAGCCGCTCCGGCCCAATTCCAGAGAGTCTGGATACATATTCCATGGAAACGAGCTGAAGTGTTAGCAGTAAAACAGGCCTTGCCAGATCTGCGTAAAAATCCTGCAGGGTACTACAAAGAGTTGGCTCAAACAGTTGACGCTTGTGTATTGAATCTTGCTGACATAGATCTGCTATTTGGTAACGTAGTACCGCAACCAATTTGGGCTAAAATTCGTAAAGAGAATCATCCAGTTGCCCTAGGTGGTGATTGGGCAGCTATAACTGCAGCGGATGGTCAACAAATAGGTGGTTCCAAACCTGAACCTTTAATTGCTAACTTGCCTGGTAGAATAATCGATTTAATGAAAACCTTAATGCCTGCATTACGCGTTAACTGGGATAAATTGTCCGCATGCAAACAAAAGAAAGACGAAAGCGTCTCCGACTTTTTCACAAGATTCGAAGAGACTTTCGTAGATCATAGTGGTCAGGATATGAGCACAGAAGGAGGCCAGAGATTATTTGTTGATAAATTTGTGCACAATCTGTTGCCAGAACTTAGTGGTAAATTAAAGAATTCTGAAAGTGCGTGGGCTGTCTCTACGACTGCGCAAATACTTGCGACTGCTCAGTACTACGAAAATAGGGATAAAGAAGAGAAGGAAAAATCAGATAAAAAGACGAAAGATTTAAAAACTAAAGTACTTTTACAGCAAGCTTATCCGCCTCGCATGAATCAAACTAATATGCAGCAAGGGTCATATCAAAGAACGGATTATAATTTTCAAAGGCCACAATACCAATGGAATCAATGTGCTTATTGCAAAAAGGAAGGTCATTACAAAAGTGATTGTCCAGTTCGGGCGCAAAATAATGATGCGGCCGCTCAGAGAGGTCGTGGTAGTTCTATGCAAAACTCTAGAGGTCGAGGACGAGGTGCTATGCCTCCACAGACAAGTGATCGCCCCTCTAATTATTTCGACCAGCGTAATGGACAATCTGCCCAACAGAATAGGTCTCCACAGTATCATGTTGAAGACTATTATGAAGCTAGTGAGGAAGGTCAGCAAAGTGAATACTAGGACAGCCATGGACAAAGAGAGGGAGTAGTATCAGTACCAGTAGATCAGAGTGGGCCTTATGTCGCGGTAGCAACATCAGGTATAGTCGAACCGTTTCTGTTGGATACTGGTGCAGCAAAAAGTTCTATCATACATGCGAAACTCCCTGGCGCACCTTTGTCTGGCTCAACAAACGTTTCAGTAGGTTTTTCGGGCGCCCCTGTTCACAACCCTGTTTCTGGTCCTTTGTCTATTTCTGTTGGACCCCGTCAATTGAAAGCACCCCTGATTTTGACGACAGGTTGTAACGAAAATCTGCTTGGTTTAGACTTGTTAAAACGCCTGTACGCGACATTGTACTGTTCTCCAGCAGGTGTACAGCTTACGTTGGGTAAAAGAATAATCTCCCCGATGTACTTGTCGATGGATGCGCTCCCACCAGAGCTGCGTTCACTCCCTGATACTCTTTGGGCGACTGGTCCTAATGATGTAGGTCTATTGGAAATTCCACCCTATGTAGTAACTTTGAAAGCAAATGTCAAACTTCCACGAATTCCACAATACAGAATCTCTAGTGAAGGTGAGCGTGCGCTCCTACTGATAGTACAAGACCTGATCAAGAAAGATGTTGTAGAAGAGACTAGAGGTAATGTCTGTAATAGTCCTGTACTGCCTATTTTGAAACGAACTGACCCTACAAAGCCTCCAGTATATAGGTTCGTAATTGATCTTAGAGAGGTTAATAAAATTGTGATCCCACAGTTTCCTGTGGTACCAGACATTACTGCATTGTTAACGTTGATTCCTGCTACAGCAGCATGGTTTTCGGTTGTCGACTTGAAAAATGCCTTTTTCAGCATTCCGATAGCCGAGGAAAGCAGAGATATCTTCGGTTTCTCTCTAGGAGGACGAAGTTTTAGATTTAAACGCGCTCCACAAGGTTATTGTGAAAGCCCATCCATTTACAGTCAAGCATTAAAAAGCCAGTTAGATTCCTTCGTACTTCCTCGTGGTTCTGCTTTAGTACAGTATGTCGATGATCTTCTAGTGGCTGCCGATGACAAGGAAACTTGCAAAACAGCTACGATTTCTTTATTGCATCACTTGTCAGATTTGAATCACAAGGTGTCACCTTCAAAAATGCAATACTGCTGCCAAGAAGTGACCTACCTAGGTCATCTCTTGTCAAAGGAGGGAAGGAAGTTGACCCCAGAGAGAATAAAAGCAATTACACAGATGAACGTTCCTAGCACGCAGAGAGAAGTACGTGCCTTTTTGGGTATTACCTCATATTGTAGGCAATGGATCCCAAATTTTTCTCTTCTAGCAAAACCATTGGTAGCCTTGACTGGGAAAGGTGTCCCGAGTCCGGTACCATGGTCTGCTGAATGTCAGCAGAGTTTTTCTGAGTTACGAAATGCACTGTGTTCAGTACCTGTATTGGGTACACCCGACTACAGTAAGCCATTCACGCTCTATGTCCACGAGAGAGAAGGTTGTGCATTGAGTGTTTTGACGCAGAAATTTGGTGATAAACAACGCCCTTGTGCGTATTTTTCATCAACATTAGATCCAGTAGCTAGAGCATTGCCTAGTTGCTTGAGAGCTACAGCCGCAGCTGCAGCTTCCATTCGACAATCTGCTGGTTTAGTAATGAACAACATGCTAGTAGTCATGGTTCCTCATGCTGTGGATACACTCATGAACCGAACCAAGACGCAACACCTTACCAGTGATAGATTATCAGGTTATGAACTGACACTGTTAGCTAGTCATATTCAGATCAAAAGATGCAATGTATTGAATCCAGCAACATTGTTGCCGACTAGCGAAGAGTCGAGTGATTCCGAACCACACGACTGTTGTTTCAGAACTGAGGAAGAAACAAAAGGACGAATCGACTTAAAAGACACTCCGTTGTCAGAACCAGATGGCACATTGTATGTTGACGGGTCTTGCTTCAAATTGGAGAATGGTGATGTGACTGCTGCTTATGCAGTAACGACTTTGAGTACGATTGTGGAGACTGCAAGAGTGAGTCAGAATTCTGCCCAGGCTGCAGAATTGATCGCGCTAACAAGAGCGTGCGTTTTAGCTAAGGGAAAGAGAGTGAACGTGTTCACAGATAGTCAGTACGCGTTCGGCGTGGCCCATAGTTTTGGCCGTTTGTGGAAAGAGAGAGGTTTCATTACGTCCCATGGGACTAAGATTCAACATGGTCAGCTAGTTAATGACTTGTTGGAATCTCTAACCTTACCGACTGAAGTTGCGATTGTGAAATGCAGTGCTCATAAAGCAATCACGGATGATGTTGGTCGTGGGAATGCTTTTGCTGATGAGACTGCAAAACAGACAGCCAGAAATATGATGAGTAGAATGTATGTTGCAACGTCTGCAAGATGGATTTCTGAGTCTGGAATGTGTGAAGACACAGTGGAAAGCGTGAAAGAAATTCAGAAAGAGGCGACTGAGGAGGAAAAACTTGCATGGAAAGAGAGCACGGGTAAATTGGACTCGAGTGGGTGTTGGATTGACTTGTCGGAACAACAGCGTTGGATGTTGCCTGATGCGTATGTGCTTGCAGTAGTGACGATGGCACATGGAACAGCGCACATCAGTTCAAAAGGGATTTGTAAGATGTTGGCTCCGGTCTGGAAGAATGACGGGATTAGTAGGTGTGCAGAGAGAGTGGTGAGGAATTGTATGGTATGCTTGATGCATAATCCTGGCAAGGGAATCCCCACACCTGCAGGTCACTTCGCTCCTCCTTCTTGCCCCTTTGAAGTGATCCAGCTAGACTTCATTCACATGGATCGTTGTAATAACCTGAAATACGTCCTAGTGGTAGTTTGTGCTTTCTCCAGATGGATCGAAGCATACCCACTGAAGGACAATACTGCCTTATCCACTGCCAAAATTCTTCTTAAAGAATACTTCCCCAGATACGGAATGCCACGGATTGTATGGTCAGACAACGGAAGTGAGTTCGTAGGGAAAGTTATGCAGAGTGTGTGTGCCGGCCTAGGGATTAGACAGAAATTTCATAGTGCGAATCATCCCCAGTCCGCGGGTTTAGTCGAGGGTTACAATGGCACCCTTAAACTGAAACTCGCTAAGATACAAGCATCCACGGGTTTGTCCTGGCCAGACGCATTGCCTTTGGCTTTGCTATCAACAAGAGCAACTGTACATTCTAGAGTAGGGCTTAGTCCCTACGAAATAGTTTTCGGTCGTCCTGCAAATGTTTGGGGGGTACCTAGACCGAAAGAATTTAAGCAGCTGGAATACCCAATGTTAATTGATTACCTTTTCGACTTGACTGCTAAATTGAGTCTTATTCACCAACAGGTTTTCGATGCATTACCAAAGCCACCGGAGAGTCCAGGCCATCAGCTGAAACCGGGTGATCAGGTGGTCATCCGAAATTTTGCAAGAACGAAAAATCTTCAGCCCAGATTTATTGGCCCGTTCCAAGTCCTGCTGGCAACGAGAACTGCTATTCGTGTGGCCGGAAGAAGAAATTGGATCCATACGACTCATGCTAAACGTGTGCCTCTGCCACTTCCTTACGACAACTGGGTAAAGAAAGGAATCGGTGCCTCTGAAACGGAACAAATCCCCAGGTTCATACCTTTCAGCGATGCAGAACTGATCACGGATTCACCAAATTCTGACTCTCCTCCTGAAACTGCTCTTTTGAACCCTGAACATTTGTCATCTGTACCAAAAGAACATTTGTCATCTGCGAACGTGAACATTGCAACGTCAGCTGAAAATACATTGTTTCCAGATCAGACAGCTCCTGCAAAACTGAGATACAACTTACGTTCTCGCAATATGGACAAATAAAGCAGGAAACTGCCTATTTTCAGATTTGAATTTGCTATACATTGCCTCCAGCCAGGAAGTTTGCTAATACTATGTATTGTTTCTTTTTGTTTTAAAATTGCCTTGCCGTCTGGGTAGCCGTAGGGTCGTGGCTGTGTGCCTAGTTGAATCTGCGGGGGTCCGACACAAGGTCGATCTTTCTGTTAGTTCTGGGAACTCCCAGGGCTGATAGAGGCATTTTCATCTACGTACACATCATCAGTGGTCGCGAACGGTCGTAGAAGATGGAGCTTCCTGAGCTACAACGAGAAAATGTAATTTATGTTCGCAGAAATAGACTGAACAGAATACTACACAGCAAATGCTTTCTAATGCAATGTGCAGTTACATTTTTAATTGTTTTAATAACGTTGGTGGGTGGAATCGTCTTTGGTGTACATTTGATTTTTATGCCAGTAACTACAGTACCTTCCCTTGATCCTACTACTTCTACGGTTCCTTCTATGCATTCTTTTCACTCATTTCCTGAACACGAACAAGCTCGACGCTCAGAATTTATGAACAATACATTTGTACAGCTCTTGCATCAACACCAACTGATAGTTAATACTACAGACTGCTGGGTGTGTGGTTTGATACCTCACACTATGGATAAAGGCATTCCCTATCTAGTCTTGCCTTTCAGCTATAATGGATCATTTCAGGCTTTTCAGACCATTTTTTCATATGCCCTTGAGACCTATCCTCCGCGTCCACCACGGTCCACTAAATACAACTCAGCCAACAAAGCTTTAGTCCAGGGAATTATTGATATGATTAAAGACGTCAATAATACCCCATCTTATCCTAGAGATGAATTACTGGTGTATTTGAGTTGGAACTCTACAGAGTATCGCCTTAGTTTGGGAGAAAGCAAGCGTAAAAGCTCCACTTCAGTTTGGGTCGTGCCTCACCGAGGTCAGGTCTGTTTGCAAGGAAATGGGAGAAATCCGAGAGCTCAGCTAGGGAGGAGTGAGTGCGTTGAGACTTACGTATTTCCGTCTGACTCCTCCCCTGCCTTTCTGACTGCCAGGGGTACCTACTTCATTTGTCAGGACAGAGCATATACATGGCTGCCTGCTGACTTTTCAGGTTCATGTTATATTGCTCGATTGTTACCTCCGACATACACTGCTTCTTCAGATTATCACAAAACCAGAGTAGCAAGAGGTGTCTTCAGCAAGGAAGATACCGCTGGTCAAGAAGCTGGAGACTTCTTCAAGGGTTTTCTTCCGTTTTGGGGGCCTATGGCCAATAGTAGAAACCTTCGTCAACTAACACGGGTAGTTGAATCTACTATTACAGAAACTGCTGGTGCCCTGAGTAACTTAACAGCTGAGCTTCAAGCGGATCGTCTCATGACGTTGCAGAACCGTATGGTTCTAGACGTAATACTTGCAGATCGAGGTGGGGTATGCAGAATGATCCAATCGAGCTGCTGTGTCTTTATTCCAAATAATGCTCCAACAGTCTATGAAGCAATCTCTAAGCTACATAAGATTTCCGACTCTATACACGTAGATAAGGGAAACTGGTCCTTCATGGAGTGGTTTTGGACTCTGGTATCAGAGTGGGGATGGAAGGTTCTGATGGTCATTGGTGTCATCCTAGTATTTCTGTTCTCGTGCTGTCTTATTATCCAATGTGGTCCCGCTCTGTGTAGCCTCTGTGCTGCTACCTGTTTCAGAAAACCACCTACATTAGGAGAAAAGACACGAGACAGGATGATGATACAACAACATGTCACTGACCTAATGAGCATTGAATTAGACTCTGACTCTGATATAGACTGAGTAATTGCCTATGTAAGGGCAAAAGGAGGGTCTGAGGTTCCGTGACGATTTTACTCGTGTTTATAACATTGTCGTAAATACATAATTTTGGTATCAGTGAACCGCAAATGATCCATTTAGTACATCCTGGTGTTTTCGCTATGCTACGAGCAAGAGCACTCCAGTTACAAACACATTTCTGTTCTACCCGTGGCATCCATTTTAGAACACGGAAGCCATTTTGTATTCCTTGCCCTCACATAGTCAATGGACACGCAATGATCTCTTTCCATTAAAGGACACGTAGGCTTTAACCGGCAATTCACCTTGCTAGTGACACGTGCACCTTAGGCCAGCAACGCTGTAGCAGCATGACTCGGCAAGAACTGCCTCCCCAGCCTGAGGCCAGTCCTGCTATACTGGTTCTTGTGTTCGTTGGCCTGATCATGATTAGGCGGCCGAAACTGGTAACCGTGCCCATTTACGACCCACAAACATTTCTTATCCTGTCTTTCTATCTTCTACACCTGGCTCTGCTCCTTTCCTTCTGGGCCTTTATTAGGGGGAGGTAACGAAATTTACGATGAGGCGGTCCGGGTCTTGAATGAAGAATTGACATGGGATTATGATGGACTAGTGGGAACCCCTCATTCGTAATGTTTTGACATCAGATACTGTTGACGATTCCTGTGCAACGCCAAATATTTATTGTTTAAGACACGAATGTTTAGAACTGTGGTAACATGTAAAGAATTTGCCTGAAGCCCAATATTTAGTATATAAGGAGCAATCCTCTTTGTACAAATCGAACAGGCTCCTAGATACTGCCCATGTGTAGTTTCTGTGACTTCTGTGTCCCTGCAGTAATAAACCTTTGGTCTTTGACGCCACCATCGAGAAGCCCGTGTTTCTGTTTGTTTGTGTACCAAGACAGGTTGAACTCCGGGGTCTTCGGGTGTTGTCCCTGACACCTCTGGACGGAACTAAAAAGTCCAGAACTCCAGTATCCCAATACTTGTCGCTTCTTTCTAGGGTTATTAAGTCCTCGCATATTCCATGACAACACCAGGACTTGGAGCACTGGCGGTGAGTTTGTTACGTCACACATCCCTGCAATGGCAAATAAACTTGACATGTAGGTGTAGCAGTTAACATCAGACAAGCAACAGCATAATTACGGATTAGGACATTACCCAGCCCCCCTCCATGGGACCTCCTCCCCCCGGGACACACCGCCAACAAGTCGAGAACAGTGTAAGTAACTAGCCAACTACCCCTTCCCACCCTCCCCCCGGCATCCCCAACTAACCGGATCAACACCCACCCCGCAACCCTTAAATGCCCACCCCCTACCATTGTATCAAGCCTACTAATGATCGCTGAGGCAGTGCATATATCCCACCCACCCACACCGGCATCCCCAACTTGCCGGGCACTCAGCCCAAAAAGAACCAAAAGCAATACAAGAACTACATTCACCCTAACCCCAGAAGGGGGAAAGGTGTTGTGGGGATCGCCCATTGGAGGCGTAACCTAAGGGGCGCCAGACCTGCCCTCCACCTCCCTACTTGCACCCACGAGCATGCAGGACAAGGCCCAGACTGCGGTCGAGGTGGGTGATCCGGCACTTGTTAATGTTGTAGATCGGTGAGAAAAAAACCAGGAGCGTTACCTCACCAGAAAGTGTTGCATCTAGTCCAGAGGAGGGCTGCTACCGGTGGCGGTACCATGATGAATACAGGACTCATTTTTAGTCTTGTTGGGATAACGGTGAGTGTGATCTGGACCGCCGTTCCTCCCTCTCATCTCGGAGCCGTTCCTTCCTTTGCTGCTTTAGAAAATCTTCCACCTGTTGTGGGTTGTGAAATAAGTGTTGTGTGCCACGATGAGTGACCTTTAACTTCGCAGGGTAAAACATGGCATATGGGATTTCGTGGGATTGTAGTTTTTTCTTTACAGCGGCGAATTTGCGTCTTGCGTCCTGTACTGAGGGGGTAAAATCAGGAAAGAAGGAAAGTGTCGTGTTGCCATACGTTACTGTGCCCAGCTCTCTTGCGCGACGAAGAACTGCATCCCTGTCCCTGTAGTTCAGGAAGCGGGCGATGATGGGACGCGGGGGCAGCCCAGGAGGAGGAGGCGCAGCAAGAGATCTATGTGCTCTTTCCACTATTAGATGTGGGGAGAAAGATTCCATCCCAAACAATTCCACCACCAGTTTTTCCATGAAGATCTCCATTTTCCAGTATTCGTGGTCTCCGCAAGGCCCAGGACGCGGATGTTGTTGCGCCTGGACCTCGCTTCTAAATCTTCATTTTTATCCGCAATTACTTTGAGCAGTTTATCCATTTGTGTGACCTGCCTGGTGGTCTTCGATGCCCCATCCTCCAGCACAGAGATCCTGTCCTCGGTTTCTTTGATGCGGGTGTCATGCTGTTCCAGTCTCGTCACAACACTATCCATGCGCGTGTTAATGGTGTCAATCTTGGCATCGATGGTCGATAGGCTTTGCTTCATGCCAAGCAGGAGCGTTTTCCAATCGTCGTCCTGGGGGGTCTGTGCGGCGGGGTTCTCCTCCGCATCTGGAGTCCCTTTGGCAGGTTTTTTGGACTCAAATGGTATTTTGGACTGCCTGGCATCGTTGCGTCCCATGTCGCGCCTTGGGGTCCGGGCCGCCGCCAGTGAAGAGGCCGCCAGTATCTCAGCTAGAGGAGATTTGATTATGGTGTGCGCGAGCAGACACGCTGTGCAGGAAGTGGTCTTCTGTTTTACCCTGTCGCCGGGGCTGGGTGTAGGGGTGCCGGTCGCGCTGTGGAGGCCCACTCCCCTCTATTCTTGTCCTCCAGTGGGAATAGCCAAACTCAGGGATAGCTGGCGCGACAGAATCCTCCACCATGCGAGGAGTGCGTGATCTGTATCTGTTGGATCTCTTTGGAGAATGGGTCCGTCGTTACCCGGTCAAGGAGCCTGTGCAGCGTTGTATATAAGCTTCCCTCTTCTTAGGGACTCAATGACTGCTCCCAGGAGTCGGCCTCTCGATGTCTCGCGTCAGCTCCGGTTAGGCCAGAAATTCACGCACCTCAGTGGCCCTGCAGAGCAGCACCAGGCCTGAGGCGCGCTGGCCGCAGTTGTAAGGCCGCAGACAGTCTCCGCGCCAGAGCGCGTGTATGGTGACGCGGGGCAGCGTAGGTTTGGGGGGCTCACCTCCTCAGCGCCACAGCCCCCAGCGAGTAGGTTGGCAGGCAAGTCCCTTCTGTGGCACTGGCCAGCGAGGCCGACCAAGCCGGTGTAGGCTCCGCAGCTCCGATGTGCGTGATGCGGTAGGCTAGCAGGGTGCAGTCACGGATCCCCCCAACCCGGCCAGTCCAATGGAAAAACGGCAGCACGGAGTGTGGCCGCTCTTACCCCCTCACCTCCTACATGCTCCGCAGCGCCGCCAAAATCTTCCCGGGTGCAAGTGATGTACAGCGCCGCCCTCTGCAGAATTGATATCCGACCGCTGGCAGTGCTCGCCGTCAAAGCCCCGCGCCGGGGGCTTCGCCGCAGTGTTTCCTCAGGCCGGTCACTGGGGGGGAGGAGAGGGCCCAGCCCCCGAGCCAATGTCCGTCGGCAATTTCTGATAGGCCGCAGATCCCCGGTCTATCCTAGTCTGCAGGCCCGATTAGCGGCAGCTCTCGCTCCGGCACCTCCTCCCGCTCTAGAAGCGACGGCGCCTCCCAAGGCAGTCTGATTTGCAAAATGCGCGATCTTCACACCGTTGCGCGCAGGACACCGCAATGGAGCCGGTGGGGAGGGTTTCGGTCCAATTTTATCGATCAGGATGTTGCAGGATTTAGATAAGTGCCAGGTCGGGCGGGAGCCTCACTCCAGTGCGGCCATCTTGGTTTGGCGCCACCTAGCGCCCCCATAGTGGGGAAGGATTTCATTCTCTTTGATCCATTCATTTAGTTCCTTCAGTAGAGTACTAGCGTAGGCTTTCCCTTCAAGGTCCAGAAGGGCAATGAATCTGTAGTTTTTTGGGTCTGTATTGTCCCTCTTCTTAAAGATAGGGTGCAAAAATGACCCTCGCCATGAGTCTGGTACCTTTGCTTTTAGTCTACATTCAGTGAACAGTTTAGAGAGAATTCTACTCCAGTAAACTGGATCTTCTCTAAAGATGGCCCATGGGAGGCCATTGGGCCCAGGAGCCCTGTCTCTTCTTATCCTTTTTATCACCTGTTTAACTGAGTTACCATCTTGTTCTCTACCAAGTGATCCCATGGTGGCCTCCGTGTCTGTGTCTTCTTCAGGTGCGAGTTGTGCCTCATATTTTTCATCAACTGTAGTAGCTGGTTTCTCTGTGTAGATTGAGGCAACATGCCTTATCCAAGCATCGGCGTGGACCGAATTGTGCCTATCCGTTTTGCCATTCTCCAGGTTTGCAATGTATTGCCAAAGTTGTCGTTGTTTGTGGGGATTTGCGAGCTCGTGTATTATTACCCAGTCTTGCTCTAGTTTTTCCTGTTTGAGCGACCATATTAAGTGTCTCTTCTTCTTGGATAAGTCTATACATTTCTCCCTTGTTTCCTGTGTTCCTCTGGTGTTGTGTATTCTCTTTGCCCTTTTTAGCGTACGTGACAGTGTAGTTAGATTTGTGTTGTGATATCTAAACCGTGAGGTAAACATTTTGTGGCCCGGTGGGCTGACCTTGAAGTTGTTGACCAATTTAGCTTTTAGGTATCCAATCCACTCTGTCCAGTTTTCCATTGTGGGCGGATTCCCCTGGCCCATTTCTTGTTTTTTTTCCAAACATTGAACTGCTTTACTTGGGTATTGTTCCAGGTTATCCTTTTAACTAGGGAATATTCTTCAGTCCCTGTTGACTGCGATAAAGCCACAGCTTGTTCCCTCTGTAGTAAGCTCAGGTTTAGGTCCACCTGCAGTAGTTTGTGGTCACTGGTTTCATGTGCTATTATGTCAGCGTTGGCAATTTTCTGGGCTAGCAGATTACATAAAAAGATGTAGTCGATTGTGGAACAATTCCTAAATGTGGCCATGTTCAAGAGCTTGGAGTCTGGAGATTTCGCTATGTCCTTCACCGGTTTTAGGTCGTAATTTTTTAGAAAGGAATTAAAAACCCTTTCAGGACTGGTTAGACCAAGCCTGTCGCTCTGGTGTATTCCCAGGTGGTGCAGGTTAAAATCTCCTACTATCACTTTGGGCAGGAGCGCATTGGAGTATATGATTTCCTTTATTAGTGTTATGATATATTTAGTGGCATCCAATTTGTTCTTTCCGTGTGCATTTAGATATAGATTTATAACTAATATAGGTACACTATCTTTTCGGACCCTGTCTCCCTCTATTATTAGTGCCTGTAGTGCGTCAGAATTTGTTTTTACCCTCTATACTGTCACCTGCTTTTGATGTTTTACGTAGATCAAAATACCCCCTGATGGTCTACCGAAGTGATTGTTTTTGGTTGCTAGTTTATGGAAACCAGCATAACCTTCGAGTTGTACACAGTCTGTTGCCCAAGTTTCTTGTAGACATACTATGTCTCCTTCCTGCAATATTTGTGGGACAGTTTCGTGTTTCAGAGCTTTTTGTAATCCTGCCACGTTCCACGAGATGATTTTGAGGTTGGAAAGCATTTTATAATTGGTATGGAGTACGCACAGTGATTCCGGTGTTACGGGTTTAACTAATGTAGGCCCTTGTCGACACCCTTTAGGTTCTAGAGTACCCCCTTGGGCATCAGGAATATTGAATTGTTCTTTGTGGCTCTTGACTTATTTTGTTTAATTGAACATTCTCATTGAACCATCATCTATAACACTCCTGCTTATGATCGCATCCTCTTGTCTCCTGACTGATATGGTCAGTTTTTTATAATTTTTGTCTGCATTTATTTTTGATGTGCCTCTAAGTATTCCTTGAAAGGACTCTTTTGTGTTCTTTGTAGTTATGTTTACTATCTCCTGAAGAATTGATGGGTACTTTTCTTGTTTTGATTGACTCACCCCAATTCCCCAGTTTTTGAAGATATCCTTTTCTCTCAGCACCACTTCTGCCGTGCTTTGATTTAACCATGTAACTATGGTGTTTTCTTTGTTGGTGTCCTCTTTCTTTGGTTCAAATTGAATACAGACTAGGTCTTTGCTTTTTATATGCGAAAGTGCAGGTATGTATTGAAGGAGCCGTAAGAGGTTCCCCCTGTTTAAAATGTCATGCCTCCCCTTTGATTTGTACTGTGGTTGTAGGATTGTTTTAAAACTGTTTCTGACATCTTGTACAATTGGTGTTATTCTAGGCGAGGAGTCGGTGCATGTTATATCTTCGGACTGTGTCGTCTCTATAGCGTGGACCGAAATAAATTGCCCAAGTTTTTGGTTATTAGTTCCCAAACCTGTAGTTTCATTGGCAGACCCATGTTCAAATTTCTCTTTTTCCTGTTAGTTTATTGTTATTTCGGTTTCCTTTGTTAAACTACCACTTCCAGAGCGTGGTGAGGCCTGCGACAATGATGGTCTTGGTGTTACCTTGTCTACGGGCTCATCTTTACTCAGGGCATTATCTTGTATTTTGGTTTTGATAAATATTGGATACAGTTTGCTTAATGTTGACCTTTCCTGTGTGTGGAGTGATTTGTCTGTACCCTTTGTAGGGAGATGCATAGGCTGAGCCATAAACCTTGTATTTTGTATGGACTTTTGGCGTTTTAGTTGTTTTTTCTGTTTTCTCTTCATGCGTCGTGAAATTTTTATCTTAGCATTACTAGTTGAAATCTCCTGTATCCTTTCTTCCTCAGGGGTCCCGGTAGTTTTAAGTATTGAATTTGTATTTGTTGAGTCTAGATTTAAATTTGTGGAGAATATTTTTGTAGTGGTCTCTTGGTGCTCTTCCTTGTCAGAGGCTCCAGATATTTCCATTATTTGTTTGTTAGCTATTAGGTCCATATTTAAACTGGAAGTTAGGTTTGCACTAGCTGTTTTTGTGATATTTTATTGGAAGTATTGTTTATTGGCCCCCTTCGTTCTGTTACAGTATGTTTGGGCCGTTTGAGTTTTTAAATCTTCAATTAAAGTGGTGAGCATTTCTGGGATAGATACAAGTTTATCAATTGTCGGCCCACAAGCGCAATCTGTGTTTAAAGCGTATTCTTGGGCTCGTGTTATGAGCTTGTTCAAATTAGCTAATTTGAAATCAATCCCCGATATTGTGGTTGCTATAATATTTAGCAGGTCCACTTGGACGTCCATTTTATTTGATTGATAAGTTAGTGCCTCGAGTGTGAGTTGAGATGTTTTAAAAAGTATATCCCATATTGATCCCGCATCTGTACTTGCTTCGGGGGTAACCCTGGTCATGGAGTTATTGCAAGGGATCACACTATCAGCTGCATCGGTTAAGATGGTTTATTTTCTTCGCTGTTTGAAACTGCTGCTTCTAACAAATGAGTGTGCCTGTAATTGGCTTCAGCACCATCAGCGTCATGATTTGAGACTCTGCTATGTCAGTTGTTTTCTGTGTGTTAGGGACTAGTGCCCTATGTTGATTCTCATGTTGTGTAACGTTTGAGGCCGGCTGGATGATTTTGACCTCTACCTCAATTGGTTGTTGGGCCAAGCTGGGGTAGAACTGACCTTGCTTATTTGGTGACGTGTCTTTAGCAGGACATTCGGACGAGTCTGATAGATATTCATTTATTGCTGGTTCATGGTCCTTAATTGTGCCCCAGGACTCATCATTTTGTTCATCATTTTGTTCTTTGTGGTCCGAATGATCATGCATCTGCCGGGGGCCAGCTGTTGTTATGGGTTCTAGGTTGGTTTGGTATTTTATCAAGTTGAAACCCCCAACGTGTATAGAGGGTAAAATCGGGTCTGGTAAGCGCTTGTCCCCATCGTTCGATTGCACGAGGGAAGATAACATTACGTCTGCTGGATTTTTTAGAAAGTTGAATTTGTTTGGTATACTGGTTGATTTGACAAACATTCTGTACACCGGCGCAATTAGAGGTTGCACCCCATCTTATGGTCTGGCTTTGTTGTTATTCTTTACCATTGGACCTTGAGGTTTCCTTTTCCTCTTTGTTAGTGGGAGTGTTACTCGCTCTCTCCCTGATCTCATGGCGGCTATCGAGAGCACCTTTAGCTTGCCTTGCCTTGCCTTGCCTTGCGGTTGATCTTTTAGATCCACTATTCGGGGCTGCCGCGGAGTTGTGTATAACGTATTGCTTCCCCAGTCCACAATCCACAATCTGTGAGCCGTAATCTATACTCCTGAAGGACCTGCAGCTGCTGAAGGTACTTCTGTTACACTGATACTACTCCTCTGCTAAAGCTACTGCCAGCAGCATTGTTTGTATGTTTAGATGTTTTTAGCTGTTATGATTGTTTTCTTCCCCACAGCAGGTCAAAAGCAGGTTAAAAGCGGCTGAATCCTTGTAACCATTGTTTGTTTGTTTAGGTATTTATTAGCTATTTTTAGCTGTTAAAATTGTTTTCTTCCCCACTCAGTGCTTTGCAACTTGCAACTGCTGCACTGCTTTTGCGCCCCCTTATCGCATTGGATGACCAAAAACCTCCACTCGGTCCACCGCCCCCTCAGGCTGCACACTGGCGTGACCGCACTGGAGAGAGAGGCAGGATACGAGGGGCAAGGTGAGCAAATGAGGCTCATAGTCCTGCACCCCACTCTGGATTAGTTGGACGATGGAGGGGTTAAGTGGTGACGAGAGTGGCGGAACCTGCGGAGACCGCTGATCGCGGGTGGAAGCCCTCGGCCGCTCCTGCCAAGAAAGCTCTCGCCACACCAGGGGCCTCCCGCTACTCCTGCTCCTTGCCGTGCTTGAGGCTGCGCCTGAGGCTCACCTGTGCCAGCGCCGCGGCGAGATGAGGGAGAGTCTCGAGGGAGTCTCACTCTCGACCGTCTTCCTCCGTCCTCTGTCCCCTGTCCGTGTGTTAAATTTCCGCGGTAAAACAGGCAGCCTTCCCACACGGCTTACTCAGTAGCAGGGCAGCGACGACTTTCCCTCCGCGAGAATTCCGCGAGTCTTTCCTCGTCCTCCTGGTCTGCTCTGGGTCTGCCGCTCGATCCGCTCGATCTGCTGCTCAGCTGCTCGATGCTCCTTTCTGCTTGGCGTAGAGCAAGTTTTAATTCTTTTAAGTCAGTGGAAAACCATTTCTGGGCTTCGTGGCAACGTGCTCGTTGGATTTTCCTAAGAGGGACATGTTTATTGCTGGCCGTCAAGAGCTCGTCCGACAACTTTTTCTCACTCTCATCTATACAGGATTGGGTGATGGGGATTGTATTGGCCAGGGTTTCGAGAAATTGACATTTGTCGATGGTCTTCCAGCTCCTAAAGTATCCACGGTCAGTTTGGGGAATTTTAAATTTGGCAAGGTTATTTATGGAGAATTTATGTAGATGGTGATCTGACCAGATACAAGGAGTTACACCTAGATTTGTCATAGTCAGGTTTGTGGACCATACCTGGTCTAATATATGCCCTTTAATGTGTGTAGTGGAGGTGATATGCTGGCTGAGGTTTAGCCCCATAAGTAGGTCAATTTAATTCAGCTGAGTGAGGTCCACCTGCTGGGTCATTGGCCCAGTAGTTGAGATCACCGATGAGTAGTATTTTCGCATGATTTGTTATGAGATATGTCATCTGTTCGTTCAGGGACTGTAGGAACTGTGGCATGCTCTGTGGTGGTCTCTAGAGTATGACACAGACTAGAGGGGCAGAATCGGACTCTAGTTTAATCACTAGGTATCGTACTTGTGGTAGGTCCACGGGGTAAGTACTGAGAATTTTAAGTCTTGGTGTATTATATCTGCACCCCCCCCTCCTATTTTTCCCTAGTGTCGGTTAGTTTGGAGACTGAAATAATTGCTAGGTAGTGCTGGGTTCCTCTGCTCCATTCCGCGGGGACTTAGGCTGCGGGGCTCTCCTTTACCAGGGCTCTCTTCTCTGCATGGGAGCCCCGCAACTCTGGTGTGGCGTTCTGCTGGCGGCCCCGGGGCTCTCCCTAATTCACGGGAGCCCCGGGCCACTGGAGGCCATGACTCAGCAACGCTGCTCTTCCCGTCTCTGCAGCGGGGCGGGCAGCCAATCGCGGCGCGGTGGCGGGCGGGACTTCCTGAAGCAAGCGGAAGTCCCGCCCCGCTCCAGGCGCCCGGCCGCCTGACTTCCTGTCTGCGGCCCGTATCGCTTTGTTCGCCCTAAGTGTGGCAGGGTATGCTCAGACGTGAGTCCCTTGTTCACTTGGCCACTGGATTCAAGATAGCCTGGCTGATGAGGATTATGAATCCGAAACCGGTCCCAGGATGCTTGTTTCCGGTCCAGGGAAGACATGGCTTGGCAGTTCGGGCTGGACTGTTCCCATAAGGCACAGGGTCAGACTGATTTGCATATAGCCATGTCTGAACTGGGGTGGCTGAGTGAACTAAAGAATGGTGATGGATTAAACCCAGATCAGTTGACTGGGGGTGAGTGTTTGATTTGTTCAAACGCTCCGTCCATCATTCTCTTTTGTATCGCTTTGTTCGCCCTAAGTGTGGCAGGGTATGCTCAGACGTGAGTCCCTTGTTCACTTGGCCACTGGATTCAAGATAGCCTGGCTGATGAGGATTATGAATCCAAAACCAGTCCCAGGATGCTTGTTTCCGGTCCAGGGAAGACATGGCTTGGCAGTTAGGGCTGGACTGTTCCCATAAGGCACAGGGTCAGACTGATTTGCATATAGCCATGTCTGAACTGGGGTGGCTGAGTGAACTAAAGAATGGTGATGGATAAAACCCAGATCAGTTGACTGGGGGTGAGTGTTTGATTTGTTCAAACGCTCTGTCCATCATTCTCTTTTGTATCGCTTTGTTCGCCGTAAGTGTGGCAGGGTATGCTCAGACGTGAGTCCGTTGTTCACTTGGCCACTGGATTCAAGATAGCCTGGCTGATGAGGATTATGAATCCGAAACCGGTCCCAGGATGCTTGTTTCCGGTCCAGGGAAGACATGGTTTGGCAGTTCGTGCTGGACTGTTCCCATAAGGCACAGGGTCAGACTGATTTGCATATAGCCATGTCTGAACTGGGTGGCTGAGTGAACTAAAGAATGGTGATGGATTAAACCCAGATCAGATGACTGGGGGTGAGTGTTTGATTTGTTCAAACGCTCCGTCCATTATTCTCTTTTGTATCGCTTTGTATTATCAGAACACATCAGAATCATAATCACAGAATGTACATTGTGCCAACTGGCACGGGCAATATTTACAAGGGATTATATGTACACAGGACAGGGCCACACGGACCACTGTCAGAACTAAGCACTTGGTAGAACTAGCACTTTGTAGAAATGGAATAAGCACATAGAGCATATCATAACTGTAGCACCAAATAACAAATGTAGCACACAACCAGTAACCACTGGCAAAAGGTAAGTACCACCTACGCAACCCTAACCACCTCAGGAAAATATCACGCATGGAACCATGAACACACTAGTATAACTATACTAGGAAGAACAACCTCCTAAACATGAAAACACATTCAGAGGTATAGGTAAGACACATGATGCATAAAAACACATTCAGCGGTGTAGATAAGCAACTTTGTACATGATGCATAAAAACACATTTAGAGGTACCAGAACACAGGGTGAGCAAAACATACTACACACAGTACATTTCCTAATACCCAAAGCATCAGCACATAAATCAGCATTTAGCGCAGAAATCACATTTAGGTCCAGGTGGCGCCACTGCGCCAAAACCTAAACGTAGCAGCTGCCCACTACTTGCTGGGCAGCTGGGGACAAGAACAGGGCCTAAACGCTGCAGCTGGCACTAAGTGCTGCGCAGCTGTGGAAGGCCAAGTTAGGGATGAAGGAGTGCGACTCACTCCTGAGTCCAAAGAACAAGTCCCCTAAAAAGCAAAACCTAAACGGTGCAGCTGCCTCTACTTGCTGGGCAGCTGTGAAACAGAACTGCGACAGGGCTCTCACTAGCCCTCTGGACAAGGACTACGCCAACTGCTGGAGCCATCTGGCTCTGAAATAAACAGGTTAATTGGAGCCCTCAGGCTCTTAAAACAACTGGGGCCCTCAGGGGCAGAACACGGGCCCCCTCTGGAGCCTCGGGGGCTCGAAACAAATACTACTAACTGAGGGGGAGCGGGCCGCTGCCAACCGGGGCCGCTCTACCCTCCAAAATGCCCCTGCAAACATGTAGGCGTAGGCAGGAGCCTCCCGTGGGCTCGGAATACCATGATGCCCCCGGGGTCGTCGGCGCCTCTCGGGCTCGAGGTAGAACATGGCCGGAATCGTTGGAGTCCCTCTCGGGGGACTCTAAATCAATCAATACCCCCAACGCTGGAGTCCCCCTCTGGCGGCCAAAATGCGGGAGAGCAACGGGGGAGCGGTCCGCTGCCAAGCGGGGCCGCTCTACCCTCAGACCGGAGACCCACCAAGACGCCCGCACTCACCGTCAGCTGGGAGGCAGCATCCTCGCTGGGCTCCTCTGCTCCGTTCCGCGGGGATTTAGGCTGCGGGGCTCTCCTTCACCGGGGCTCCCTCCTCTGCATGGGAGCCCCGCAACTCTGGTGTGGCGTTCTGCTGGCGGCCCCGGGGCTCCCCCTAATTCACGGGAGCCCCGGGCCACCGGAGGCCATGACTCGGCCACGCTGCTCTTCCCGTCTTTGCAGCGGGACGGGCAGCCAATCACGGCGCGGCGGCAGGCGGGACTTCCTGAAGCAAGCGGAAGTCCCACCTCGCCATGTGAATGGGGTGGGCACCCGTAAATATAAAATACCATAACGAGCATAATGCAGGGCGGGCACCTGTGACGAAGGGGCCACAGGGCAAATCCCTGCGCTCGGGATTCCCTCGCACACAGCCACAGGGGAAAGGAGCCCCGTGCTCCCAGGGCGCCCTCAGGCAGCATCAAGTCCTGGGGCAAGGGCAACAGCAAAGAAACAGGACCTGGAGGTCAGGGAGGCAAAGCAGGGCCCAGCACACAGGGTACTCCAGCAAGGAGACAGCCCCCATAGCGGTCCCTCCTGGGCCCCACCATCAGCAAAGCCCCCTCTGTCAGGAATAATAATAATAATAATAAAACATTTATAAAGTGCCTGGCTTCACAAAACTGTGTGTCCCCGCGCTAACTGATAATACAATACAGAACCAGAGGAGTAGTGACAATGGAGCTCAGAGAGGGATTACTTGCTAGGGAACAGATAAGTTTTTAGTTTTGTCCTAAATCTCATTTCGGATGGCTCCATCCGCAGGTAGAGCGGGAGTGCATTCCAATATTTGGAGGCTAGGTATCGAAAGGATTTTCCTCCCATTTTAGCTCTTGTAATTCGGGGGAGTTTAAATAACATCATGCCCGATGATCTTAGGTTCCTAGTCGGACGATGTATGGTAAGGAGATTTTTTAAGTATTCAGGGCCTTTGTCCTGAGCGATGCGGTGGGCATAGCAAAGGGTCTTAAACTTAATCCTCTCCTTGACAGGGAGCCAGTGGAGTTTGGATAAGGCAGCTCTAGCAGATGTTCTTCTTGGGAGACCGAGCACCAGTCGGGCGGCTGTGTTCTGCACACATTGTAATTGATGAAGGCCCTTCTGGCTGAGTCCAATCAGGAGGGCATTCCCATAGTCCAAATGGGGAGTTAATAAAGCATGGACGATGGTTTTCCTGGCTTCGGTGGGAAGAAGATCCAACACCTTTCGAAGAGTTTTTAGTATACCAAAACATTTTCCCGTTATCTTGTTGACTTGGGTCTTACCGGAGAGGTCGGAGTCCAGCATAACACCTAGATTTCTAACCGTCTCTGCGGGAGTAGGCAGATTACCCAGTTCACTAGGCCACCATGCATGAGACCACGCAGAGACGTCTCTCCCCACCACCAGTACTTCTGTCTTATCTCCATTCAGACGGAGACAGTTGTTGTTCATCCAGGCCGCTACCGCCGACATACAGTCTGAGAAATTGGTGGCATATTCTCTTCGGTCAGGGGTTAGCTTGAACACCAACTGGGTGTCGCCAGCGTAGCGGACAATGCCCACCCCAAAATCCTCTACAATGTGTGCCAGGGGTTCCATATAGATGTTAAATAAAGTGGGGCTCAAGCTAGAGCCCTTTGGGACCCCATGGCTCACCTTCCGAGGAGAGGATCTGAAGGGTGGGCAGTGTAGCTGGAAAGTTCTATTGGTCAGAAAGGAGTGTAGCCACGCGAGTGCTGGGCCCATTACTCCTATATCCGAGAGACGAGACAGCAGCGTTGAGTGCAGCACAGTATAAAATGCTGCACTAAGGTCCAATAGGACCAACGCCGCTGTCTCGCCCTCGTCCACCATCTTCCAAATACAATCAGTCGAATATAGAATTGCCGACTCAGTTGAGCAGCCTGATCTAAATCCTGACTGGGAAGGATGAAGGAGAGCTTCTTTCTCTAAAAACTCCATAAGTTGTTTATTCGCCACTTTTTCTATGATTTTGGCACAGAAAGGGAGAAGTGAAATTGGGCGTAGATTTTGGAACTGAGAAATATGAATGTTAGGTTTCTTTTTTAATGGCATAACTTGGGCAGTTTTCCATATTTCTGGAACATAGCACTCCTGGAAGGATAAAGTGATCATATGACTAATGTGATCAATTAATGTGCTTTCCATAACTCCCTTGCACCGATCCGGTGGACAGGCATCGGTGGGGGAGCCGGACTGTATGTCATTAATGATTTGCAATAGATCCTGTTTGTCAGGGATAATGAAACTGGTAAGTGGGGATTTGTGTATTCGGGTAACTCTAGTATCCACATTGATATTTACGGGAGTTGTGTTGTTTATAAAAGTGGCATGGATTCTTTCCACTTTTTCTGCAAAGAAGTTAGCGATTTGATCACATATCTCAGCAGAGTATGTGTCTTGAGCATCTAGCCGTGATGGAATAGTAAGCTCTCTGTAGATGCTAAACAACTCTCTTGTGGGATTATCTGCTTCCACAATTCTGTTTTTATAGTGGTTATTTTTCTCCGCTCTAACCAGGTTTTGATATTTTTTTAATTCAATTCTGTAGCTTTCTTTAAGTTCAGGTGCATAGCTTTTCCTCCATCTACGCTCCGTAGATTTACATTGGGCCTTTGCTGTTCTAAGCTTCTCCGAAAACCATGGAGCGGTTTTGGATTGTCTTACTGGCGGTTTGGTTGTCCAAGGAGCAATCTTGTCTAATGCTTTTACCATCCATAATTCGTAGTTGTCCCAAACTTCCTGTAAGGAGTTACCTATTGTTGCAGGTTGCTCGGCTAACATGCTCTTAAAGAGTTCAGGTGTAAATTTTTTCCAATTGCGGCGTTTATAAGGAGGATGTTTTATAGGTATAGTTCCTGTAGGTTCTCTTAGTATCTCAAATGGCACAATGCTGTGATCAGACCAGATCAGAGGGATCGGGGGTAAGATCTTAATGCACTCCCAATTTGCAAAAATGGGATCTAAAAGATGTCCCTGCTGGTGTGTGGGGATTGTGGAGAGAAGTTTTATATCTACAGAGTTAAGTGCAGCAGCTAAAAGTTGTGCTTCGCTGGAGTGAATATCTTCAAAATGAAGATTTAGGTCGCCTAAAATGATTAGATTTTTGTGTCTAACTGCTAGCTGGGTAACTAATTCAATGAGTTGGCTGCAAAAAGGTGCCGCGGCTCCCGGGGGCCGGTAAATAAGTAGGCCATTGATCGTATTTGTTGGTTCTATTTTTATTGTAAATAAGCCACATTCACTATTAGTTATAGTTGATTTTATTAAAGTACATTCTAGCTCTGCTTTATAGATAAGTGCAAGTCCTCCTCCCCGTTGTTTTTGTCTGTCAATTCTCAGAAGACTATAACTGGGAGGTATTGCTTCTAGAATATCAGGGGAGGATGATTCTTCTAGCCATGTCTCAGTAAGAAACATGGCATCCAGATCTTTATTTATCAATAGATCGTGGATTTATGTTTACTCAAAGACCTACAGTTTAGCAATATCATCTTCAGGTTAGCTACCTTTCTTGGTATTTTGTTTATTATGGGAAGTGCTTGGTTGCATAGTCTACAATAGGAGGGTATGTAATCAGGATCTATAGTATGAAAGCAGGTTTGAGTCTGCTTTTCATTGAGTATAAGAAGATCTGCTTTGGAATAGTAAAATCGGTGGCTGCAGCTGCCTAGGGCGTCTATTTCAGTTTGAAGGGTGGGGCCATGGAGTCCTGCCCTGCGCCCCGGTCGTTCGCGGACGGGCGCAGATGGGAAGGACTCTGGCTTGACTCCGGCTCACGATCAGCGCGCCCGCAATGCGCGTCCGCTGCGCGGAGCCATGAACGTAAGTTTTTATGCCGTCGACTGTGCGACGTGCAATGCGAGCCCTCACTAAGATGGCCGCTACCCTATCCCTGTCAGTCCCCGCAGATGACGGCCCGTGAATCGGCCACACACTGAAGGGGAAGGCAAGTAATCTGCCAGCTATCGAAGGGAAAACGGGTAAGTAGAAAGTAGAAGAGTCCTCCAAGCTTCCAGGGGCTGGGCAGGGCCCAGGGAGGCAAGCCTTCCCCTGGGCCCCAGCAGCAGCAAGCCCCTGGTAGATTCAAGTCAGGAGACAAGAACATTTTACAAGAGGTCACAGTCTCTTTTTATACACATAATTCCTTTGTCTAAAGGTGCAGGCAAGGGGCGAACCAGATACAACTGGTTCCTGAGCACTTTGTTTTTCTCAGCCCCTCTGCCTATTCACAGGATGGGTCAGGGACATAAGACTCACCACAGGGGGCGGAACCAGCATTGTGTGGGGAAAGCCCAGCCCAATTCAGGTCCCAGGTGCACTCCTCCCCAGCCATCAACATGCAGATCTCCCATTCACCACCGGGGCAGACCCATCCTGACTCCTGGAGCCAGGCGCACCAGCCAGCTCCAGCCAATCACAAGCCAGACAGTCATTGCACAGACAGGCCAACTTCTAGAAATGGCACTTCCACACTAGAAACATGAATGTCGCACACATCATCGCGCAGCATTCAATCTCACGAGTTCGCACATACCAAACTCGAGCCTGCACTCCCCACACATCAGGAACTAACATGGACATACACATTCCCCATGCCAATCTCACACACACACTTTACACTGCACCACAGTGCTAAAGTGCGCAAAGACCAGAAATCGCTATAATTATCTCAGAGTGCAATGCAAAAAGTTCAGGGGTGAACCTGCCAGAAGGGCCAAGTCCAACGGGTGGATATTGATTGCCTAGCTGGTGTAAGACCGGGAGTACACAAGTAATATTTGCTCTTGAATTCCTCTTTACAGTAATCACACTGATGGGCAATCTGTAATGGGTTAAGGTTTCCAAGTTTTAGTTCATATTTTTTACCTTAAAATGCAGCAAATTAGTTTTCATTACCTGGCGCCTGGGAAGAAGCTTCTTGGATCACAACAAGAAGGTGTCCAAACTTCTGAAAGATACACAAATTTGTTTATCGGTTTCCTGTAGGACTGCTGTTTTGTGACCTGTTAGATTGACAGAAAAGTAGAATAAGTGTTTCATAAGACAAATTAAATACAAATCATTTGAAAGAATCTATATAAAATACCTGTTTCTTCAACAGAAGTAACCTATGTGGAAGAAAGATTGGAAATTCTTTGCACACATCAAAGGGTTAATAAACTGGATTATTATCGATTATAGCTCCTCCGCAAAATACAGTTTATCCTACGACAATGTACACAACACGGATTAAGACGTCCCCTTATACGAGCCTTACTTTTATTTTTACACAATCCTCATTTAAGTTTACTCAAAAAATATTCCAAATATAACAACAAACAATATGAGCAATTATGGAAGCAAATAAATCTACATGAAAAGCGGTAAACCAGGGACAAACATCGTGAAGTGCTGCTTAATGGAGAAAATACCAACAAGAGTGATATTTAGATTGTCTTGCAATATTTAATGTACTTTTCTGGGATACCTACATTTTCCTACTAGTCTACTTAAAGTCACCCCATGACGATGAGACTGCACTTATGCCTTCAATGTAGCTTTTTGATATGAACAACAAACTAATTAAAAATGTTTAGGTCTGGCGTGGAAAACCATCATGCAAATGAAAAGGAAGATGTTATGGATCTACACGCTTCAGCCATTGGCTTGTTTCTGGAAGCAGTCGAAAATGACTGCTTGCTTTGAAGAATCCTTAATATTTAGGATCAGTTGTTTTGTTCATTTCATTCTCTTTCTTGTTTCTGGTGTCACGTACAAGGATTAATGGTTTGCATTGTTTCAGTGTGTCCTGAGGAGTGCTCCTTTGCAATTAATACATTTAAGATCAGCTGTAAATTGTCTTTGCTCTAGTTTTGAGAGGATCATTGTTGTGCTTAATATAGTCGTACAGGACAATAGCCTTCTACCCTTTCCTTGTCGTTCCTCATCAGCATGCAATGTCATGGTTTCCAAATTCAAAAAAGTTAATTGGGGCGGAAGAAGTTTTATCTACTGTACAGCAAAAAGATGGACCTCCATACCTTTCTCACTTAATGCCTGTACATGCCTTTATGCTTTCAGAAAAGGCCTGGAAACATGTAATCAATTATCTCTTTTTGGGACAGGTTTCTCTGCTTGGCACTGTAGTCTTTTCATTTGTCTCCTCTACAGAAAGCATCACATAGATCCCCTCAGGCAACAGTGGTGCTTTATAAATAATTACTTCATTTCTTTTCAAAGCCCTAGCACCAGATACCAAGGAGAACTTCTTAGTTTGCCTGGCTATGCGAGTGAAATAGCAATTTGTATCTAATTGTCAAGAAACCATTAGGAGAGCTATTAAGAAAAGACACAGTTTGAATGGACAACTGAACAACAGAAAGATGTCGAAGTCATAAAAGCTCACATTGCTGGTGCACCAACACTTTGCCCTTTCTGCATAGGAAAAACGAGTAATTACAACAGATGCTTGTTTGTATAGTGTCGGAGTTAGGGTATCACAAACATAAGGCAATGAAGAGTGGACTGTTGTATTTGTAAACCACACACTGCATATCTATCTCCAAGAGAAGACAGGCAATGACAGAAAGGGAGTTACAACGGTGTGCATGGACTACGGAACATATTCGGAATAAAGTGTGGGGCGCTCAGCTTATACTAAGAAGAGACCAAAAGCCTCTAGTAATTATCCTTTCTCCAAGTGGAGGTTGAGATGCTACTGTCCACACTGCCAGACCGGTTTCCAAGATGCCGGAGTACAGTTTTACAATTGAATATGTGTCTGGGAAGGGAAGCTAACTCTGTCAACAGTTTGCTGGCCCAGGTAACCTGTAGCGAGCGGGGAAACGAATAACACAGGTGATACGGATGTTGTATGGACAGAAAGTGATTACATTCTTTAGGGAGGTGTTCTTTGAGGAATGTTTTCCAAATTGCCTTTCAAACGACAATGGTCTGCAACTGATTTTGCAAGATATGAAGGACCTTAGAATAGTAGTGTGGACAACATCACAAAGGCACTTTAAGTAATGAGCGGTTTGTGAGGTTTAATAGAGTTCCGAAAAAATACACTAGAGAGGCGAGGAGTTGCCACAGTGATTGGAAAGATTATATTCAGCAAGATTATAGAGTTATCACATCACTCCGAAAAGTGCTAGATGGGTGAGTTTTTAAACTGCTTAAAGGACGTGAAACTGCTTCTGACTTGCATTCATGGTAGCTTTAACGACCTAATGTGGTTAGGAGCAACAGGGAGAGGAAGTAGAACAGAGGGCTTTTTTGTAGGTAGTACAAAATGAAGGAGAAATATGATGAGGAAAAGAAAGTGTGATCGTCTACTTTCAAAGGCAATTGGGTTTCCAATTGCAAACCAGGGTGAACTGCCGAGAGTGTGGTGACACAGGGTGGCAAGGTTTGGAATGTCCGGAATGTGGCAAATTATAGTAATGGTTTGTTTAGTATAGTGCCCAACTTAGGCTCCACCCATTAAAAGACATGTGTACTTTTATTGAAATGTTTCAATGTCCCCCAAACTACTGTACCAGGGCGCTCACGGTGGAGATCTGGTTGGCTTTTTCAGGAGACACCCAGAGCGAAAAAGGTTTCAGGCAGGGCCTTATATAGTTGATGCTATTCAGCCAGTGTTCCAAACACACTGGGACTTTTCTCCCAGGCCATGCTTTCTTTTGCTGATATTTATAGGGCTCAAACTCGGCCAGTTACATTACAAGGACACATTAATTTTTTTGCTGGGCACATGGAAATTAACTGATTTGAATCACAGGATGTTGAGCCGGCATCGCCGAGACTCGAACCTTGTTCCCAGTGCCAAAGTCAGTAGCTATGGATCATTTTACCATGACCAGCATCACCATGTTCTGCATCCTGGATGCAGGAAAAACCACAGCAGATTTGATTTGCATTCTTATGTAATGCAGCAGCTGACGGCACCATACCCCTCCCGCAAGGCTTCTATGAAGGTGGAGCTACTGCAGATTCAGCATTGAACACACAGAGATACCCAACCTCTGAATGAGGATGGGTTGGGGGAGTGCTGAGTGGTAGACAGATTATAAAGCCATCAGTTTCCGGGGGTGTCCCATTACCTGCCACCTCTATATGAAGGCTTTCTGCTGCATGAAGTCCACCTGTTATTGCACCACAGGCAAGCAATCACCAGTCACTTCCATGGGGCTCCTCGCATGCCCCTCCAGGGTACAAGGGCCCTAGGCCTCCTCACATGCCCCTCCAGGGTACAAGGGCCCCAGGCCTCCTCACATGCCCCTCCAGGGTACAAGGGCTCCAGGCCTCCTCACATACCCCTCCAAGGTACAAGGGCCCCAGGCCTCCTCACATGCCCCTCCAGGGTACAAGGGCCCAGGCCTCCTCACATGCCACTCCAGGGTACAAGGGCCCCAGGCCTCCTCACATGTCCCTTCAGGGTACAAGGGCCCCAGGCCTCCTCACATGTCCCTTCAGGGTACAAGGGCCCCAGGCCTCCTCACGTGCCCCTCCAGGGTACAAGGGCCCCAGGCCTCCTCACATGCCACTCCAGGGTACAAGGGCCCCAGGCTTCTTCACATGCCACTCTAGGGTACAAGGGCCCCAGGCCTCCTCACATGTCCCTTCAGGGTACAAGGGCCCCAGGCCTCCTCAAATGCCCCTCTAGGGTACAAGGGCCCAGGCCTCCTCACATGCCACTCTAGGGTACAAGGGCCCCAGGCCTCCTCACATGTCCCTTCAGGGTACAAGGGCCCCAGGCCTCCTCACGTGCCCCTCCAGGGTACAAGGGCCCCAGGCCTCCTCACATGCCACTCCAGGGTACAAGGGCCCCAGGCTTCTTCACATGCCCCTCTAGGGTACAAGGGCCCCAGGCCTCCTCACATGCCATTCTAGGGTACAAGGGCCCCAGGCCTCCTCACATGTCCCTTCGGGGTACAAGGGCCCCAGGCCTCCTCACGTGCCCCTCAAGGGTACAAGGGCCCCAGGCCTCCTCACATGCCACTCCAGTGTACAAGGGCCCCAGGCTTCTTCACATGCCCCTCTAGGGTACAAGGGCCCAGGCCGAATCACATGCCACTCCAGGGTACAAGGGCCCCAGGCCTCCTCACATGCCCCTCCATGGTACAAGGGCCCCACATCTCCTCACATGCCACTCCAGGGTACAAGGGCCCCAGGCCTCCTCATATGCCACTCCAGGGTACAAGGGCCCCAGGCCTCCTCACATGCCCCTCCAGGATACAAAGGCCCCAGGCCTCCTCACATGCCCCTCCAGGGTACAAGGGCACCAGACCTCCTCGCATGCCCCTCCAGGATACAAAGGCCCCAGGCCTCCTCACATGCCCCTCCAGGGTACAAGGGCACCAGGCCTCCTCGCATGCCACTCCAGGGTACAAGGGCCCCAGGCCTCCTCATATGCCACTCCAGAGTACAAGGGCCCCAGGCCTCCTCACATGCCCCTCTAGGATACAAAGGCCCCAGGCCTCCTCACATGCCCCTCCAGGGTACAAGGGCACCAGGCCTCCTCACGTGCCCCTCCAGGGTACAAGGGCCCCAGGCCTCCTCACATGCTGCTCCAGGGTACAAGGGCCCCAAGCTTCCTCACATGCCCGTCCAGGGTACAAGGGCCCCAGGCCTAGTCACATGCCCCTCAAGGGTACAAGAGCCTCAGGCCTCCTTGCATGCCCCTCCAGGGTACAAGGGCACCAGGCCTCCTCGCATGCCCCTCCAGGGTACAAGGGCCCCAGGCCTCCTCACATGTCCCTTCAGGGTACAAGGGCCCCAGGCCTCCTCACGTGCCCCTCCAGGGTACAAGGGCTCCAGGCCTCCTCACATGCTGCTCCAGGGTACAAGGGCCCCAAGCCTCCTCACATGCCCGTCCAGGGTACAAGGGCCCCAGGCCTAGTCACATGCCCCTCAAGGGTACAAGAGCCTCAGGCCTCCTTGCATGCCCCTCCAGGGTACAAGGGCACCAGGCCTCCTCGCATGCCCCTCCAGGGTACAAGGGCCCCAGGCCTCCTCACATGTCCCTTCAGGGTACAAGGGCCCCAGGCCTCCTCACGTGCCCCTCCAGGGTACAAGGGCCCCGGGCCTCCTCACATGCCCCTCCAGGGTACAAGGGCACCAGGCCTCCTCACGTGCCTCTCCAGGTTACAAGGGCCCCAGGCCTCCTCGCATGCCCCTCCCGGGTACAAGGGCCCCAGGCCTCCTTGCATGTCCCTCCAGGGTACAAGGGCACCAGGCCTCCCCGCAGGCCCCTCCAGGGTACAAGGGCCCCGGGCCTCCTCACGTGCCACTCCAGGGTACAAGTGCTCCAGGCCTCCTCACGTGTCCCTCCATGGTACAAGGGCCCCAGGCCTCCTCACGTGCCCCTCCAGGGTACAAGGGCCCCAAGCCTCCTCACATGCCGCTCCAGGGTACAAGGACCCCAGGCCTCCTCACGTGCCACTCCAGGGTACAAGGGCCCCAGGCCTCCTCACGTGCCACTCCAGGGTACAAGGACCCCAGGCCTCCTCACATGCAACTCCAGGGTACAAGGGCACTAGGCCTCGTCCCGTGCCCCTCCAGGGTACAAGGGCCCCAGGCCTCCTCACGTGCCCCTCCAGGGTACAAGGGACCCAGGCCTCCTCACATGTCCCTTCAGGGTACAAGGGCCCCAGGCCTCCTCACATGCCACTCCAGGGTACAAGGGCCCCAGGCCTCCTCACGTGCCCCTCCAGGGTACAAGGGCCCCAGGCCTCCTCCCATGCCCCTCCAGGGTACAAGGGCCCCAAGCCTCCTCACATGTCCCTTCAGGGTACAAGGGCCCCAGGCCTCCTCACATGCCACTCCAGGGTACAAGGGCCCCAGGCCTCCTCATATGCCACTCCAGGGTACAAGGGCCCCAGGCCTCCTCATATGCCACTCCAGGGTACAAGGGCCCCAGGCCTCCTCACATGCCCCTCTAGGGTACAAGGGCCCCAGGCCTCCTCACATGCCCCTCCAGGATACAAGGGCCCCAGGCCTCCTCACATGCCCCTCCAGGGTACCAGGGCCCCAGGCCTCCTCACGTGCCCCTCCAGGGTACAAGGGCCCCCGGCCTCCTCACATGCCACTCCAGGGTACAAGGGCCCCAGGCCTCCTCACGTGTCCCTCCAGGGTACAAGGGCCCCAGGCCTCCTCACGTGCCCCTCCATGGTACAAGGACCCCAGGCCTCCTCACGTGCCACTCCAGGGTACAAGGGCCCCAGGCCTCCTCACGTGCCACTCCAGGGTACAAGGACCCCAGGCCTCCTCACATGCCACTCCAGGGTACAAGGGCACTAGGCCTCGTCCCGTGCCCCTCCAGGGTACAAGGGCCCCAGGCCTCCTCATGTGCCCCTCCAGGGTACAAGGGCCCCAGGCCTCCTCACATGTCCCTTCAGGGTACAAGGGCCCCAGGCCTCCTCACATGCCCCTCCAGGGTACAAGGGCCCCAGGCCTCGTCACGTGCCCCTCCAGGGTACAAGGGCCCCAGGCCTCCTCCCATGCCCCTCCAGGGTACAAGGGCCCCAAGCCTCCTCACATGTCCCTTCAGGGTACAAGGGCCCCAGGCCTCCTCACATGCCACTCCAGGGTACAAGGGCCCCAGGCCTCCTCATATGCCACTCCAGGGTACAAGGGCCCCAGGCCTCCTCATATGCCACTCCAGGGTACAAGGGCCCCAGGCCTCCTCACATGCTCCTCTAGGGTACAAGGGCCCCAGGCCTCCTCACATACCCCTCCAGGATACAAGGGCCCCAGGCCTCCTCACATGCCCCTCCAGGGTACAAGGGCCCCAGGCCTCCTCACGTGCCCTCCATGGTACCAGGGCCCCAGGCCTCCTCACGTGCCCCTCCAGGGTACAAGGGCCCCGGGCCTCCTCACATGCCACTCCAGGGTACAAGGGCCCCAGGCCTCCTTACGTGTCCCATCAGGGTACAAGGGCCCCAGGCCTCCTCACGTGCCCCTCCATGGTACCAGGGCCCCAGGCCTCCTCACATGCCACTCCAGGGTACAAGGGCCCCAGGCCTCCTCACATGCCACTCCAGGGTACAAGGACCACAGGCCTCCTCACATGCCACTCCATGGTACCAGGACCTCAGGTCTCCTCACATGCCCCTCCAGGGTACAAGGGCCCCAGGCCTCCTCACATGTCCCTTCAGGGTACAAGGGCCCCAGGCCTCCTCACATGCCCCTCCAGGGTACAAGGGCACCAGGCCTCCTCACATGCCACTCCAGGGTACAAGGGCCCCAGGCCGCCTCACATGCCACTCCAGGGTACAAGGGCCCCAGGCTTCCTCACATGCCCCTCCAGGGTACAAGGGCCCCAGGCCTCCTCACATGCCCCTCTAGGGTACAAGGGCCCCAGGTCTCCTCACATGCCCCTCCAGGGTACAAGGGCACTAGGCCTCCTCACATGCCCCTCCAGGGTACAAGGGCACTAGGCCTCCTCACATGCCCCTCCAGGGTACAAGGGCCCCAGGCCTCCTCACATGCCCCTCCAGGGTACAAGGGCACCAGGCCTCCTCACATGCCCCTCCAGGGTACAAGGGCCCCAGGCCTCCTCACATGCCCCTCCAGGGTACAAGGGCCCCAGGCCTCCTCACATGCCACTCCAGGGTACAAGGGCCCCAGGCTTCTTCACATGCCCCTCTAGGGTACAAGGGCCCCAGGTCTCCTCACATGCCACTCCAGGGTACAAGGGCCCCAGGCCTCCTCACATGCCCCTCCAGGGTACAAGGGCCCCAGGCCTCCTCGCATGCTGCTCCAGGGTACAAGGGCCCCAAGCCTCCTCACATGCCCCTCCAGGGTACAAGTGCTCCAGGCCTCCTCGCATGCCCCTCCAGGGTACAAGGGCACCAGGCCTCCTCACATGCCACTCCAGGATACAAGGGCCCCAGGCCTCCTCACGTGCCACTCCAGGGTACAAGGGCCCCAGGCCTCCTCACGTGCCACTCCAGGGTACAAGGGCCCCAGGCCTCCTCACATGCCCCTCCAGGGTACAAGGGCCCCAGGCCTCCTCGCATGCTGCTCCAGGGTACAAGGGCCCCAAGCCTCCTCACATGCCCCTCCAGGGTACAAGTGCTCCAGGCCTCCTCGCATGCCCCTCCAGGGTACAAGGGCACCAGGCCTCCTCACATGCCACTCCAGGATACAAGGGCCCCAGGCCTCCTCACGTGCCACTCCAGGGTACAAGGGCCCCAGGCCTCCTCACGTGCCACTCCAGGGTACAAGGGCCCCAGGCCTCCTCACATGCCCCTCTAGGGTACAAGGGCCCCAGGCCTCCTCACATGCACCTCCAAGGTACAAGGGCCCCAGGCCTCCTTACATGCCCCTCCAGGGTACAAGGGCCCCAGGTCTCCTCACATGTCCCTTCAGGGTACAAGGGCCCCAGGCCTCCTCACGTGCCCCTCCAGGGTACAAGGGCCCCAGGCCTCCTCACATGCCACTCCAGGGTACAAGGGCCCCAGGCCTCCTCACATGCCACTCTAGGGTACAAGGGCCCCAGGCCTCCTCACATGCCACTCTAGGGTACAAGGGCCCCAGGCCTCCTCACATGTCCCTTCAGGGTACAAGGGCCCCAGGCCTCCTCACGTGCCCCTCCAGGGTACAAGGGCCCCAGGCCTCCTCACATGCCACTCCAGGGTACAAGGGCCCCAGGCTTCTTCACATGCCCCTCGAGGGTACAAGGGCCCAGGCCTCCTCACATGCCCCTCCATGGTACAAGGGCCCCACATCTCCTCACATGCCCCTCCAGGGTACAAGGGCCCCAAGCCTCCTCACATGTCCCTTCAGGGTACAAGGGCCCCAGGCCTCCTCACGTGCCCCTCCAGGGTACAAGGGCCCCAGGCCTCCTCACATGCCACTCCAGGGTACAAGGGCCCCAGACCTCCTCACGTGTCCCTCCAAGGTACAAGGGCCCCAGGCCTCCTCACATGCCCCTTCAAGGTACAAGGGCCCCGGGCCTCCTCACATGCCCCTCCAGGGTACAAGGGCCCCAGGCCTCCTCACATGCCCCTGCAGGGTACAAGGGCACCAGGCCTCCTCACGTGCCCCTGCAGGGTACAAGAGCCCCAGGCCTCCTCACATGCCCCTCCAGGGTACAAGGGCCCCAGGCCTCCTCACGTGTCCCTCCAGGGTACAAGGGCCCCAGGCCTCCTCACGTGCCCCTCCATGGTACCAGGGCCCCAGGCCTCCTCACATGCCACTCCAGGGTACAAGGGCCCCAGGCCTCCTCACATGCCACTCCAGGGTACAAGGGCCCCAGGCCTCCTCACATGCCCCTCTAGGGTACAAGGGCACCAGGCCTCCTCACATGCCCCTCTAGGGTACAAGGGCCCCAGGCCTCCTCACATGCCCTTCAGGGTACAAGGGCCCCAGGCCTCCTCGCATGCCCCTCCAGGGTACAAGGGCCCCAGACCTCCTCACATGCCACTCCAGGGTACAAGGGCACTAGGCCTCGTCCTGTGCCCCTCCAGGGTACAAGGGCCCCAGGCCTCCTCACATGCCCCTCCAGGGTACAAGGGCCCCAGGCCTCCTCACATGTCCCTTCAGGGTACAAGGGCCCAAGGCCGCCTCACATGCCCCTCCAGGGTACAAGGGCCCCAGGCCTCCTCACATGCCCCTCCAGGGTACAAGGGCCCCAGGCCTCCTCACATGCCCCTCCAGGGTACAAGGGCCCCAGGCCTCCTCACATGCCACTCCAGGGTACAAGTGCCCCAGGCTTCTTCACATGCCCCTCCAGGGTACAAGGGCCCCAGGCCTCCTCACATTCCACTCCAGGGTACAAGGGCCCCAGGCCTCCTCACGTGTCCCTCCAGGGTACAAGGGCCCCAGGCCTCCTCACATGCCCCTCCAGGGTACAAGGGCCCCAAGCCTCCTCACATGCACCTCCAAGGTACAAGGGCCCCAGGCCTCCTCACATGCCCCTCTAGGGTACAAGGGCACCAGGCCTCCTCACATGCCCCTCTAGGATACAAGGGCCCCAGGCCTCCTCACATGCCCTTCAGGGTACAAGGGCCCCAGGCCTCCTCGCTTGCCCCTCCAGGGTACAAGGGCCCCAGGCCTCCTCACATGCCACTCCAGGGTACAAGGGCACTAGGCCTCGTCCCGTGCCCCTCCAGGGTACAAGGGCCCCAGGCCTCCTCACGTGCCCCTCCAGGGTACAAGGGCCACAGGCCTCCTCACATGTCCCTTCAGGGTACAAGGGCCCCAGGCCTCCTCACATGCCCCTCCAGGGTACAAGGGCCCCAGGCCTCCTCACATGCCCCTCCAGGGTACAAGGGCCCCAGGCCTCCTCACATGCCCCTCCAGGGTACAAGTGCCCCAGGCCTCCTCACATGCCCCTCCAGGATACAAGGGCCCCAGGCCTCCTCACATGCCACTCCAGGGTACAAGTGCCCCAGGCTTCTTCACATGCCCCTCCAGGGTACAAGGGCCCCAGGCCTCCTCACATGCCACTCCAGGGTACAAGGGCCCCAGGCCTCCTCACGTGTCCCTCCAGGGTACAAGGGCCCCAGGCCTCCTCACGTGCCCCTCCAGGGTACAAGGGCCCCAAGCCTCCTCACATGCACCTCCAAGGTACAAGGGCCCCAGGCCTCCTCACATGCCCCTCCAGGGTACAAGGGCCCCAAGCCTCCTCACGTGCCCCTCCAGGGTACAAGGGCCCCAAGCCTCCTCACATGCACCTCCAAGGTACAAGGGCCCCAGGCCTCCTCACATGCCACTCTAGGGTACAAGGGCCCCAGGCCTCCTCACATGTCCCTTCAGGGTACAAGGGCCCCAGGCCTCCTCACGTGCCCCTCCAGGGTACAAGGGCCCCAGGCCTCCTTGCATGCCACTCCAGGGTACCAGGGCCCCAGGCCTCCTCACATGCCCCTCTAGGGTACAAGGGCCCCAGGCCTCCTCACATGTCCCTCTAGGGTACAAGGGCCCCAGGCCTCCTCACATGCCCCTCTAGGGTACAAGGGCCCCAGGCCTCCTCACATGCCCTTCAGGGTACAAGGGCCCCAGGCCTCCTCGCATGCCCCTCCAGGGTACAAGGGCCCCAGGCCTCCTCACATGCCACTCCAGGGTACAAGGGCACTAGGCCTCGTCCCGTGCCCCTCCAGGGTACAAGGGCCCCAGGCCTCCTCACGTGCCCCTCCAGGGTACAAGGGCCCCAGGCCTCCTCACGTGCCCCTCCAGGGTACAAGGGCCCCAGGCCTCCTCACATGCCACTCCAGGGTACAAGGGCCCAGGCCTCCTCACATGCCACTCTAGGGTACAAGGGCCCTAGGCCTCCTCACATGTCCCTTCAGGGTACAAGGGCCCCAGGCCTCCTCACATGCCCCTCTACGGTACAAGGGCCCAGGCCTCCTCACATGCCACTGTAGGGTACAAGGGCCCCAGGCCTCCTCACATGTCCCTTCAGGGTACAAGGGCCCCAGGCCTCCTCACATGCCCCTCTAGGGTACAAGGGCCCAGGCCTCCTCACATGCCACTCTAGGGTACAAGGGCCCCAGGCCTCCTCACATGTCCCTTCAGGGTACAAGGGCCCCAGGCCTCCTCACATGCCACTCCAGGGTACAAGGGCCCCAGGCCTCCTCACATGCCCGTCCAGGGTACAAGGGCCCCAGGCCTCCTCACATGCCACTCCAGGGTACAAGGGCCCAAGGCTTCTTCACATGCCCCTCTAGGGTACAAGGGCCCCAGGTCTCCTCACATGCCACTCTAGGGTACAAGGGCCCCAGGCCTCCTCACATGCCACTCCAGGGTACAAGGGCCCCAGGCCTCCTCACGTGCCACTCCAGGGTACAAGGGCCCCAGGCCTCCTCACGTGCCACTCCAGGGTACAAGGACCCCAGGCCTCCTCACGTGCCACTCCAGGGTACAAGGGCACTAGGCCTGAGCCTTTCCATTCCTGGTGCTTTGCAGCAGTGAACGTCTTAGTGTTTCTTGTTGCTCAGATGTGTGTAATTTCTGATATTTAGACGTTTCCCTCGTCTTCATAGCTTGATTTTGTTTGCGAAAGTAACTATACTCTAGTCCTCCCCCAGCTGCCTGCATGGGGGGCTCCTTGACCACAATATCATGGGAGGGGTGTCAGCCTGGAGGGGTGAGCAGGGCGTGGCAGTCTCTGCCCTCACCCACCACACTTCTATGCACATACATGATGACCATGCACATGCCCCGTGTGCCCCCACTCACACTTATACAGACGTTAGCAGCCATTTCCAGGCACTGCCATCTCGCTCTCAGCACCTGGAAGCCATCTACTTATCTCTGCTTTGTTTGATACAAAGCTTAATATCCACCTGTGTGTTTGTCATCATCAACTTTGCAGCGCCTGCCCTCGTTGGAACAGCCTTCTAAGCGCTCTGCCGCCAGTAGCATCAACCACTGCCCTGCGCATGTGCAGCTCGGAGTTCACTATGAACAATGACTGAGCATGCGCAGTTCGGGCGCTAGACCCGCATCTCTGAGCATGCGTAGTTGACCTGGGCATCTTTGTATCTGAATGTGCGCAGTCCAACATCACTAGCTTGTATCTGTGTTGCGGTATCTGAGCGTCTGTAGTCTAACTTCAGTATCCGCGATCGGATAGCAGTGAATTTTCTCAGTATCTGGGCATGCGCAGTTGGTGACTGAGCGGTGCTGCAGCAGGCGGACGTGTGCCCGCAAGAGTGCTCCTGGCAGCGGTAGACGTGGGCCTGCCCTGTTCCCAGAGACTGGTCCCGGGGCGGGTAGAACGGGTGCGAGGGCAGCACAGGGGCACCAGAGCAGAGACAGCATAGCCACCGAGGGTACAGACTTCCTGGGTGTGATTGACAAAGTCCTATGAGTGACAGTCTGCTGCACATGCGTGGCACTTCAAGGTCCTATGAGTGACAGTCTGCTGCACATGCGTGACACTTCAAGGTCCTATGAGTGACAGTCTGCTGTAAATGCGTGACATTTCAAGGTCCTATGAGTGACAGTCTGCTGCAAATGCGTGACACTTCAAGGTCCTATGAGTGACAGTCTCCTCACGAGAAAATCTCAAGCAATCAAGACAAAGTGAACATATAAATATCCGAAATTACACCCATTTGAGCAACCGGAAAGTGTAAGAAGTGCCAAATGTATGACACTTAGAGCGACACTTTCTCACAAGGAAAACCAAGCAATGAAGTGCTTTAAAAAGAGCTAAATAGCAAAAATGAACAAACTTTTGAGCAATGCTAATCTCTAAAATCTCTTGAAACTAAAGCAATACCCCTGTAATGGAAGGTCACTGACCTACAATCTCTTTCTAAGATGATTCTACGGCAGAACACAATTACAGCGCCATCATGCATCAGAATTCAGACACTCCATGAGGAAGTTTGCAGAGGGCCTATGCTTAGCCTGACAAAACATCTATTGTGAATCGATACTATGCCACAGAAACTGAGAACATTTTAGAAAACAGTGAACCTGAAAATATGAAATTAAGAAAAAACATAACTCGGCTGTCAGTATTGTTGGACCCGGCCTCGTGGCGTGGTCCTACCCCTCCCGCGTGGCGGGCCCCGGACGACATTGGCCCTCCACAGAGCCCCGGGCGGCCCCTTCCGCCCGATCCTGCACGCACCAACACTACCGGTCCGGTTACCACCACGGGCCACCACACCGGCCTGACTCCATCATGGGCCCATCACGTCCTAAGCACGAGGCCTCGCCCGACTCCATCTTGGGACCACCACGTCACGAACACGTGGCCTCGGCCCCGGGCCAGGCCCCAGCAAAGCCCCGACATCAAGGCGCCAAGATCTACCCAGGTGGTCGAGTGGCCACTCGACAGATCCCGGAGGGAGGGGAGTTTCGATGGGCCTCCAACCGTCCCCGGACGCCTGGTATCGATCGCCCCCGGCATCCCTGGGTGCTGGCTCCACCCCCCTGCTGGGTGTCTGGACACCATCTTCCCGGCCCCTCTGGCCCCCAGGCGCGAGGGTCCGGACATCAAAGGACTCCAGTCCTATATCTGGGCCAGCCCCGGAGTAGGACGGCAGTTGTATCCTGGACTGGAAAGCCCTGCTGACGCTGTCACGGCCGACACCAAGACGAACTCATTGTCCCTGTAACCCGAGGATACCCTGAGAGCCTGCTGGCGCTGCCGCGGCCCACCTTTGCCGAACCATCTTGAGAGCCTGCTGGCGCTGCCGCGGCCCACCTTTGCTGAACCATCTTGAGAGCCTGCTGGCGCTGCCGTGGCCCACCTTTGCCGAACCATCTTGAGAGCCTGCTGGCGCTGCCGCGGCCCACCTTTGCTGAACCATCTTGAGAGCCTGCTGGCGCTGCCGTGGCCCACCTTTGCCGAACCATCTTGAGAGCCTGCTGGCGCTGCCGCGGCCCACCTTTGCCGAACCATCTTGAGAGCCTGCTGGCGCTGCCGTGGCCCACCTTTGCCGAACCACCTTGAGAGCCTGCTGGCGCTGCCGCGGCCCACCTTTGCCGAACCATCTTGAGAGCCTGCTGGCGCTGCCGCGGCCCACCTTTGCCAAACCATCTTGAGAGCCTGCTGGGGCTGCCGCGGCCCACCTTTGCCGAACCATCTTGAGAGCATGCTGGCGCTGCCGCGGCTCGACCTCTCGGAACCCCCGGCTCGAGGATTGAGAGCTGTGCGCAGGGTATCCTGTCCTACACCCCAACCGAGACTGTCCCGCTACCCTGACCCCCTTTTACGAGACTTTAAATACCCCTCGATCTACTTGTACATATCGCTGAGAACCAGCAGCCTTTAGTTCCTGATAAAGCTTACGAACTCGACCTCTGGTGTGGTGTCCATTTGTAGTGTTGTGGTTACTCTGCTGTACGATCCTAGGAGAGGGCCCTCACCCAGGAGGCCTCTCTGTAACGCTCGGCTACTTCTTGACGGAGAGGTGGACCTAGGGGTGGTCAGTCAGACATCTTCTGCCTCCCCCGGGGTCGCCTTTCTAACATTGGTGGCAGGCGACGGGATCCGAGCCGACGTAGATCATACAGAGAGTAATTCACTCACTACCGAGAAAAACACACTGCGACCATGACTACTCAGGAAACCAGACCGATTGCGGAATTCCAGAAAGATAAGATGGAAGATTACAGCCACAAGGAATTAAAACAATTCTGCAAGGACCTAGGCATCGCTACCACGGGCCTCAACACCAAAGAGGACTTTAAATCAGCCCTGCAAGCCTGGGCGGACGCCGATAACGCGCCTCCCCAGAATGAAGACAACCCGGGCCCGAACGGACGCCCGGAGACCGACGCGAACCAAGCGGGGGAAAGACCCGCAAACTTAGATACGGGCCTCCCCCACGGAGACGCCCGAGAACGAGAGAGGAACCGGCTCCACGAGTTGGAGCTCGTCAGACTCCGACAAGAAGGAGAGATACAGCTGGCAGAAAGGAAATTAGCCCTCGAGCAACTACGGCTGGAAGGAGACCTAGAGGAAAGGCGAAGACAACGAGACCTCGAAGAAAAGAAACTCGTGCTCGAGCATGAGCGCGGCCTCAAAGAACTGGAAATCAAGGCCAAGACAAACGAAACCGGCACCGCCGGGGGCAAGACCTCACCCCCGCCGGTGGACACGAAGGTGCACATACCCAAGGAGGTCGTCAAAGAATACTATAAGAACGACGACATCCAACAGTGGTTCAAAGCCTACGAGGTCGCCATGACCGCCCATCGAGTACCCCTCAAAGACTGGGGCGCCGGCTTATGGGGAAAGTTCATCAACGAGGGGAGAGACGCCCTGCTAGAGCTCCCCGACGCCGAGATGACCTCGTACGAACACATGAAGACCGCCCTCCTCACTCGCTATGGACTCACCCCCGAAATGTACCGGCAGCGATTCCGAGACTGTAAAAAAATCCCCAGTACCACTTGGGTGGAGTACGTGAACTTTTACAGCAGAGCCTTCGAAGGGTGGATCAGAGGCTGCCAGGTCACCACCTACCAGCAGTTGGTCGACCTCATCCTATGGGAACATCTTTCCAATAACTGCTTCATCGAACTCCGGCAGCACCTCCTCGACAGCAAATTGACAGAGCCACGAAAACTCGCTGTCGAGGCGGATAGATGGGTGAGCACCCGAGTTCCCCGGAGTCCGATGGGAGACTACGGCCGGGGATCCCTGGGGAACCACCGACCACGAGGCGGCGGAGGAGGCCAGAGCAGGGGCCGAGACACCCCCACGGGGTCATCCCCTACCTCCCCGTCGCCATCCCTGGGTTGGAGGGGGGGCCCCCTAGCCAGACCCGGGCCCCGCCCGAATGTTACGTGCCACAGATGCCAGCGACAGGGCCATTATGCGAACGACCCTCTCTGCCCGATGAACCAGCGACCCGGCACCACCGGTCCCCCGAGCCGCCAGATCGCGGCCGCCGCCCTGAGTGCAGAGGGAGGCGAAGAAGAAGGCGACGACACCGAGCAGGCTGAGTGGGAGCCCGCCGCCATGATCTTAGCATGCCTGGGTGATCGAGACATGATCCTTCGAGACCCGATCCCAGGTAACACCCAGAAATACCGCCAATGGGTCACCATCAATGGACGCCGGGCCGAAGCCCTCCGGGACACTAGAGCCAGCGTGACGGCGGTCCGCTGCCACTTGGTGACCTCCGAACAAATTCTTCCCAACGTCTTGTGCCCAGTCCGGTCGGCGGACAACTCTGAGAGTTTGTGCCAGATGGCCCGCATCCCCTTCGAGTGGGGAGGGGTGTCGGGCATGCTGAAAGTGACTGTCCGAGACGATTCCCCCGTGGACTGCCTCCTCGGGAACGACCTGGAAAGTTCCCTCTGGGCCGGCGTAGAGCGGAGAGAGCATCTGGGGATGCTAGGCCTTCCCGAGTGTGTCTGTGTGACCACCCGCTCCATGTCCGCCCGGGCCTCCACCCCAACGGAGGAAGACCCGATCGAGGAGCCGGAGTGGCCCGCACCTCCACCGCCCGCCGTCCCCGAGGACGCCGACCCTGAACCCGGCCCCCAGGGGCCCAGCCATGAAGAAATCACCGAGCTCGTCCACCTTCCAGAACTAGCTCAGTGGCGCCAAGAAGGTGGCCCCACCCGTGAACAATTCCGACAAGAACAGAGCACCTGTCCCTCCCTCGAGGGAATTCGATGACAAGCCGCCACTCAAGCCGCTGGAGACCCGGCGGGGTCCCACTGGGTCTATTGGGACAACGACCCTCTCTACAGTGAGCAGAAGATTGCCGAACTAGGGGCCAGCCGGGTGCTGGTCGTTCCCCTCCGATTTAGAGATTTCCTCTTGAACTTAGCACATGATGTGCCCCTCGCCGGGCACCTGGGGCAGGAAAAAACTTACAGCCGCCTGGTGACTCATTTCTACTGGCCGAAAATGCGCAACGATGTGCATAATCACTGTAGAACCTGCCCGACCTGTCAAGCCAGCGGGAAGAGCGGGGGGAAAGTCAAAGCCCCGCTCCAGCCTTTTCCCGTGGTCACCACTCCCTTGGAGCGAGTGGGGATAGACATCGTGGGGCCCCTGGACCCCCGCACCTCTCAAGGGCACCGCTTCATCCTCGTTCTGGTGGACCATGCCACCCGGTATCCGGAAGCCATCCCCCTCCGAACCATCACAGCCCCAGTAGTAGGTCGAGCCCTAATGGGGATCTTCTCCAGAGTCGGCTTCCCCCGAGAAGTCGTGAGTGATCGGGGCACAAACTTTATCTCCAAGTATATGCGATCCCTGTGGCAACAGTGCGGGGTCACATATAAGTTCACCACCCCGTATCACCCCCAAGGGAATGGACTTGTGGAGCGGTTTAACCGAACACTGAAGGGAATGATCAAGGGCCTAGAGGAGCCACTACGACGCAAATGGGATGTTCTGCTGCCTTGCCTCCTGTTTGCGTACCGCAAAGTACCCCAGAAGTCCCTTGGGTTCAGCCCCTTCGAACTACTGTATGGGCACCCGGTCCGAGGCCCCCTCAGCCTGGTCAAAGAAGGCTGGGAGACGGCTGTCCGAGGTGCTCCCCCAGATGTCTACTAGTACCTCCTGACCCTCCGCAACCAAACTCGGAAGTTCCGGGAACTGGCCGAAGCCAACCTGGAGGCTAGTCAGGAGGAGATGAAACGCTGGTATGACCGGAACGCCTCGTCCATCGAATTCGAGCCGGGCCAGCAGGTCTGGGTCATGTCCCCGGTTGAACCTTGCGCCCTCCAGGACCAATGGACGGGGCCCTTCAAGGTGGTGGAGCGCAAGAGCCCCGTCACTTACTTGGTGGACATGGAGTCCCCCAGGAACCCCCTCCGGGTTCTACACACTAACCGGCTCAAGCCGCACTTTGCCCGCACTGAACTAAGTCTGCTGTTAGCGACCGATGACAGAGCTGAAGACGACTCCGAACCTTTGCCAGATCTCATGAGCACCACTGAGAAGGACGGCTCCATCAAACGGGTCATGCTCTCCTCCACCCTGACCCCCGAACAGCACCATGACTGCCGGCAGCTACTGGGGCAGTTTGCAGATCTGTTTTCCCTCACCCCTGGAGTCACCCGGTGGTGTGTCCACGATGTAGACACCGGAGACAGCCCGCCTGTAAGACACCGAGCTTTCCGAGTGCCCGACCGAGTGCGGGCCTGCATTCAGTCCGAGGTGGCCAAGATGCTAGCGCTGGGGGTAGTCGAACCCTCCGACAGTCCGTGGGCCAGCCCAGTTGTCCTGGTCCCTAAAGCCGCAGCACCCGGCACGCCCCCGGAGCTCCGGTTCTGTGTTGACTACCGGGGGCTGAATGCCGTCACCAGGACCGACGCCCATCCCATCCCCCGGGCGGATGAATTGATCGATCGCCTGGGGGCTGCGAAGTATCTCAGCATGTTCAATCTCACGGCCGGGTATTGGCAGATCGGCCTCACACCTGGAGCGCAAGAGCGATCAGCCTTCTCGACGCCTGATGGCCACTACCATTTCAATGTGATGCCCTTCGGCATGAAAAACGCCCCGGCCACCTTTTAGAGACTCGTGAATAGAGTGCTGGCCGGGCTAGAAGAGTTCAGCTCCGCCTACCTAGACAACATTGCGGTGTACAGCCTCCACTGGGATGCGCACCTGACCCACCTCCGGGAGGTCCTGACGGCCCTCCGTTGGGCCGGACTGACCATAAAGGCCAGCAAGTGCCAGATAGGACAAGGGTCCGTGACGTATCTGGGACACCAAGTAGGGAGCGGCCAGGTGGCTCCCCTCCAGCCAAAGATTGACGCTATCCAGGCCTGGGAGCCCCCGGTCACCCAGACCGCCGTCCGAGCCTTCCTGGGGCTCACTGGATACTATCGGCGCTTCATCAAAAACTATGGGAGCATTGTGGGGCCCCTCACAGAACTGACCTCAAAGAGACTACCACAAAGGGTGCACTGGACCCCCGAGTGCCAGGTAGCCTTCGACACCCTAAAGACCGCTATGTGTACCGCCCCTGTGCTCCAAGCCCCCGACTACAGCCGGGAGTTTGTGGTCCAAACCGACGCCTCGGAGCACGGCATTGGGGCGGTCCTCTCCCAAGTGAACCCTGAAGGGGCCGACCTCCCCGTTGCCTTCATCAGCCGGCGGCTGCTGGCCAGAGAACAGCGATGGAGCACTATCGAGAGGGAAGCTTTCGCCGTCGTGTGGGTCCTAAAGAAGCTCCGGCCCTACCTCTTCGGCACCCACTTCCGGGTCCAGCCCGACCACCGGCCTCTACGGTGGTTGATGCAGATGCGGGGAGAAAACCCGAAACTGTTGCGATGGTCAATCTCCCTCCAAGGGATGGACTTCACTGTGGAGCATCGCCCCGGCAACGACCACGCCAATGCTGACGGCCTGCCCCGATTCTTCCGCCTCGGCGAGGAGAATCCCCAAGAAGATGGGTCACTCTCTCCTGCCTTCAGCTGGGGGGGACGCGTGTTGGACCCGGCCTCGTGGCGTGGTCCTACCATTCCCGCGTGGCGGGCCCCGGACGACATCGGCCCTCCACAGAGCCCCGGGCGGCCCCTTCCGCCCGATCCTGCACGCACCAACACTACCGGTCCGGTTACCACCACGGGCCACCACACCGGCCTAACTCCATCATGGGCCCATCACGTCCTGAGCACGAGGCCTCGCCCGACTCCATCTTGGGACCACCACGTCACGAACACGTGGCCTCGGCCCCGGCCCAGGCCCCAGCAAAGCCCCGACATCAAGGCGCCAAGATCTACCCAGGTGGTCGAGTGGCCACTCGACAGATCCCGGAGGGAGGGGAGTTTCGATGGGCCTCCAACCGTCCCCGGACGCCTGGTATCGATCGCCCCCGGCATCCCTGGGTGCTGGCTCCACCCCCCTGCTGGGTGTCTGGACACCATCTTCCCGGCCCCTCTGGCCCCCAGGCGCGAGGGTCCGGACATCAAAGGACTCCAGTCCTATATCTGGGCCAGCCCCGGAGTAGGACGGCAGTTGTATCCTGGACTGGAAAGCCCTGCTGACGCTGTCACGGCCGACACAAAGACAAACTCATTGTCCCTGTAACCCGAGGATACCCTGAGAGCCTGCTGGCGCTGCCGCGGCCCACATTTGCCGAACCATCTTGAGAGCCTGCTGGCGCTGCCGCGGCCCACCTTTGCCGAACCATCTTGAGAGCCTGCTGGCGCTGCCGCGGCCCACCTTTGCCGAACCATCTTGAGAGCCTGCTGGCGCTGCCGCGGCCCACCTTTGCCGAACCATCTTGAGAGCCTGCTGGCGCTGCCGCGACCCACCTTTGCCGAACCATCTTGAGAGCCTGCTGGCGCTGCCGCGGCTCGACCTCTCGGAACCCCCGGCTCGAGGATTGAGAGCTGTGCGCAGGGTATCCCGTCCTACACCCCAACCGAGATTGTCCCGCTACCCTGACCCCCTTTTACGAGACTTTAAAGACCCCTCGATCTACTTGTACATATCGCTGAGAACCAGCAGCCTTTAGTTCCTGATAAAGCTTACGAACTCGACCTCTGGTGTGGTGTCCATTTGTAGTGTTGTGGTTACTCTGCTGTACGATCCTAGGAGAGGGCCCTCACCCAGGAGGCCTCTCTGTAACGCTCGGCTACTTCTTGACGGAGAGGTGGACCTAGGGGTGGTCAGTCAGACATCTTCTGCCGCCCCCGGGGTCGCCTTTCTAACAAGTATAATATACCTAAAATTGGTAGGACAGCCCAGAAAATCAGCTCACACACCATTTGAAGGAGCAACTAACATCGGTGTACATAAGTGACAGTCTAGTAGAAGCGAGGCCCCCATCCAAACACAGCTGAGCATGGATTATACAAGAAAGTGAGAAAGACGTGCTAGTAACAGAGACCTGGGGCAGAACCAAGGCAGATCCACCCACCGGGCTCCACCTCACATGATCATACCAGGGCTTGAACATGTCGGCTCCAGTGTGACTCTTTCTGCTGTGCCCCCTCTGGAAAACTAGATGTAAATTATATAGATAATGACTTACATTTGGGTTTTCCGTTTTAAATCATTACGTTTTAGATTTCTTTACGGGCCTTTCAAGAGCAGCGAGCTATACAGGCTCAGTCAGGGCTGTAAAATAAATTATATTTTCAATTATCCACTGCCATTTAAATGGCAGAGCTCGGCCCTCCGTGGCACCAGTCTGACGAGAGCAGCCAGTGAGCAGAGCTACAGGCTCAGTCAGGCTGAACATTTAAATGCAATTTTCAAAAAGTAATTCAGACCTGAGCGGGCCACGGCTAGGACGAGTCTCCGGCAGTCTCTTTGTAATGAAGCTTGTGGGATGTCCTTCGGTCCAGTCGCTACAGGCACCAATTAACGGGCGGCACAGGAAGCAATGTGAGCAGTGCATGCAATCAAAGCAAAGAAACATAACTGCCCCTTTTTTGCGCCGTGGCCCACCTCACGAGTGACTACTTCCTGCTAAAAACGCCCGGTAAACTGACACAATGTATATTGTTGCAGTCACTTGACGCCATGTCAGGTGAATGTAGCCCCCGATGTAAATGCTAAGCGTGATGTGTGGTATTTGGCAGGACTGCAAGGGAAGGGTGTTAAACTAACTGCAGGCAGCAACTTCACACCATGTGGAGCAGTCATCCAGTCAATGAATCCACCCTTGGAAACATGGGCAGATTTCACTGTCTCTGGCATTTCACATGTGAGCTGGTGACACCTGGATGAATGTAGCACCTACATGTAGGGATAGGGTGGCCGGGTGCTTGGCTTGCCAAGGTATCGGGGCATCACATTTTGAGTTCTGGGGATTCATGTAATGAAACGGTGCACTCTGGGAGCTCTATTCTTGTTCCGTTCAGTTGCACCCACCGATGTCATGCATTCTCAGCTACCATGAAAGTATGGGATATTACTTACACCCGTGAGTTTTTATCCATTGTTAAGCATTGCCGGCAGCCATAAAATTATTCTGTCCCACAGAGTGGGCGTCCCGACCATGCAGCAGGTGTGATCAGCGGTGTGGCAAGGCAGCCGAGCCCCATGATTCCGGTGCCGCCCACTAACCACTGAGCAGCCAGCCTCCACCTCCAATTTCATTACAAAATTTAACTCCTGGCGCGCACCCTTTCAGCAGGACGTGACGTTGCGTCCCCACACAGCGCCACGGCCAAGTTGCCACACATAACTTAACTGCGGCAGCCAGGCATCGGGCAGGCCCCGCATGGATCTCCGGGACGCAGGGCAGATCAAATGTAACATTGTAGCACTGAGAGCAGAGCACGTCGGATCTTTAACTGTTACATACTGAGCCTGCTGCCAAGTGAAGTCTGCTGTGGTCGGAGCCGAGCGCACAGCACGTAGGCGTCAGAGGCGCGAGCGTGCGTGCGCTAGCATCTGGCGTAGGCTAATTAGAGCAGAGACCGCCAACCTTGTGAGCTACTAATATTATTTGTGCTGTAATAGTGACCACATCAGACAAGATCACATTAGTGGCCCCCCATGCTAGATTACTCACAGTGATCACTTCAGTACATTCGGCAGGACTACCAGCAGTAAAGTAAAAAAGCCTTTTCAGATTGGAATGCCTCCATACGGTTAATATGTCATCCATAGCTGCCCCTGCCCCTAGCACCAAGGTAGTAATATCAGTAATAGTGTATGATTTATCACTCAGATAGTAGCTTTACATACATTTTGGACATTCAGACATTTTGGTCTCCAAACATTAACTTATGAGTCCTGAAAACACACACTTTTTTGTATTAAATACACTCATTTGGTCTGTAGATATTAATTCAACAAAGCAAAACGTTCCAATTTCGTAGGCTGGGATGCACATAAGAGAGCTACTTCTATCTAGTTGGAGAGCTACCAGTAGATCACAAGCTACTAGTTGGAGAAGCCTGTTTTAGAGACTTTTGCTTTAATTATGGTTGCTTTGTGCACGGACATTGCAGGATAAACATAGTGTATATGAGGTTCCCCATGCTGTGGGTATGCCACGGAACAATACTACTCACTTGTATTACTTTTGCCCAGGACCACCTCTGACCAAAGGGGAAAGAAGGAGATTCACTCACTAGTACAGTACATGCCCGCTGCAGCGCATGACCAACCCCTCACTAAGACCTGCCCTTCTGAAGAAAACAAAGTATGAAACATATCAAAGGTGACCAAGCACTGGGCTGCAACCTGTCATGCAAGAAAGCACTCTACAGTGAGTAAAAGATGTGTTTGCTTGCATGTAGCACCATGCATTGGAAATGGCTAGGACAGTCTTGCCAGAACTAGTGTGCAACTCAATCCCTTGTTAATCCTTTGAGCTCATGGTGCTTACGGTTCGTTCTAGGCCAGTCATCGCTGACCGACACTGGGTTCATCCACAGAGACTTACTTAGTAATTAGTTTTAAGCCTCAGATTCTACATGAAAGCACATTTATGCTGAAACATAACAAAATAAATACACATAACCCAGAAAGGTAGGCTGCTCCAAAAGTAGCTAGAATACTGAATTTGGTAAGAAGTCATTTGTGTAGATCAGCGCAGTAGATCAGTTTTCCACGATCCCAGAGGAATCAGGGTTGTCATGTTCAGTGGTTGCCAGAACCTACCTACACCACTGTAGAATACAGGGGGTTGGTAGTGGCTAGCTGGTCTAATGGCTGACATTTCCTGTGGGGGGGTTTCGGAAGCGGTGGGGACACCAAGCCCTCAGTTTAGGTCATCCATAATACGCAGGTCATGGGAGATTCTTAGGAACTACATGACAAGATGTCTTACAAGGTGATCAGACAAGTGAATACCAAGTCTGTTACAGCACATAAGCATGACACACTTTCAAGTCATACGCAGCTCTTTATTAAACAATCTGAAGGAATATCCTGCACAATGAGTAAATATGATAGGATGAAGAATGGTAGATGCGGGGAGACTACACAGAAAGTAAATGTGCACAGGGTTAAGGGAGAAAATATTATGGTCATGTTGGTTATTATGATTTGCACAGAGTGCTATTGTCTAAGGCAACGATACTTTGACAAACCTTTCAGATATGTAAACAATAATATGAAATGACAGCGCAATTTAGAGAAATAATTAGATTGTGATGCTGAGTGCTAGTGGGTTAAATAACAAATGTAAGGCTTGCGCAATAGATATAAGGCTAAGAGGACCCTCCCCGGATGCAGTATTGATTCAGGAAACACACTACATTGAGAAAAAGTAACCAGATTTCAAAATGTTCACGCAATGGGCCGGATATCAAGTGTTTATCATGTGCAAGTGCAACAGAACAGGGGGGTGTCACTTTATGTGAGAAACCATTTCTCCCTACAAGTTGCTTTTCCCAAACAGATACGGAAAGCAGATGGGCTTATATTTTAGTGGATTTCTTAATAACAACAGGATTATGATAGCTACAATATACGCCCCAATAACTGGTAATCCAACCCCAATTATAGATTTAGATGAGGTCCTACCTAATAACCCAGGTTTTTTTATTGTAGGGGGGGATTTTCATTTTCTGCGATAGCCGGAGGTGGATTCATTCAAAGGGAAGCGTAGACAAATTAAACCCGCAATGGCAGTAGCCATTTCAGAAGGTAAGCAAGGGCTAGGTTTATGGAGGGAAAAGTTCCCGTATAAATGGGAATACTCATGTTACTCAGGCAGGCATATGTCAGCGGCCAGACTCTCTACACAAAATCGGAGCTAAAAACATACTCTCATGTGTGAAATGCTTTGTCAGATTATGCCTTAGTAAAAATGGAGGAAGCAGGAATTAAGGTAAAAAGACTGATGATGTAAGTTGGACATTTAACAAAGTGAATCTCGAAGATCAGGAATGGTGCAAAGATATGGAGATATAGACAGTTAATTATTTTAAAATAAATAATAACTCAACTAATATTGAAATTGTATGGGAGGCTTATAAGGCCATGATATGTGGATATATTACATCGAAAGAGATTGTAAAGAAGAGGAAAAAGTCGATATTAAGGGCCGAGCTTGAAACAGAACTAAATCAGGCATGTTTAAAAGTACAATGCTCAGCGACAAAAGCTAACAAAGACTTACTTAGGAAAGTCAGAATATGCATGAAGGCGTATTATGTTGAACAAAAATACACAGCTAAAAACATATCTTTACAAAAGGTATTTGAAAAGAGCGAGTATGGTACTGGCTTGGGAGACAAGAGATCTCCCAGAGCAAAATAAGATAATATCAATAATAGATCCAGAGACAAAGACAAGTATCAAAGACCCTGAAGAAATTCAGAAGTAATCTTTTAAGCAATATAAAGCAATATCTGGTACCCAACATCAAGGGGATATAAGAGCACTTACTGATGTTTTAGTTAAGCTAGAAATTCCAAGGCTGAAAGAAAACCAAATACAACCCTTGGTAGCAAAATGTACCCTTAGTGAGATTGAGACAGTAGTAAAGCCCTGAGCAAATGGTAAAGCCTGCGGGGGAGATGGCATTCCATGGCAGATGGCATTTGACACCGTCTCACATCAGATCCTGCTCCATCGGCTCGAGGAGGCAGGGGTTACTGATCTGGCACTTGCATGATTTAGATCTTTCCTGTCAGGGAGATCCTTTCGCGTTTCCACCTCTCCTTTTCTTTCTAGGGCACATGCTATTGAGCAGGGTGTCCCTCAGGGCTCGGCCCTGAGCTCCACCCTGTTCAACCTCTATGTGCAACCGCTCGCTGCGGTCGCCGGGGAGTGGGACCTTAACATCGTCTCATACGCGGACGACACGCAGCTGGAGGTTGCCCTAATGGAGGGTGCAACCGGGGATCATGTCAGATTCAGAGCCGGGCTGTCTGCAGTGGCTGACTGGTTGACAGCTAACTGTTTACAGCTCAACGCGGCTAAGACTGAGGTACTACTGGTTGGCAGGAACACCTATTTATGGGGAGATCACTGGTGGCCATCTACTTTGGGAAAAGCTCCGGAACCGAAGATAGAAGTGAAAAATCTGGGAGTCTGGTTAGACTCGACCCTTAGCTTCTCCACCCATACAAAGAAAGTTGCCGCTACTTGTTTTGGCATGCTGCGTAGCCTGAAACCTGTCTTGAATTTTTTTGACTCTGACAGCAGACAGATGATAGTCCAGGCCACAGTGATGTTTAGACTTGAGTACGCCTGCTCATTGTTTTTGGGCGCTAATCAGGCAGAAATTGTCCGAATGCAAACCATTCAAAATGCTGCTGCTATAGCTCTAGTAGACCTGCCTAAATTTAGCTCGATCTCTGCGACCATCCGAAGGCTCCATTGGCTACCTGTAGCCCAACGAATACAGTTTAAGACTCTCTGTATTTCGTTTAAAATTTTAAGACTGACTACTCCTAGGATGCTCTGCCCGCCTCTGAACCTGTATGTTCCTGCGCGAACACTACGTTCTGCGGGCCAAAATTTGGTCGAAGTTCCTCGGTTCAAACATAGTAGAGCAGGTGGATGCTCTTTCCGCGTTCTTGCAGCTAAAGCATGGAACGCTCTACCTACTTACATTAGAGAAATTTAAAGTTTGTCCGTTTTTAGGAAAGCCATAAAAACTCATTTATTCCCGTAAAATTACTCTGGAGGTGCCTATGCACTACTTCGCTCATGGTTTCTTATTCTGGAGTCAGCGCCGGGACGCCCCTTCGCTGGGGCAGCTGCGTGCTATATAAATTTTTATAACATAACATAACATAACATAACATTCCGGCAGAGTCGTATAGAAGTTTTGCATCAGTTTTAAACCCAGAACTACTAAAATTAGCCAATCATGTTCTGGAGGGTGGGGAGATTCCGGATTCATTTTGTTTAGCAACGGTAGTCAGCTTTATAAAAAAAGGATAAGATAATGAATACATCAATTCATATAGGCCATTCGCCTTTTAAATGTGGATTATAAATTATGAAGCTTTTAGCTAACCAAATCAATTCGGTCATGAGAACTTTTATCCACTCCGACCAGTGCGGTTTAGTGTCTGTAAGACAGTTATCTTATAATACAATCTTTCTAACTGAAGCTTTAGATTATTTTGCACGGAAAAACATGCCTGCACAGGTGAGGATTTGGTAAGCTGGGAGAGCCTTTTTATAATTCTTTTAAAAGATTTCCTATTAGATTGATTCAGTTAATATCTGGTATGTACAAGAGAGAGAGCAAAAGCCCAAATAGTTATAAATGCTAGAAATAGTGGAACATGCATGATAAATAGGGGAAAAAGACAGGGCTGCACTTTATCACGCATTCTTTTTGACCTCTTCATTGAACCTTTAGCTATCGCTGTTCGTGATTCACCAAATATAAATCCACCTGTAGATGGTATGACTCCCATTAAATTATACGCAGATGATATACTGTTGTTTTTAAAACCAGATATTGAATATCAGAAAAGAGTTTTGTCAATCTTTCAAATGTATTAAGACCTGGGAGGTTATAAGATTAATAAATCAAAAACTGAGATTTTATTATGTAATTGTACACAGGACACTTTAATGCACACATTTTATCCATTAATTAATTCCAGAACCAAGCGATATCTGGGGGTGTATTTCACACAAAATATTAATAACTTATTTGAACTAAATTAACCCCCCCTTTCAAGTAAGATTAAGGCACTATTCACTAAATGGAATTAGTTGCCTCTCTCCATTATGGGGTCGAATTGGGTTAATTCAGATGTCAGTTTTACCACTACTATAATTTTATGTTCGCTGCTGATTCTGTGGCTCTACAGATGAAGTTTTTTAAGGAAATAGAGAGCATGTTTATAGCTTTTATTTGGGCAAAGAAATCACCTTGCTCAGCACTAGACACTTTATATAGGCCACTGAAAGAAGGTGGACTAGCCCTTCATAATTTAAGAATTTAATATTTTACGAATTTTGCACACAGCACTTTTAGATTCACTAGATCCTCAGGATGCTATGGAATTAAAGATTTAAAAAAAAGTTTTTTATGGGATTATGATACTACAGATTTTTTACATCTTGCTAAAACACCTTTAAAAAGTCAGATATAAGACTCTGCAATGGTATATAAAACGAAAGGCACAGATATTCAAGCACTGCAAAATCCCAGTGATTAATGGTGTAACTAAATTGACGGCTGTGTATGTGGGGGTTCGCCACCTGGTAGAAAAGAAATGCAAATCAGTCTTGACCCTGTGCCTCATGGGAACAGTCCAGACCTAACTGCCAAGCCAGGTCCTCCCTGGTTGGGTCTAAACTGGGGTGGCATGGTGAGCAAAAGAATGATGGATTCAACCCAGATCTCTTGACTAGGGTGAATGTATGATTTATTCAGCATTCCGCCCATCATTTGTTTGCATAGCACTTTTCACCCTAAGTGTGATGGGTATGCCCAGACGTGGGTCCCTTGCTCACTGTGCCACTGGATTCAAGCTAGCCTGGCTGATAAAGGGTAATACCCAGAAACAGGTCCCAGGATGCTTGTTTCCGGTCCAGGTAGGACCTGGCTTGGCAGGTCGGTCTGGACTGTTCCCATGAGGCACAGGGTCAAGACTGATTTGCATATGATTGGGTCTAAACTGGGGTAGCATGGCGAGCAAAAGAACAATGGATTTAACCCAGATCTCTTGACTGGAGGTGAATGTATGATTTATTCAGCATTCCGTCCATCATTTATTTGCGTAGCACTATGCACGAAACCTTGGCATAATGCTAGACTCATCGCTCACAATCAAAGGCCAGATTAACCTCGTATCTTCGGCCTGCTTCAACACCCTTCGTATACTCTGAAAAGCTATCAGATAGAACCCATCCGAATCCAGAAAAACGGTCATGCGCGCCCTCATCAGTAGCAGACTGGACTACGGCAATGCTCTCTATGCCAGAATCTACAAGAAACGACTACGTTAAATCCAGAATGTCCAGAACGCCACAGTCAGACTGATCCTAGACATCACCCGTTGCAACCACATCACCCAACACCCCCGAGATCGCCACTGGCTTCCCATTCAATGAAGAATAACCTTCAAGCTCCTCCCCCACCCATACAAAACCCTCCAGAATTTCGGACAATCATACTTAAACAACCGCCTCGTTTTCCATGCACCCAAGAGACACTTCGGATCACCTGACCTCTCTCTGGCCACCGTCCCATGCATCTACAAGACCAGGACTGGAGGAAAGGCCTTCTCCTACCTCGCAGCCAAGACCTGGAACACCTTCCCACTCCACCTCCGGCCCATCCCTACACCGCTTCTGTTCAGCAAGGACCTCAAGACCTGGGTCTTTGGATGACCCCAGCACTCAGCAGAGCAATCCCCCCTCCCCCAGCACCTTGAGACCCTTGTGGTGGAGTAGCTGCGCTTTGATGGAGCAAGGTTGCGCATGAAAAGCAACTTGCTCGGACTCAGCCCTCTCTACATAACTTGTAAACCTACTAAACTACATGTTTTGTCTTATTAATATTGCACCACGTGACATTTTTAGTATCTAGGGGAAGCTTGCCTATGTGCTTTTACTAACCGTAATCCTTTTGCATTAATATGGCCGCCACAACGCAGGATCTGTTCTGCGCATGCGTCAGTCATACTCATGTGACATGTTGTACCTTTTGCTTGAGGGGAAAACTTTGCTTCTGCGCACTAGAACCTAAAATGAGTTCTCTATGTCATAACGTGATAATGCTTGCTTTGCTGCTTTCACTAAATTGTTTATTCTGCTTAACCCCTAACGCTATAGTTAAAATAAAGTAATGGGAATAGAGTAGAGATAAGTGGTATACAGAACATTCATTTATTCTTTGTTCTAAAACTGTTCGTTTTCTATTTTTGCATGGATCACATTTCGTGCCTGATGAAATCCCACTGTACCCATTTTGGACATGTGCGCAAGAAACCAAGAAAGCCCAAGTCATGGCATTGAATGAGTGCCAGGGACAGTCTTGACTGAGATGCGCCTGGGAAGATGACCTGCTGAACCCTCAAAAGGAAGTTATATTATAACATTGTATTGACTATTAGAACATCCATTGTTGGGTGAAATAAACGTGCATAGGAAAATAAAGTTATGGGCGGGAACGCTAATTTCAATGTTCTAAATAAAAGTTTCATTTTGATATGGTGTGATGACCTCTCCTCGTCTTTTGTCCAATCAAAATTAGGGATCCTTACACTTGCAACATTGGGGGGTGGTACACTGCCCTGAAAAATAGTATAACTAGAGTAGGCTTAGCTAGTTAGTTTTGTCCGACTTGTCTGACTAGCTGACCTGTCACTGACCCAATGCACTCAATAGCGATCGAGAGCAGAGGTGCTGGCAGAGCACTCTGTCAGAAAAATTTATAGCAATTTCGTTGTTTCTAAGGGAGAAGATTTGATGACCCAATTGGGGTTCGACTGTTAGCTGCAGAGAGGGTTGTAACGCTGGCAGAGCAACTTTAGCTGTGGGTGTCGGTCTTAACCTATGGTGGTCTTGTCCTGATCCAATTTGGCTTTACCTGTCCTGATTCTGGTCTGAACCTGTTTTATCCTGGTGGCACCTGTATAATCAGGGTTCTGTCTTTTATCCCAGCCCGTTGCCAGGGTTGGTCTTCACACTATTTTAGGTAAATATAAATACATGTGGGTATGTTATCGTCTGTCATCCCTTTTCTCTTCCCTACCTTTGTTTAAATGGCAAAATTAAGTTTCACAACTTCTTTGCATATTATTGCTTTCATCATTATCTTCCTAATTGAAAGAGCTTTGATCTTGCATATTTGGACTGTGACATTTAATAATTTTCATAGATAAAGAGTTGAAATCTTCCCTGAGTTTGTGGTTATTTAAGGTAATTGAAGTATTATTGTTCTACGTATTTTCTTGCTAACTCCCTTGATCCCTTAAGGACTTTAGGTACCGATGATAAGGATTGGTAAGACAATGGTATAGGTCCTAAAACGAAATTCATAAATCACTGATTAGAGTTGGCGCCAAGGTCACCTGGTGGTTATTAGGCTTAGTCATGCGTATGGGCCCAGGTGAGGATGGTAGGACTAGCCGGGTGACCTGCGCGCTCTATCAGCTTCACCAACCTTTGATTGATTGATCGCCTGCTCCCTGATCACCTCCTGCCCCTCCCCACCCAGGGGGCCCCATAGAACCCTTCACCTCCCCCCAGGGGGCCCCATAGAATCCTTCCCCTCTGCCCCCCCCGTGTCCAGTGACCCCCCGCAGCCTGGGTCTGGTTCACCTCTCTCTGGTGCTTTGAAATCTCATAAACACAAACAGTGATGACGCTGCACTCACCCCTGCACCGGGGATCTTGCTCTGTCTGCAGCAAACATGGGGTCAGGGGTCAGCTGTCAGGGCAACACACGGGTCCCTCAGCGCATGCGCAGACCCCTATGGGCAGCAGTCAGGTTAGCACACTGGTCGCACAGCGCATGCGCAGACTCCGGCGGACCGTGAAGGTGCGCGCATGCGTAGTTTTAACAGTCGATCTTCTCACAACGCATGACCCGAGTTTAGCGCATGCGCAGATCTACACTTTTCCCCTGCACTGCGCTCACTTCCCCATAGGTCCGGTGTACTGTCGATAGAGCCACCCCATCTGGCTTTACACCCCCCGCGTTTCCACGCATGCGCATAATTATGCACATCCGTGGAAACCCCATGTCTTGGCTGCCTGTATTTTTAAGCTCCTTACTTTCAGGCCGTTTAGTGCGTATGCGTGTGATTGCACGCATGCGCTTTCAAGATCCAGCGGCAAACACTACTCCTGCTTGAGCAGCGTTAACCACAGCTGCCAAGGCTTCAAATTGCTGTGGCAGACATGCCAACCCTCCCGATTCAGGCGGGAGACTACCGATTTGAAGGCTAGTCTCCCGCCTCCCGATTCATGCACCTAGAAACTCGATGCCGAGGTTTCTAGGTTACCAGCAGGGCTCTGTGTTTGAAAGTGCATACCGGAGTCAGAGTCTGATCTGAAGCTCCAAAATGATATCATACCCAAAATGTGATTACTGTTGCTCTTAAGAGCAGATTCTATAGGGTGCCGCCACATTATTCAGTCATGGAGTATCACTCGGGACAGAGAGAAGTGGGGGAGATGTTGCATTACTATAAAAGGCTGGAACAGTAAGTCTCCCCCCCAATTTCATTGGCAGAATATCAAATCAAGGTGCAAACATCACTATGATTGTTGAAAAATGTTAAGAGCCCAAATCATGTATACATGCAAACGTACATTAACCGAAAGTAAGCAGTGTTGTGATATCAAAGGTGGGAGCAGCCTCTATTTTAAATAAATCACATTTAGGTACAAAAAAAACCTTTATGCAAAGTCAGCTGGAGTATGGCACCACATGCAGATACAAAAGTACTAGAGAGAGAAAAAAACATAGTAAAATGGCATGTTTGGTGTAAATTATGTGTGATGACCTCATCTGGTTGACACAAAATGTAAGTAAAAAATGATCCTTGTAGCAACATCATCAATAGTGGGGAAATCCTTAAGGAGAAGGAATCATATTATGGCAAAATCAGCAAGTGCGTGGAAACAATTTTAGGAATACAGATCATATTCAGGAGATAAAATTCCTTGGAATGTAAAATCCATCTTGAAAAAATAGAGTTCAGATAAAGAAAAATGAGTTAGTAAGAGGTCACATTAGTTGTAATTGGTGTGCATCAATATGACATCACATCTGGTTGACAGCACATGTAGGTGCTAAAACGCCCCTGGTTCAACATATGCATAAATGTGGAAAACATTTAGCAGCACAAAACAAATTTAGGTGCAAAATCACACTTGGTGCAAAGTAAACATGGTAATATTCCATTTAGAAATAAATTCCCTAAAAATGTTCAAAACCAACCTGGTTCAACAGGAGTGTGGAATACTTCTATGTGCACAAAGACGCCTTGATTGCAGGACATGGGCATGTTGCTTCATTCTACATGCACTGGCCATTGGAAGCGCTCAAGGAAGGCAAACTACCACCTATTAGCCAACTGAAAACTGTAAGACCGAACTATTCCTCTACCATTATCTAAAATGTGAATGGCACTTTCTTCAAGCAATTGCTGATGGCAGCTGACCAAATCCAACTAATGGCTGAAGGGGTTGACTCAAGTCCTCCAAGGTGATTACCTAGCGCTTGGTCATTACATATACTGTTTTCAGGCCCGACCTTCTTATCATAATTTAATGCCTTCTGGGTATTGAAGTTGTTTTGCTTACATTGAATTAAGTAGACTAACATCTGAAAGGATTGGTTTGATGAGGAACAATTCCAGACTGGACACAGACTCCGTAATGACCTGGAGCGAGGTTGGGCCACAAGTCTGTGTTAGGCGTTGATGGATAACACGTGTAGCCAGGCCAAAAAAAGGTGTTGGGCAGAGATGCAGATTCATATAATCTAGAATTAAATGCTTTACTCCTTTCCAACATTTGACCTTTAAGTAACTCCAGAATGTTTCAGGAGTCCCCCTCGTTTTGGTCAGGTGAAGCAACTGACCAGCACACCCAAAAAAAACTGTTTCAACACCACAACGCCCATGACTGGCTTAACCTCGATTCACAAATATTTTCAGAAGTACACCTACCTATGTGTCCTTTATTACCGAAATTAAAAGAGCAAGAGGATTTTGGTGGGTGGGGCGGAATTCAGAGACAACTGACAAACTGCTGTTCAAGCACATACGCCTACCAGTATAGATGACAGAATTCATTTTAAATATTGTCTATATTGAAAGATTGCATCTCCTGGTCTACATGTTTTATAATTAAATGCCAAGAACAGGACCATTAAAAACCTGCAAGCAGTAGCGTCTGTCATTGAAAAGATGAGTGCTGCAGATGAGTGACCTGCCGTTTAAAGAACTGCAGTGGACGATACACTTGAAGACTTGGCGGGGGGGCTCTGTTGTGAGGGGTTAGTCGCTAGGAACAACACTAGACTAAGAAAGTAGGCGCTACGCGTTTGGCGCTGATTGCACGTCATGTAAAGGAGGTGCGTTGAAATACAACATGGATTCAGGCAGAAAAGATACCGCTGAACCAGACATGCCAACCCTCCCGATTCAGGCGTGAGGCAACCGATTTGAAGGCTAGTCTCCCGCCTCCCGCCTCCTGATTCATGCATTTAGAAACCTGATGCCAGCACTAATTAGGTTACCTGCTGCTCTAGGCTGCTTATAATAACACAGAAGCAGTGCGCTCAAAACGAGTCCGGCTTTAGTTTCTGCTCTTTTCTTCTGGACTTCCCCCCTACCTATCTCGGTAGTTTTTACTATCGCCTGAGCCCGCCCCAAAATCTATTGGTTTAAATGTGAGCATGGGCGGGCCCAGGGTTGAGAACTCCGGAAACAAATAATTTCATGCCTCCTACACCCAGCGTAATTAGTATTACTTGGTGGGCTTCTTCTGTGAGAGTGACAGACTGGAAGTACTGTACTGCGGGTAACGTGCTCCTGCAGGCCAGTGCACAATATATTGCCAAGCTCCCAATCAATGCTATAGCCAGCTCCTGACACAGGTTAAGAAGTCAAGGTAAGACAGAATAACATTCAGTAAAACCGAGAAATACTCTTTTTTTGTTTGAACAATTTGTAAAACTGCCAACAATTAAATGTTGATGCCACTCTTCATTCACGCCCGCTTTAATCTCCCTCTACAAGAATTACCTCAGACATCTAAGCTTAATGATTTGTCCTTCATTCTTGGAAGGGGAGACAGGAGCATGTGATGAGAATCAACATTTTTATTTTTACCAGTTTTACATATTAATGCACATAAAAACTCAATTTTTGTTAGCGCCAAAACAAAATGCTGATTTTCCCCATACTCATGATGTGGTGTTATTACCAGAGGTGCAGACTCATAAATAGGGAACCAGGTTCAAGTCCTGGAGTTGGCTCATCATCCTGTGATTCTGGATAAATAATTCAATCTCCCCATCCCTATAAGCAATGAGTGGTGACATTACGTAATGTAATTGGAGCTCATGTAAAGTACTCCTTTACCTTCAGGTCATGTCTGCTATATGAAAAATGAACAACAAGTTGAAAACAAAGCATTAATATAAGTAAAGATAAATGGATACCTATTTAGTGGCTGATTTGTAAATTGTCAATCAATTAATCATTGGTAAAGCGCACTACATACCCGCGAGGGTCTCAGGGCGCTGGGGGGGGGGGGTGCTACTGATCGAACAGCCAGGTCTTGAGTAGGTCGGCGGAGCGTAGCTGGCGGTTGGGGATGTACAAGGAGAGCCGTCTGTTGAGGTAGGCTGGGCCGGTCTTGTGGAGTGCCTTGTGTACGTGGGTGAGGAGCTTGAAGGATATCCTCTTGTTGACGTGGAGCCAGTGCAGGTTTCTCAGGTGGATGGTGATGTGGCTGTGGCGTGGTACGTCGAGGATCAGCCGCGCCTAGGCGTTTTCGATGTGTTGTAGTCGTTTGATGAGCTTGGTCGGGGCTCCCGCGTAGAGGGCATTTCCGTAGTCGAGTATGCTGCTGAGGAGGGCCTGGGTGATTGTCTTTATTGTATCTGTTGGGATCCATCTGTAGATCTTGCGGAGCATGCGGAGGGTGTTGACGCAGGAGGAGGAGACGGCATTGACTTGCTTGGTCATTGAGAGCGTTGAGTCGAGGATGATTCCCAGGTTGCATGCATGGTCGGTGGGTGTCGGGGCTGCCCCCAGTGCCGTCGGCCACCAGGAGGCATCCCAGGCTGAAGGGTTGGTGCAGAGGATGAGGACCTTTGTCTTGTCCGAGTTCAGCTTCAGACGGCTGGTCTCCTTCCAGTCGGCGATGGCCTTCATTCCTTCATGGAGGTTGGCTTTGGCGGTGATGGGGTCCTTGGTGAGGGAGAGGATCAGCTGAGTGTCGTCGGCGTAGAAGATTATGTTGAGGTCGTGCTGTCGGGCTACGTGTGCGAGCGGGGCCATGTAAATGTTGAACAGCGTCGGGGTGAGGGAGGATCCCTGGGGTACGCCACAGATGATCTAGGAGGCTTTGGAACGGAATGGGGGGAGGCAGATGCTCTGTGTTCTGCCGGAGAGGAAGGAGGTGGTCCAATCCATTGCCTTGTCTCGGATCCCTGCGGCGTGGAGGTGTGCACATAGTGTGCGGTGGCAGACGGTGTCGAAGGTGGCAGAGAGGTCTAGTCTAGGAGTATGAGTGCTGCGGTCTCGCCGTTGTCCAGCAGGGTCTTGATGTTGTGGGTGGCGGTGATGAGGGCAGTCTCAGTGCTGTGGTTGCTGCGGAACCCTGACTGGGAAGGGTCCAGGATTCTGTTTTCTTCGAGGTATCGGGTTAGCTGTCTGTTGACAGTTTTCTCGATGACCTTGGCCAGGAAGGGGAGCAGAGAGATGGGTCGGAAGTGCTTGAGGTCTCTTGGGTCTGCCTTAGGTTTTTTGAGTAGGGCGTTGATCTCGGCGTGTTTCCAGATCTCTGAGAAGGTCACGGTCTCGAGGGAGCGATTGATGATGTTGCGCAGGTGGGGTGCGATGGAGCTACTTGCTTTGTTGAAGACGTGGTGCAGGAATGGGTCTGACGGAGAGCCGGAGTGGATTGTGTGCATGGTCTTGATGGTGTCATCGATGCTCACGCCGGCCCAGGCTAGCAGGGGGTCAAGGTCGATGGTGTGAGGAGGGTCTGTTTTGTTGCTGTCTGTTGGGGCTGTCTGGATGTTGAAGCTGTCGTGGATGTCTGCTATCTTGCGGTGGAAGAAAGTGGCGAGGGAGTCGCACAGTGCTTGTGACGGCGGGATGTCGTTGGTGTTGGAGCTGGGGTTGGAGAGTTCCTTCATGATGTTGAAGAGCTCCTTGCTATTGTGTGCGTTGTTGTTGAGGCAGTCTTTGAAGGAGGTCCTCTTGGCCGCCCTGATGAGGTGGTGATGGTTGCGGATGTCGTCCTTGTGTGCTGAGTGGCTCTCCTGAGTTTGTTCACTGTGCCATTTCTTCTCTAGTTTTGGCAGGCTTGCTTGGAGGCTAGAAGTTCTGGGGTGAACCAGCTGGCCCTCTAGCTGGTGTCTCTGTGGAAGGGTTTCTTCAGCGGGTGAGGGTGTTGGTGCAGTCCTCGATCCAGCGTCTGAGGCTGTGGGCAGCGTCGTCGGTGTTGGAGGGTTCGGTGGGTGGGCTGAGAGTGAGATTTGCATGTAGTTGGTCTTCCGTGATTTTGCTCCAGCAGCGGCGGGGGATCTGTTGGGTGCGGTGGTGTGTGGTGGGCTTATGTAAGGTGAAGTGGATGCAGCATTGGTCGGTCCAGAGGAGTTCGGTGGTGTGGCTGATGGAGACGTGCAGGCTTGAGAAGAAGACTGGGTCGAGCCTGTGGCCGGAGGAGTGGGTGGGCGTTGTGACGAGTTCCTTCAGTCAAAGGTTGGCAAGGTTATCGATCAGGGTTGTGGAGCTGTTGTCATTGTTGTTCTCAAGGTGAAAGTTCAGGTCTCAGAGATGGATGTAGTCGGTGGAGGTCAGGGCGTGCGTGCTGATCAAGTTGGCGATGGAGTCACTGAACTGGGGGCGGGGTCCGTGGGTCAGTAGATGAGGGTGCCTCTGAGGGTGGAGTTAGGGTCTGTGTGGATCTGGAAATGCATGTGTTCGGCAGTGCTGAGCGCGTCGTCGGTGCTAGTCGAGATCCTGATGCTGTTCTTGTGGATGATGGCGATTCCTCCTCCGACTCCGTTGGTGCGGTCTCTGCAGGTGATCTTGTAGCCGTCTGGGATGGCTATGGCGATGTCAGGTGCAGAGGAGTCGTTAAACCAGGTCTCTGTCAGGAAGGCGACGTCCGGGGATGTTGTGTCGAGCAGGTCCCAAAGCTCGATGGCATGCTTGAGTGTGGAGCGAGGGTTCAGTAGTATGCATCCGGAGGTGGTTGGGGTCTTTCGTGGCGGGTGGTTCGTCGGCTCTGAGGCTGGTGTAGCTGCAGTTCCGGCAGGTGAAGGGGGTGTGTGTGCTTTTTGGGCGGCCTTGAAGCAGGTGTGACTCTGTCCGGAGTTGAGCGCGTGCAGAGTGCTGGTGTCGTAGTGGCGGCGGTCATCGTGGCCGGTGCGGGGGCCAGGGGTTCTGGCATTGGGCGCTGTCCAGGCACGGACAGGCACAGACGGGCTTGCCTTAGGCACGCCTCTGGCACGCCCGCTGCGCACAGCCGCACAGTGGCCAGCATATATGGGGAGGTGGGAGGGAGGAGCAGCTGGGAGGCGGGGGCAACGAATGGGAAGTGAGCAATCAGGGGGGCAGGGACGCAGCAGCGAGGGCAGTGAGGGACAACAAAGGTAACAGAAGGAAAAAGGGGCAAAGAAACAAGGGAAAAACGAGTGGCACTGAAGGCAGAAGGGCACCAAAAAACGAGTGGCACAGAGAGCAGAAGAGCACAAAAAAGCGAGTGGAACAGAGGGCAGCAGGGCACAAAAACAAGTGGAACAGAAGGCAAAAGGGGCTACAAAAACAAGGGCAAAACGAGTGGCACAGAGGGCAGAAGGGCACAAAAAATGAGTGGAACTGAAGGCAAAAGAGGCACAAAAACGAGGGAAAAACAAGTGGCACAGAAGGCAGACGGGCACAAAAAACGAGTATAACACAAGGCAAAAGGGGCACAAAAACTATGGAAAAACGAGTGGCACAGAATGGCAAAAAGAAAACAGAAATACCGGGAAAACGAGTGGCACAGAGGCAAAATACAGAATACAGAAGTACTGGGGCAGCCGAGAACAGAAGGCAGAACGGGCAGAGAGGCACGGGGGCAGCGAGGGGAACAGAAGGTAAAAAACCAGGCAGGGACACGGGGGCAGCGAGGGGTACAGAAGGAAAGAACGGGCAGAGAGAGCATGAGGAAGCAAAGGGAACAGAGAGAAGAAAAAGGGGCACGGACCACGTACAGGCAGCGGGGTAAGATTAGACAGACAACAGCAGTCACAGACACAACAATGAAAATAAAGGCAATAGAATAAAAGCAATAAAGCGGAGGATGAACAAACCTAACTACGGCCTACCACTGGCCACCAGGGATGAGGAGCAGGTGGTAGTCTGCGGATGGTGGAGGGCCTCGAACATCCTCAGCAGCGGCAGCTGGGTCAGGGAGACACAGGCGGTGCTGTGCGGAGGGGGAGCGACCTACCTTGTAGGGTCAAGGGTTGCTCTCCTCACCGTGCAGCGGCCGGCATATATGGGGAGGTGGAAGGGAGGAGCAGCTGGGAGGTGGGAGGCGGAGGCAGCGAATGGGCAGTGGGCAGTCAGGGGAGCAAGGACGGTAAGGGACAACAAAGGTAACAGAGGAAAAAGGGGCACAGGAACAAGGGAAAAACGAGTGGCACAGAGGGCACAAAAAATGAGTGGAACAGAAGGCAAAAGGGGCAGAAAAACGAGGAAAAAACGAGTGGCACATAGGGCAGAAGGGAACAAAAACGAGTGGATCAGAAGGCAGAAGGGCACAGAAAATGAGGGAAAAACAAGTGGCACACTGGGCAGAAGGGCACAAAAAACGAGTGGAACAGAAGGCAGGAGGTCACAAAAAATGAGGGGGAAATGAGTGGCACAGAGGGCAGAAGGGCACAAAAAACGAGTGGAACAGAAGGCAGAAGGGCACAAAAAACAAGGGAAAAACAAGTGGCAGAGAGGGCAGAAGGGCACAAAAAAAGAGTGAAACAGAAGGCAAAAGGCACAAAAATGAGGGAAAAACGAGTGGCACAGAGGGCTGAAGGGCACAAAAAAACGAGTGGAACAGAGGGCAGAAGGGCACAAAAAACGAAGGGAACAGAAGGCAAAAGAGGCACAAAAACAAGGGAAAAACGAGTGGCACAGAAGGCAGACAACCACAAAAAACGAGTGAAACAGAAGGCAAAAGGGGCACAAAAACGAGCGAAAAAAGAGTGGCACAGAAGGCAAAAAGGGCACAGAAATACTGGAGAAACGAGTGGCACAGAGGCAAAATACAGAATACAGCTGAGAACAGGAGGCAGAATGGGCAGAGAGGCACGGGGACAGTGAGGGGAACAGAAGGGAAAACTGGGCAGGGACACGGGGCAGCGAGGGGTACAGAAGGACAGACCAGGCAGAGAGAGCACGGGGACTGGACTGACATCATCTGGAGAGACTTCCTTTCAGGCTTAATCCTTGGGAGAACTAGGATACGAGGGATGAAGGCTTGTAATGATTATGCATGGGACAGGATAAAATAAAATGGGAAATACAGTCATGAATGACCTCAATCTCTTAGATAAAGGAGGCCAAAGTTTCACAAGCACCTTAGGAGGGGGAATAGTGATTTTGATACAAGGCAAACTGGTGAGATTCTAGACTGCCCTTGAGGAGTTGTAGGGTTAAAATTGAAATTAAAATGGTAGCAATAAGATGCAATATCCAATGCCTGGGTTGTTGACATTTATTTTGCACTTTCATAGGCAGGCGTATGTATTTTTAAGTGTCTACTGTACTTGCAAATGCATGGCAAGAAGACTCCATCAAAACACATACAGACACACAGCCGAAGGTGAGAACCTGTAGGTTGTAGTTTACTTATTTGCAGTTCTTAGACCACTGCTAAAGCAAGCCCAGAGCACCCAGAGATTGTCCCATCCTCCTGGTGCAGATCAGAGATTTAGTCTCAAGCACATCACAGCCTAAGATAAATGAAAATACTGGCCATTTACAGCACTGCACTTTATTTTAGCTAAGACATTTTCCTTCTTGCCCTCATTACTACACTAAGGCTTTCAAGTAGGTCTTTATTTCTGGCATTCGAAATACATTTTACTGCTTTTGTTGTTTTACACCGTGTGTGTTGTGCATGCTTGCAATATATTGTGGTACAAAAGGGGGTGGTGATGGACGGAGCATCTGAACCAATCAAACTTCACACCCAGTCAACAGATCTGGGTTTAATCCATCACGTTCTTTAGCCAACTCTGCCACCCCAGTTCAGACATTGCCGTATGCAAATCAGTCTGACCCTGTTCATCATGGGAACAGTCCAGCCCGAACTGCCAAGCCCTTCCTTCCCTGGACCGGAAACAAGCTTCCGAGGACCGGTTTCTGGCATTTCAGCCGTCTTTAGCCCGGCTTGCTTGAATCCAGTGGCAAAGTGAGCAAGGGACTCACGTCTGAGCATACCCTGCCAACTTATGGAGAACAAAGTGGTACAAAAGGGGGTGGTGATGGACGGAGCATCTGAACCAATCAAACTCTCACACCCAGTCAACAGATCTGGGTTTAATCCATCACCGTTCTTTAGCCCTGTCATATAGCTCCTGTATATCCTTATATCGTGTTAAGTTAGCATAGGTGCATTTGAGGTTTAAACGCCATTTTTCTTTCTTGCAACTTCTGCACACGACACTTAATTGTTGACTTAGCTTTCAACCTAGTAGTTTGCCGTGGTTTATGTGAGAATAATATGTTATTGCTCTGATATCAGCTTTGCTTAATAAACTATGTCTGCACGAAGAGTGCTGAAGTTTCAGGAACAACACGATATGGAATTGTTATGAGGTCTGATCTCCACGCCTTCATAGTCATAACACAAGTGCAGCTTTTGCCAACTCTGGCTTCAGGCGGGATTGATATTGCTTTGCACAAGGCACATAGAACACACTTGATGCGGTGCACATGCAGAGAGAGCTGGTGTATGCTGATGTGATTCCTTCATGCTAGGACACTAAGGTATGGGCCCGCCCTAAAACAACCCAAAGAGACCTTCTTAACTAATAATATAATATATGTGTTAGGGAGGGTGAGATATAAGTGTTGTTAACTCTTATTCATTACAGCATGTTAACATGCTGTCACCATTCGCTTTTTATGTCTTAGTAACTATGCTGATAATTTTGCTACTGATAACAAGTATACTTGTATTATCTAAGATACTGCGCCTGAGAAGACGGCATTAGTAAATAAACATTTCAAATGCACATGTGTCTTCTTTACTCCATGTTCTGGTTTGTAATGATAATATAACGAAAGAGTGTTCATGAGTCCCACGTACCCTGAGGTACTATAAGCTCATGTTCTGGTTTGTCTAAACATTGGGAGTTTGAGACGCCCAATGAGACACTGTAGCTAGCTCGGTAAGGGGTGAGGTGGTTGCTAAGGTGAGTTTTGGGACACCCTAATTCGCCGAGGTTCCACTCCTCTGTGCACAGTTCTGTGTGAGAACAGAAACCCTGCGACATGGCGCCCAACGGTTTCGGTGGTCTTATATCATGACACTCGAGTAGTATATCGTTCATACCTTAACCCCTTCACCTCCGTTTCCGGAAAGCGGGGTGTCGGTGAAACCTACCTATTTTGTGAGATAGGTCTTTTTTCAAGCTTGATTCTTTCTTAAACGGTTTCTTTGAATTACTACCCAGTTGTGCTACAAAGTATTCTTTGTGTTTTCTTGTTTCCAGTGTTGTCATGGCGGCGGTGGCCATTGCGCAACATAGTCGCGTAGCGGTGCGCAACCATCTTCAGACGTACCAAGTACCGGTGGATGGGATGGCTGTGATTTTCGTGGTGTGTGCAGATCCGGCTTTCCCTTACGAGTTGTTTTACTCTTGGGTTACGTTTCCGGCTGTGGACGCTAATTCTGGTTAGTTCCACTCCTACACCGCCTCGGCTGTCCCGGCTGAGTATACACCGTACAGGGCATTGGAAATACCTATTGATCATTGGCAGCATCGAGTTTGGTTTGATGGCGCCCTCCCCCACTCTTTGTCCGCTGCGAGGTTAGGTCCACTCTCAATTCCAGGTACAAATTGGCCTGCGTTGGGTGGCTTTACCCCGCACCCGAATCACGGCGCTTGTACCCTGCAGGAAATTCGTAGGCTGCATGTTGTTTCCATTTCCGTGATTCGTGCATTAGTGCAATACATCGGTCGCCACCTCCCTGGTGGTCCCCAGGGGGGTGCGGCCGTTCCCATGGATCGAGGCAGAATGCGTCTCAATCCAGTGATGGTTAATTCGGTTTTTGGTGCTCGTCCAGTTGACAACGATGACTTCCCATTCTGGCTAGCAGAGAAGTTTGATCAACTGGAGGCGGTTTTTCCGAATTCTACTCCTGCTGATAAGCATAGAATGTTAACGATTACTCTACCGAAGGATTTAACTCCTGAACTTGTTGACTGTGAAAGCTGGGGAAAAACATTTGCGGCAGTTTATACAAGATGCTTCGGCACCCCGTCTATGACTGCCCTGCCTGACATCATTAGACGTGTTCAGAATGATCACGGTCCGGAGGCAGCGGTTGAATTGGGTATGCGCCTGTGTGGTTCTTTTGAGATTGTATGTGATCTCATTCTCTCCAATGTTAAAGGAGATGCAGTTAACTTTCAGGTGTCGAATGCTTTGGCTGCTCTGCCCGATGCCGACAAACCCCGACAGTTAGCAAAGATTGTGGTGGCCGCTTATAAGACAATTGGCCGCACAAGTAGAGGTCTGAAATATTTTCCAGTAAAGGAGAAAAAACAACCTCAGGGACAATCTGCAGTGTCAGATGTCCAGCCCAAGTCCAAAAAACAAAATTGGCCTAAGAAACAGACACAGGGGAAGCAGAATACACAGACTCAGGATTCTTTTCCTGCAGTACAAGCACCTGCGCCAACAGAAAAAGTTTATGATTTGCGAGATCGCGCGATGATTAAATCACCTGATCGATTTCAGGGTTCTGATCAACGCTCTCCTCGTTTCTTTCAGGAAACATCGGTCCCGAAGACCACTGGAGGAGGGGGTGGACGTGGACGTGGTGGCCAACAGGGACGTGGCCAGTCCCGCCAGACGGACGGCGCAGTGAAGCAGGAGGATTCTACGCCTAAGCGTCCGCAGTTTGCGAAAAAGAAAGTCGCAGCCTTAACAGCGCATAGATATGCCACAGATAGTGAGAACGCGGCTTCGGAATCTGACGTGGGCTCTGACCTTGCTGGACAGCGCGGCGGAGATTACCATAGTCAGAGAGGCGCTCCGTCCACTACTGAGGGTGACAGCGACTGAAGTGTTTGTTGTAATAGAAACAGCCGATACGAGATTAGCTCCCCCTGAAAGACTTTTTGAAATTGTCCTGTTAATTGAAGGTGACATACAGCGTACTGTCAGAGGGGTATTTTGGGAGCACCTTTCGTCTACGTACGACATTTTGCTTTCCGAGGCTGACTGGCCCCCACCTTTTGTGCTCGCAGCGCCGCGAGGGGAGGAGGTAATCCTTCCCAGTTTCGCGCACACTGTCTCGACTGAGCATGCGCAGCATTTTGCAGAAGAGTGGGCTCGGGCTCTTGCACCGGCTCTCTACCGCAACCAATGTGGTTGGGACAAATTGTCCCCTTGCCACGAAATTCCTTTGCGGTCTGAGCCGCAGCCTCAGCCTCAATATCCCATACGGCGTGAAGCTAAAGCTGCCGTCGCAGATATCCTTGAACAATTGGAATATCAGGGAGTTATTGAAACGTGTGTGTCACCAATGAATAATCCCCTTTTTACTGTGACCAAACCTGACGGATCGTATCGTTTGGTATTGGATTACCGGCATTTGAACTCGCATTGCCGTAACTGTGCAGTACAGAATACTCACGGCTCTGCGCTAGTGGATAGTCTAGTGCGTAAGCGTTTCAAGACAACGCTTGACATATCCAACGGTTTTTATGCCCACAGACTGGATGGCTTTAGCTCCCAATGGACAAGTTTTACGTCCGCTGGTGTGCAAAAATGCTTCCGGCGACTCCCAATGGGCTACAAAAATAGTCCTGGTGTCTTCACCTCAAGAATAGTCACTCTATTGGAGAATATCGATCCAGATGCATGTTCTTATGTGGATGACATTTATCTCACAGACGACGAAATTTGGATGCATCTGTGTCGAGTGAATTCAATAATTTGTAACTTTGCGGATATGGGTTACAAGTTTAATTTTGCAAAATCGCACATTGCAGAACACACAGTGTTGTTCCTCGGCTATGAGCTGAACAATGAAGGTCGAGGATTGGCTCCTCACTTCCTGGAGAAATGCGCACAGTTGCGCGCTCCTACAACACTGAAAAAATTACAGTCTTTACTGGGCTTCTTGAATTTCGGCAGAACTTATGTTCCGGAATATGCCCAGCGTATCAAGCCTTTGTATGCTTTGATACAACCAACTTTTTCAAAATCATGCTGGCTGCCTGAGCATTCGGCCATTTTGCAATCTTTGCAGGCTGATCTGCTCGCTTCTAAATACTTACTGACTCGTGATAACCACACCAACCTGGTGATAAGAATAATTCCAGGGGCGGTGGGTTTCACGTACCTGACTTTTAATGAAGGTGACACAGTACCTATTGCTTACAAGTCACACTTGTACACTTCGGCTGAATTGCGGTTTCCCACTGTGGAGAAAGTTTTGACAGCTGTGCAGATGGCGATTCTTAAAGAACGAGCACTGTCGCAGGGGAAACGCATGTTGGTGGTAACACCCTGTCCTCATTTGGAGGCAGTCACGAAAGCCAGTGTACCAAATTCAAAAGCTTTGCACCCTCGGTGGATTCAGTGGGCTGCGTCATTGACATCCACGGATGTCACGTTTATTTTTGACGCCTCCTTACGGTCGCAAGAGTACTTGCAGTATGAATTCGTTCACCCTGCTCCTCTGGCTATGCGACCTTTGGAGGACTTCCATTGCATCATTTACACTGATGGGTCGGCGCAGGTTGCGCATGGCTCTAAACATGCCTACGTTTCCGCATGTGCCATTGTGGTATGTGAGAAGTTGGCCTGGTAGGGGATGTTTCCAATTCTGGAACCACCTACTACCTGACCAAACAATCCCCTTATGGTGTCTGGTTGTAAGTCAACCTTATTAGACAAGCTATCCTAGGGGTAGCATGGACTAAGCAGCCTAAAGGCTTAACTTAAGAGGTCGTGTTAAGCGAGCTGTTTTACCACATACAATCCTGTAATACCAAATGAAAGGACACCACACAAGTATATATTATAAAAATATATGTGTTTATTACTAAAACAATCCCCAGTATTCTTTATGAATAAAGGGGCACAAGCGTTAAATCAAAAAGCACTGTTTAAACATACAAGTTGCACAATTATGGATGAGGGCAGGGGGCCACTCAAACCATATACTAAACAAGTGGTATAAGAGAGGCCACTCGAACAGTGGTTAGGCCTAGGGCCTAGGGAATCGCTGGGAGCAGTCAGGACAAGCAATGCTGAAGTCGGGAATGGCCCTCGGGATTCGGGAGATGTGCGGAAAGCGCACGCATGCACCAATGTTTACCAATGGTGCGTAAAAGTCAAATAGTTAAAGTTTAAGGACACTTCCGCTGAACCTAGAGGAACAAAACTTAACACACAGACCCTAGAGGTGTGCACCAGTGTGGGAACACCGGCGGAGCAAAGTTACCTCACCCACAGGAAGTGGGTGCACAGGGTCGAAGTGGCGTCGGGTTTTGACACGCAGGCTCTTGGTGCTTGAAGCTGAAAGGGCTGCAGGCAGGGTGAAGACGAAGTGTCCGGTGGAGTCCAAGGGTGGACTCAAGTTGTAGAGTACCTGAAAGCAGAGGGGACAGAGTCTGGGTCACTCAGCAGTGACCAGGGTGGAACCAGGACGGAACCAGGCAATGTCGGGAGCAATCAGGTGGTCGTCGAGGCGCTTCTCTTCGCTGTCACGTGGGCTCTGGGGCATCTGCGACGTCCAGGAGCAGGTCACGATCTGTCCCACGCAGGCTCTCACCGTCGGTGCAGTCGGCTTCCGGTTTGGAGCAAACAAGCCTTGGTAAGAGCAATCCACGCGGGATTGGAAGATGGCGTCTCACTCGGACCAGGGAGGTCAGAGTCGGGGCTCCCTTTCAGGGGAGCTGGTGTGGATCTGGAGCAACCAGAATCACGAGTCTTCTTTTGTAGTTCGTCGGCACAGGGACCACAAGCCAGCTGGCAAGTGACCGGGCCAACGCGTTGAGCCAAATCGTGCCAAAGGGCCCCACGCAGCACTCGTCGAGTGTGGAGGGCTGAACTTCGGCTCAGGAGTAGCTCAGGGTGGGGGCTTCTCAAACCCCGGTGTACAGCTTCGAGGGTCACTCGTGGGCTGCACGGTCAGCGTCTCGTGGTCACTTCAAGATGGCGTGCCCCACGCTTCCGGTCGCCTCCACGGGTCTCAGCTTTGCATGGACTGTGGATCGGGCTGTTAGAAGCTGGGCAGGCTTGATCTCGTCGATCTCAGTCGCTCGAGTTCCGGCGGGAACTGCAACTAAGTAGACGTCGAGGGCTGGATGGTGCCTGCTGCTGCAGGGTGGTCACTCCTTGACCACAAGGGAGATTCTTCGGGCTTCCACGTTGAGATGGAGGGCGAAGGGTCCAGAATATTGTTTCAAATGTTTCTTCCAGGAAATCTGATGTGCATTGGCACTGCTCCCACTCTTATTCGAATCTGGTGGGCGTGATTACCTGCTAGGTCCCCTCCTATGGGTGGGACCCAGGAAGTGGGTGGATACACCCCCTTCCTTTGATCCAGGCCGCCCTGGCACGAGGGCTGGAGTGCCCCAGAACCGGTTTGGCCGGATTATGCAAGGGGCAGCCTTGTGCGCCCCAGGCAGTGTCTGGTTTCTTTCAAACCTCCCTGCTACAATACACTATCTCCTGTCTGGAGGGCGGTGACACCCTCCTGTGACAGGAAACCCTTTGTCCAGGACCCCCTTGACTGGGTTTCGGTCAGCTCCAGGGGTCCAGACATTTGTCTGTGGCAGAGGCATCCATTTTGTGGATCTTAAGGCCTTTGGAGAAATCAACCGCATTAAAGTGAAGTAACATGTCTTACCCCTCTAGAGGGGTGGAATGCCATCCCCGTCGCCAGAACTGGCGAGGGGATGGTATTCCAAAGCGTATGACACCTTACACGACATGTTTTGATAAAGCCAAACCAGAGTTGCTAAATAACCGCGAGGATTATAAGGCACTTAATAGTATATGGTATGGCATTATCCTGAAACAGCTTAGGGATTTGTTCCCGACGGCTGCAGACAGGCTCAGCTCATGCTAGAGCTCCATCTCACATAAAAACCATGCACCCAGCCTCCAGGATTGGTGAGGCCTGTCTATAGGAGTGGCTCACAGGTTTACATGTGTCCAGATATAGGTTTAGACATAGGTATACTATATCTAAGCAAGGGGTGTGTACACCACCTTACCCCAGCTGAGTGATCAGCCAGTTGTGTCAATTTAAGAACCAGCCAGGGGTGGCAAAAGATATGCTGCAGCCCCTGGTAGGCCTTAGTGGCTCCTGTGCCCTGTGCACCTATAGTGCATTCTACAGGGGCTGACAAGGAGTCCATTTCCAATTGGTATGTGCCTATAGCACATGTGTCATTAATTTAGTGAGAGAACAGCAGGCTGGGGGTCTGATCAGCAGGCCCACAGCCTCAGTAGTCGAAACCAGTGAAGCAAAAAGCAAAAATTTGGGGTGACCATAGGATAGCAGACCCTACTCTCCTACACAACCCCCCCCCAAACGCAGGGACATTAAACTAACCTTGACCAGATAAGTCTTCATGTTCTAAGTGGAAGTACCTGGAGAGACCATCTGCATTACCATGGTCAGTCCCTGGGCGGTGCTCCACTGTAAAGTCCATCCCCTGTAGGGAAATGGACCACCTGAGCAGTTTGGGATTTTCACCCTTCATCTGATTAAGCCATAAGAGGGGCTTATGGTCTGTTTGCACCAGGAAGTGAGTTCCAAACAAGTAGGACCTCAACTTCTTTAATGCCCAAACCACAGCAAAGGCCTCCCTCTCAATGGCTGACCAACGTTTTTCTCTTGGGGTTAGCCTCCTGCTAATGAAAGCAATTGGCTGGTCTTGACCATCTTGATTAAGTTGTGAGAGTACAGCTCCCACCCCCAACTCAGAAGCATCTGTCTGAACAATGAACTGTTTGGAGTAGTCAGGACTCTTTAGGATAGGTGCAGAGCACATGGCCTTCTTCAGGTCTTCAAATGCCTTCTGACAGCTAACTGTCCACTGAACCTTTTTTGGCATCTTCTTGGATGTCAAGTCATTTAATGGTGTCACTATAGACCCATAGTTTTTCACAAACTTTCTGTAATACCCAGTCAGGCCCAAGAAGGCTCTGACTTGTGTCTGGGTAACTGGAGGAGCCCAGTCCTGTATGGCCTGGATTTTGCTTTCCAGTGGCTGAACCTGGCCTCCACCTACTAGGTGGCCCAGGTATACAACCTTACTCTGCCCTATCTGGCACTTTGTGGCCTTGATAGTTAGGCCTGCCTTTTGCAGGGCCTCCAAAACTTTCTTCAGGTGGATCAGGTGATCCTCCCAGGTGGAGCTAAAGACAGCAATATCATCCAGATAAGCTGCACAAAAGTCATCCAACCCAGTAAGGACTTGGTTCACCAACCTTTGGAAAGTGGCAGGTGCATTCTTCAAACCAAAGGGCATTACCACAAACTGATAATGCCCACTAGGGGTAGAGAATGCTGTCTTGGCCTTTGACTCCTCAGCTAGTCTGATTTGCCAGTAGCCAGCTGTCAGATCAAATGTGCTCAGAAACTTGGCAGAAGCCAATCTGTCAATGAGCTCATCTGCTCTTGGAATGGGGTGAGCATCTGTCCTAGTGACAGCATTGAGACCCCTGTAATCCACGCAAAACCTCATTTCTCTCTTACCATCTTGGGTATGAGGTTTTGGCACCAGGACTACTGGGCTGGCCCATGGGCTCTCTGATGGCTCAATCACTCCAAGCTCCAACATCTTTTGCACCTCAGCCTTGATGCAATCCCTGACATGATCAGGTTGCCTGTAGATCTTATTCTTGACAGGCAGACTGTCACCAGTGTCCACAACATGGGTACACCAGTCAGTTTGGCTGGGTGTGAGTGAAAACATTTGCCTGTGAGCCTGCAAAACTTGTCTGCAGTCCCTCTGTTGCTGGTCAGTGAGGCTGCCTGCCAAGGCTACTCCATCAACTGAACCATCATCAGGGTTCTGGGAAAGCAGGTCTGGGAGAGGGTCACTCTCTTCCTCCTGTTCCCCATCTGTGGCCATGAGCAAGCTCATGTCCTCCCTGTCTACAAATGCTTTCAAGCGATTCACATGGATTACCCTGTGAGGGCTCCTGGGTGTTCCAAAGTCTACCAAGTAGGTGACTTCCCCTTTCTTCTCAATAATAGGATAGGGTCCACTCCATTTGTCTTGGAGTGCTGCTGGAGCCACTGGCTCCAGTACCCATACCTTCTGTCCTGGTTGGAACTCTACCAGTACAGCCTTTTGGTCATGCCAAGCTTTCTGCAATTCTTGGCTGGCCTCCAGGTTTTTGGATGCTCTTTCCATGTACTCAGCCATCCTGGAGCGGAGACCAAGTACATAGTCCACTATGTCTAGTTTGGGCTTTTTGAGAGGTAACTCCCATCCTTCCTTCACCAAACACAATGGACCTCTCACAGGGTGGCCAAACAAAAGTTCAAAAGGGCTGTAGCCAACCCCCTTCTGTGGGACCTCTCTGTAAGCAAAGAGCAGGCAGGGTAAAAGAATGTCCCATTTCCGCCTGAGCTTCTCTGGTAATCCTTTTATCATGCCTTTAAGGGTCTTGTTAAATCTCTCCACAAGCCCATTGCATTGTGGATGATATGGGGTGGTAAACTTATAGTTTACTCCACATTCCTTCCACATTGCTTTTAGATAGCTGGACATAAAATTTGTCCCTCTATCTGATAGTACCTCCTTAGGAAAGCCCACTCTTGAGAAAACTGCAATGAGGGCTTTTGCCACCACAGGTGCGGTGGTGGTCCTTAGGGGAATAGCCTCTGGGTACCTGGTGGCATGATCCACTACCACCAGTATGAATCTGTTCCCAGATGCTGTTTGGGGGTCCATTGGACCCACAATATCAATTCCAACTCTCTCAAAGGGGACCCCCACCACAGGTAGTGGTATTAGGGGGGCCTTTGTTGTGCCACCTGACTTACCACTGGCTTGGCAAGTGACACAGGAGCGACAAAACTCCTTGACATCCTCTGACATGTGAGGCCAGTGAAAGTGTGGAACAAGCCTGTCCCACGTCTTGTTCTGGCCTAAGTGTCCTGCAAGGGGAATATCATGGGCCAAGGTAAGGAGGAATCCCCTAAACTGCAGAGGTATCACCAACCTCCTGGTCATGCCAGGCTTGGGGGCTCTAGCCTCTGAGTAAAGGAGTCCCTCATCCCAATACACAGTATGGGTACCTTGGGCATCCCCAGCAGCCTCAGCAGCAGCCTGCTGTCTGAGGGGTTCAAGGGAAGGGCAATCTAATTGAGCCTGCCTCAGGTCTGCCCTTGAGGGTCCCCCTGTCCCCAGAAACTCAACCTGGTCAGGTTCAAGCTCCTCAGAGACAGTCTCCTCTTGGACTGCAGAATCAGTTTCCTCTGAAACCTGATCCTCAACCTGGGGCAAGGTGGAAGGCGAGGCCTTTCCTCTCTTGCTCCTTCTCTTGGGTTGTGGCTGGTCTATTGTCTCAAGATCCACCACTGGTTCAGGAAGGCACTTCTTAGCCTGAGCCCTTGTCATGGCAAGGACATGCTCTGAAATCCCTAGCATTTCTGCATGAGTCCTGTACTCCACTTCTGACCATGCTGAGCTTTCAAGGTCATTGCCTAACAGACAGTCTACTGGTAGGTCTGCACTCACCACAACTTTCTTTAGGCCATCAACCCCTCCCCAGGAGAAGTTCACAACTGCCACACTATGGGAGGTAGTGGAGTTGCTTGCATTGGTTACTAGGTAGCTCTCTCCTAGTACAATCTGTCCAGGGTCCACAAAGCCAGGGGTCACCATGGTGACACTAGCACATGTGTCCCTGTAAGCCTGAGCCAGTTTCTCATTTATTAAGGGAGTCTGCCTGTATTTGCCCAGGTTAGTGGGGCTTACTGCAGTGGGCAACTCAATGTCCACATCATACAGGAGAACTGCCTGTGTAGGGACTCTGACTAGGCCAGATCCTACTTCAATACCCAGGGTCAACCCAGCTACACCCTTGGACTGTGTTCCACCACTGCTTACTGTACTTGGGGTTGCAGTTGCTTTAGGAGCTGTAGTGGTGGGAACTGGATTTGCCTTGGTGCACTCACTGCCCCAGTGTGAAACTGATTTGCAGGTATTACACCAAGGTGTCTTTGGACCTTTGTTCTTCTTCTTCTTGTTACCATTTTGGGAACCACCCTCCTTACTATTAGTTTGGGGGCCTGAAGACTTCTGGTCTTTTTCTTTATCTTTCTGATTCTGATTACCACCCTTCTGGTCTGTTTTCTTCTGGTCACCACCTTGGTTCTGGGGTTTCTGCTTAATCCTTGTTCTGACCCATTTGTCTGCCTTCTTTCCCAATTCTTGGGGAGAGGTCAGATCAGAGTCAATAAGGTATTGATGCAACAGCTGGTTTGTACAGTTATTAAGGATCTGTTCTCTCATCATAAGATTGTACAATCCTGTATAGTCTGAAACTTTACTTCCCTGTAACCAACCCTCCAAAGCCTTAGTGGCACACTCCACAAAATCAGTCCAGTCTTGAGTCTGTGCTTTCTGGGTGTCTCTGAACAACAACCTGTATTGCTCAGTGGTTAGGCCATACCCTTCAATGAGAGCACTCTTCAAAACAGAGTAGTTTTTGGCATCCTCAGGTCTAACTGTGAGGAGCCTGTCCCTCCCTTTCTCAGAAAAGGAGTACCACAAAATTGCAGCCCACTGATTCTCAGGAACCTGCTGTACCATGCAGGCTCTCTCAAGAGCAGTCATCCATTTGTGGATGTCATCCCCTTCTTTAAAGGGGGGCACAATTTTGGTCAGGTTTCTATTATCATAGGCCCTGTCTTTTTCTCTTGGAAAATTGCTGCCACCAGTGACATCTAAGCCACTTAATTTCTGCTCTCTTGCCAAGGCAAGTTTAGCTTGAGCTAAGGTAAGCTTAGCTTGACTCAGGGCTACCTCCTCTCTCTCTATCTGGAGTCTGACAGCCCTCATTCTAGCCCTATGCTCAGCTTTCTGAGAAGCACTCATGCCTCTCTCTGATTCTCTGGAGGCACTAGAAAGATGAGAGTCCCCTGAGGGAGATCTCACTCTTCTGTTGCCTGGGAGAATCACATGTTGGGTTCTGGGGAGGTGCTGGCCCTCTCCATTCCCCAGTAGGTCCAAGTTGGCCTGGCTAAGCCTACCAACTGGAACCTGGCTACCCTGATCCTGTACTTCTAAGTCCCCAACATCTGAGTCCTCATCCAAGTCATCATCATCCTCCTCTTCAGGGGGATCAACTACAGGGGGGTTCTCTCCATTTCCTGTGTCTAGGGAAGCTGCTTTAGCCTTCTCTAAGTCATCCTGTTCTAGGATTTCTACCAGGGTTAGGCAGGTGGGGCTTCTGCCCCTTTTTAACCCTCTTGCTTTGCACAAGGCAATCAAGTCTCTGCGGGTTAGTTTGTCATATCCAAAAGTTGCCTGGGTAGGGTCAACTGTCACAGGACTAGACCCTGAGGCCTTTCCTGTGTCAGACATGGTTACTAGTGAGGTGTAAGTGGTGCACTTACCTACACTAAGTGTTTTCCTACTGGACCTTGCTAGTGAGTTGTAGTCAGGGGTGTGCTACTCCCTTCAACCTACAACTACTAAGTTCAGTAGAACTTAATATGCTAAGCTTTTGATTTTATATGTACCTAGAGGTACTTGATGTGATCTTTCAATTTGATATAAAGATTGTAATGGTAAAACAACAGCAAGCTCAAATCCGCACCGCTGCTCACCAATGTGAGAAGTTGGCCTGGTAGGGGATGTTTCCAATTCTGGAACCACCTACTACCTGACCAAACAATCCCCTTATGGTGTCTGGTTGTAAGTCAACCTTATTAGACAAGCTATCCTAGGGGTAGCATGGACTAAGCAGCCTAAAGGCTTAACTTAAGAGGTCGTGTTAAGCGAGCTGTTTTACCACATACAATCCTGTAATACCAAATGAAAGGACACCACACAAGTATATATTATAAAAATATATGTGTTTATTACTAAAACAATCCCCAGTATTCTTTATGAATAAAGGGGCACAAGCGTTAAATCAAAAAGCACTGTTTAAACATACAAGTTGCACAATTATGGATGAGGGCAGGGGGCCACTCAAACCATATACTAAACAAGTGGTATAAGAGAGGCCACTCGAACAGTGGTTAGGCCTAGGGCCTAGGGAATCGCTGGGAGCAGTCAGGACAAGCAATGCTGAAGTCGGGAATGGCCCTCGGGATTCGGGAGATGTGCGGAAAGCGCACGCATGCACCAATGTTTACCAATGGTGCGTAAAAGTCAAATAGTTAAAGTTTAAGGACACTTCCGCTGAACCTAGAGGAACAAAACTTAACACACAGACCCTAGAGGTGTGCACCAGTGTGGGAACACCGGCGGAGCAAAGTTACCTCACCCACAGGAAGTGGGTGCACAGGGTCGAAGTGGCGTCGGGTTTTGACACGCAGGCTCTTGGTGCTTGAAGCTGAAAGGGCTGCAGGCAGGGTGAAGACGAAGTGTCCGGTGGAGTCCAAGGGTGGACTCAAGTTGTAGAGTACCTGAAAGCAGAGGGGACAGAGTCTGGGTCACTCAGCAGTGACCAGGGTGGAACCAGGACGGAACCAGGCAATGTCGGGCGCAATCAGGTGGTCGTCGAGGCGCTTCTCTTCGCTGTCACGTGGGCTCTGGGGCATCTGCGACGTCCAGGAGCAGGTCACGATCTGTCCCACGCAGGCTCTCACCGTCGGTGCAGTCGGCTTCCGGTTTGGAGCAAACAAGCCTTGGTAAGAGCAATCCACGCGGGATTGGAAGATGGCGTCTCACTCGGACCAGGGAGGTCAGAGTCGGGGCTCCCTTTCAGGGGAGCTGGTGTGGATCTGGAGCAACCAGAATCACGAGTCTTCTTTTGTAGTTCGTCGGCACAGGGACCACAAGCCAGCTGGCAAGTGACCGGGCCAACGCGTTGAGCCAAATCGTGCCAAAGGGCCCCACGCAGCACTCGTCGAGTGTGGAGGGCTGAACTTCGGCTCAGGAGTAGCTCAGGGTGGGGGCTTCTCAAACCCCGGTGTACAGCTTCGAGGGTCACTCGTGGGCTGCACGGTCAGCGTCTCGTGGTCACTTCAAGATGGCGTGCCCCACGCTTCCGGTCGCCTCCACGGGTCTCAGCTTTGCATGGACTGTGGATCGGGCTGTTAGAAGCTGGGCAGGCTTGATCTCGTCGATCTCAGTCGCTCGAGTTCCGGCGGGAACTGCAACTAAGTAGACGTCGAGGGCTGGATGGTCACTCCTTGACCACAAGGGAGATTCTTCGGGCTTCCACGTTGAGATGGAGGGCGAAGGGTCCAGAATATCGTTTCAAATGTTTCTTCCAGGAAATCTGATGTGCATTGGCACTGCTCCCACTCTTATTCGAATCTGGTGGGCGTGATTACCTGCTAGGTCCCCTCCTATGGGTGGGACCCAGGAAGTGGGTGGATACACCCCCTTCCTTTGATCCAGGCCGCCCTGGCACGAGGGCTGGAGTGCCCCAGAACCGGTTTGGCCGGATTATGCAAGGGGCAGCCTTGTGCGCCCCAGGCAGTGTCTGGTTTCTTTCAAACCTCCCTGCTACAATACACTATCTCCTGTCTGGAGGGCGGTGACACCCTCCTGTGACAGGAAACCCTTTGTCCAGGACCCCCTTGACTGGGTTTCGGTCAGCTCCAGGGGTCCAGACATTTGTCTGTGGCAGAGGCATCCATTTTGTGGATCTTAAGGCCTTTGGAGAAATCAACCGCATTAAAGTGAAGTAACATGTCTTACCCCTCTAGAGGGGTGGAATGCCATCCCCGTCGCCAGAACTGGCGAGGGGATGGTATTCCAAAGCGTATGACACCTTACACGACATGTTTTGATAAAGCCAAACCAGAGTTGCTAAATAACCGCGAGGATTATAAGGCACTTAATAGTATATGGTATGGCATTATCCTGAAACAGCTTAGGGATTTGTTCCCGACGGCTGCAGACAGGCTCAGCTCATGCTAGAGCTCCATCTCACATAAAAACCATGCACCCAGCCTCCAGGATTGGTGAGGCCTGTCTATAGGAGTGGCTCACAGGTTTACATGTGTCCAGATATAGGTTTAGACATAGGTATACTATATCTAAGCAAGGGGTGTGTACACCACCTTACCCCAGCTGAGTGATCAGCCAGTTGTGTCAATTTAAGAACCAGCCAGGGGTGGCAAAAGATATGCTGCAGCCCCTGGTAGGCCTTAGTGGCTCCTGTGCCCTGTGCACCTATAGTGCATTCTACAGGGGCTGACAAGGAGTCCATTTCCAATTGGTATGTGCCTATAGCACATGTGTCATTAATTTAGTGAGAGAACAGCAGGCTGGGGGTCTGATCAGCAGGCCCACAGCCTCAGTAGTCGAAAACCAGTGAAGCAAAAAGCAAAAATTTGGGGTGACCATAGGATAGCAGACCCTACTCTCCTACATGGTCGGTGCTATGTTGAATGATGAGTTCATTTCCAGGGAAGTGCACACGTTGCCCCTGGGTGACTGCACCGCGCAATTAGCAGAGCTTCGTGCACTCTTACTAGCGTTAGAGTACGCGGATCCAAGTGTTACTACTCTGATTGTAAGTGATTCTTACTACTGTGTCCAGTCTTACAATGAAAACTTGTTCTTTTGGATTCAAAATGATTTTCATGATTCCAAGGGTAGCACAATAAAACACAAAATGATCTGGGTTCGAGTGGCAGAGCTTAAGGCTCTGTTGCCTCTCGTTTATGTGATTCATACTCTCGGTCATCAACGTGTGGGAGTTCACGCTGTTGGCAACTCGCTTGCTGATGAAGCAGCGAAATCAGCAGTATCTACATACTTAGTTGCAGCGGTTACTAGGTCAAAAACCAAGATTGATAGCGACATCTTGGCAGCGATTGCTGCCTCTGAGAAGGGAAGTGAACATCCTGCGGGATTCCCTTCGAAGTACAAATACCACTTAAGTCCCGAAAAGGTTCCTTTTGTGACAATTCCTGATGTTGGGGAACGGCTGATCCCCAACTCGGATCGCAGAGCAGACTTGATTACAGCGGCACATGAAGGTGTGGCGTCTGCGCATGCGGGCGTCTCAGCCACTGTAACTCAATTACAACAACGTTTCTGGTGGCGGGGACTGTACAAACAGACGCGTGATTATGTCCTGCTTTGTGACATATGCCAGCAGATTAAACCTTCGACTGCTGCGCGTCCGCCACAGACTCAGTTGTACATTTCTAATAAACCGCTAGGTTGTGTTTATTTAGATCACTGCGGTCCTTTTTCATCTGATACTGCGTATAAGTACATCTTAGTAGCAGTTGACTCATGCACACGCTTTGTGTGGGTTTGGCCACATCGCAGCGCTGATTCACGGACTGTCATTAGAGATTTGCGTGTCTTTATAGGGATTTTTGCCTGTGGTACCTTCCATTCGGATCAGGGTCCGGCTTTCGCCTCTAAGGCGTATAAGGATGCCATGACTTCGATGGGGGTCCAAGTCAAGTTTTCGTCACCCTACAGACCTGAGGGTAATAGTGTAGTTGAACGAATGAACCGTGATTTAAAGCAATCTTTGACAGCCCGAGTTATAGGCACTGGCAGAAACTGGCTGGCTCACCTCTATGGCGTGCAGCGTGCTCTTAATAATCTCCCTAGAAGGTCTCTGGGTGGGCGGACCCCATACGAAATGCTCTTTGGAATCAAGATGTACGTCCCTGACCTTGACGGTCTAGACTATGTGGTTCGCGCCACTTCCTTTGACGCAGATGAACATTGCAATGTTTTACAGAATCTACAAAAGACCAGAGACAGTCTTGCAAAGGAACATTTGCCCTCCATGTCGGATGATGCGTTGCAGATCCCGGTAGTTGGCTGGCTACCCCAAGTTGGAGAACTAGTACGGGAGAAGATCGATAACAAGAAAGAATTTGGTCCTTCCTATCGAGCTCCGGTTCCCGTCGTTGGAGTGAAGGGCACAAGAACAGTCATTTTACCACCTCTTCCTGGTCGTAAGGAAAACAGGTTTATTTCAATTGACAATGTCAAGATACACAGAGTGGCCGATTCTTCTTAGCATGACACCGGCTGTTTCCTGTCCTTCCATTGTGAGAAATTCAGTTATGCCTACTGCTTCTAATAATGAACCTGAAGTGGCCATCGAATTACCTGCTCTTTCCAGTCCTTTATTAAATAATTTACCTGGAACTAACATTGTTGAGACAGACTATGCTTATCCCACTGATTTGTCCATACCTGACCTGCAAGCACGTTTAGCCACAGACTCCAGATATTCTTTTGACTCTGTTTCTCTTGCCTCAAAGGAACCCTCTCGTGTTGCAGTTTATGCAAGCCTGTTTAAAAAACATTTTTTGATACCGCCTTGGACTTACATTTGGCTAGTCCTTGTTTCGATTTACCTTTTTATGTCGATTGGTTTTGTGTTTTATTTTTTTCGAATCATCAATGGACATTATGTCGAGGAAAGAACATGCATTACTCATTTAAATGGAACTTTGGCCCCACTCTCCTCTTCACATTCTACACACAGATTAAAAAGAGACTTGACTTTGGTTAACATCACAGCATGGCCTGTCCTTGATGGAATCGTGTGGGATGCAGTTCGGTTTCAGATTCATGGCCCCACGGAAGTCGTTAATGTTCCTAATGTACTTAGAGTGAATATGGGGGATGTGGTGAAACAAAACATTCGTTCTGATGACTGGGATGTTAATGCTGTGGAAAGTTTGTTTTCTGATTTAAAATACTATGCTGCCTTTGATGCTGAGGATTTATATTTAGAATCTGCTAATTATGGTGAATTGTTCTGTTACCAACATTATGGCAATCACTTTTTACACAAAACATCATCCCGTAGGGATGCTGTTAATTTTACTCAATGGGAACATTGCCCAGCACCTACACAGGGGAGTTCAGAAACATTTCTTAAAAAGTATACTTATTTCACTGACTTTAACCAGTCCAATCCCGAGTCCTTTTATTTTAAATTTCACAAACAGCCACTGTCCAAGGTTAGACTTACCGATACACAATTGTTGTATTCGAAGGCCTTCCTAGATCAGTTAGTTACTGGAGGCTATGAGCTATGGAAGGAAACAATTGACCTTAAATCGGTTTGGGGTTCAAGGGCCTGGCAGGTACAAGGCACTGAGGCTTTGCACCGTGCATGTCTCATCCCGAATCATATGTTGTTTTTAAATGAAACAATTTCCCAGACCACATGCTTTGGATTGGCTACATCTAAAAGGTTAAACACTCCGTCTTTCCCGGAGTTGGAGGAATATGATGGGTGGAGTAATTTTACTCAATTATCAATTAGAGAATTACAGACTCTGCTTCTCAATTCCTCCTTTAACATTTCCAGTATGAATCCTAAGGGTTGGCTGCTTTGGCACCGTAGTGCAGATTCTTGTCAAAGTAGATTTTTAAATTTTACTGACGGTTTTAAGACTGTTAGATCTGATCCCCGGTTTGACTTAGGTCATACTGTCACCTCGTATTCCGTAGGCAAGTTGTGTCAAAATTGGCTGAAGCATTCAACTTTACCTGCGGTTAAGAATCACCTTTCCAAATTGAATGCAGAAGTGGATTTGAATGATTTCATTAAAGGCCCGGCTAGTGGCAGGTCGAAAAGGTGGTTATATGGGGTTTACAATGAAATTTGGAAGCTATCACAGATTGAGGCTGCTACACGCCTTAGGGCTATTGATCAGGCTAATCTTGAGAAAGTGCTTGCAGTTGTTGACAATAGCATAAATGTGCTTTCCTCTAGAATTTACACATTGGATAATATTGTGTCGTCAGTTGTCGATATTGGGCATGATGAAATATCTGTGTTGTATCATGGTCAGAATCAATTACGATCAATCATGCAGTTTGCGTGGACCCTTCAAACTCTGAAAATGGGTAAAGTACCCTGGGGTTACATGAACGTTTCTTCTTTATTTGCCCCTTTTAATTTGACTGAGAAACAACGCTTGCTTTCAATGCGGGATGCTTCATTTTCTATGTTACATATTGAGAGGTTGGAATCTTTGCCTTTTTCCGTGGCAGAAGCCTCTGCTGCAACGTGGCTTATCCACGGTTTAATAACACTGCCTTTTGCTTTATATAAGTTTTCAAATTGTATGAAATATGTGCCAATAGGTCGTTATGAACCTTTGGGTAGCGGTTTCCTTCATGAAGTCTGGTCACTCCCATACACGTACAGATGTTTTAAGGATGAACAGGAGGTTTATCTGAATGGGGAGGAGTGTACTGAGACGCCAGATCATTCTTTAATGTGTCGACACATACAGTTACACGGTTCATGCAACAAGGACAGGCCGAATATGGCTTGCGTTTTACAGGGCACGCCTGTTCCTGCTATCATCCCCACGTTTAAATTATTAGGGAATGGAAGTTATTTAATGCTCAATAATGAAGACTGTTGTGGGTTAATTAAAGGTATCCCTTTCATAGTTACAGTAAGTGAGCGGTTTATTTGCTGTAGAAATGTGCTTTACCCTCCCACACATGAACATAGAGATTCTTCCATCTGGCCAAGAATACCAACCTTGGGAGCAGAATTCAGCGGCATGGCAAGAATAAGAGCTCTTTTGTCCCAAAAAGAGGTGGCCTTGAGCTCGGCCCGTGAAACTTTCGTGCTTCACATTGCTAACACACGTACGGAAGTTCAGGCTCTATTAAATACTGATTTGCCTTTGCATTTCGGAGCAATGGTTTGTACTATCTTTAACGCATCCTCAACAAAGGGCCTATCACATTTTTTTAAAGTTGTTAGCAGTGGTCTCGTGACTTCCTTTGAGAAAATTTTTGGAGTCATCCCTGCTTTCTTCCATTCAATCTTTTCATCTTTGTTTGGAGGGTTCCCGTTTTTACTTGCACTAGCGGCTGTCGCTCTGGTGGTTTTCTGTCTTTTTAAATATGGATGCCCATCCTGTGCAAGACCACGCGCAACTGCTGCTGACGCGGTTCCGCAATCGCATGCTTGAATATTATGGCACACTGCCGTTGGCGACTTTGAGCACGGCATTTGGATTATCTTTTCGATTCTCCTATTTCACCTGTGTCCAACCTGTTTTTCACTGCCTAACCTGTGATTTCCAGTGGGCCATTGATTTGTGTCTCTGCGGACCGGTTTCTCCTGACGTCGATTTTAATCAACTGATGAGTCCTATCATTGCTCACGAGTTGGTTTGTTCTGACGAGAGGATTATGGCCTTAGTAGTGGCGCATGGACTAATTGGTCCCTGGGATGTGTTGTCGGCAGCACGGAATTTGTTGGAACTGAGTTTTCTTGAAAACCCACCGAGCTGTCCTCTGATGGTTATAGAGGATCCGGTGCTGGAAGAACACGTATGTTCCTTTCATCTTTTAAATTGGATGGCTGAACTGTTTTCGGATGAGGACAGTGACTTCCTATTGGAGGCTGTTGCTACTTGCTTTTCATATACAGTTTTGTCATAGACACTGCTTCGGATTGACGTGCTGATTAATAGCATTTCATTGATTTTATTGACTTATTTGTCAAGAACTTTTTGTTTTCGTCAGCCTATTGGCTTGAGCCACGTTATATTTTTGGGCTATTTTTTAGCATTACCTTTTAAAGTTTGATTTCGACTCATGCTCGTTTACTGTTGAGTTCTGCTCTCATGTGATGGCACTTCTGTTATCATATTTAGTCCGTTCTCGGATCATGGGGGGGTGTCATATAGCTCCTGTATATCCTTATATCGTGTTAAGTTAGCATAGGTGCATTTGAGGTTTAAACGCCATTTTTCTTTCTTGCAACTTCTGCACACGACACTTAATTGTTGACTTAGCTTTCAACCTAGTAGTTTGCCGTGGTTTATGTGAGAATAATATGTTATTGCTCTGATATCAGCTTTGCTTAATAAACTATGTCTGCACGAAGAGTGCTGAAGTTTCAGGAACAACACGATATGGAATTGTTATGAGGTCTGATCTCCACGCCTTCATAGTCATAACACAAGTGCAGCTTTTGCCAACTCTGGCTTCAGGCGGGATTGATATTGCTTTGCACAAGGCACATAGAACACACTTGATGCGGTGCACATGCAGAGAGAGCTGGTGTATGCTGATGTGATTCCTTCATGCTAGGACACTAAGGTATGGGCCCGCCCTAAAACAACCCAAAGAGACCTTCTTAACTAATAATATAATATATGTGTTAGGGAGGGTGAGATATAAGTGTTGTTAACTCTTATTCATTACAGCATGTTAACATGCTGTCACCATTCGCTTTTTATGTCTTAGTAACTATGCTGATAATTTTGCTACTGATAACAAGTATACTTGTATTATCTAAGATACTGCGCCTGAGAAGACGGCATTAGTAAATAAACATTTCAAATGCACATGTGTCTTCTTTACTCCATGTTCTGGTTTGTAATGATAATATAACGAAAGAGTGTTCATGAGTCCCACGTACCCTGAGGTACTATAAGTTCATGTTCTGGTTTGTCTAAACATTGGGAGTTTGAGACGCCCAATGAGACACTGTAGCTAGCTCGGTAAGGGGTGAGGTGGTTGCTAAGGTGAGTTTTGGGACACCCTAATTCGCCGAGGTTCCACTCCTCTGTGCACAGTTCTGTGTGAGAACAGAAACCCTGCGACAGCCCACTCTGCCACCCCAGTTCAGACATGGCCATGTACAAATCAGTCTGACCCTGCTCCTCATGGGAACAGTCCAGCCCGAACTGCCAAGCCATTCCTTCCCTGGACCGGAAACAAGCTTCCGAGGACCGGTATGGATTAAACCCAGATCTGTTGACTGGGTGTGAGTGTTTGATTGGTTCAGATGCTCCATCCATCACCACCCCCTTTTGTACCATTGCAATATATTGTGTGCACAATAAGTGTTGAATTGTTTTTTCGGTTGGTGAGATTTGCAGAATGTTTTGTGTGTTAGCTGGTTTGCAGAGTCTGTTGAAGGTATGTGGTTTGCTGATTAACTTAGGGCTGCAGTGTGTGTCTAATGTATGTGGTTTGCTGAGTAAATTAGTGCTGCAATGTGTCTCGAATGTATGTGGTTTGCTGAGTAGGTTCGGGCTGCAATGTGTCTCGAATGTATGTGGTTTGCTGAGTAAGTTAGGGCTGCAGTGTGTGTCGATTGTATGTGGTTTACTGAGAAGGTTAGGGCTGAAGTGTGTGTGGAAGGTTTGTGGTTTACTGAGTGACTTAGGGTTGCAGTGTGTGTCGAAGGTGTGTGGTTTACTGAGTAGGTTAGGGCTGCAATGTGTCGAAGGTGTGTGGTTTACTGAGAGAGTTAGGGCTGCAGTGTATGTCAAAGGAGTGTGGTTTACTGAGTAGGTTAGGGCTGCACTGTGTGTCGAAGGTGTGTGGTTTACTGAGAAAGTTAGGGCTGAAGTGTGTGTCGAAGGTCTGTGGTTTACTGAGTGAGTTAGGGCTGCAGTGTGTGTCGAAGGTGTGTGGTTTACTGAGTAGGTTAGGGCTGCAGTGTGTGTCGAAGGTGTGTGGTTTGCTGAGTAAATTAGTGCTGCAATGTGTCTCGAATGTATGTGGTTTGCTGAGTAGGTTCGGGCTGCAATGTGTCTCGAATGTATGTGGTTTGCTGAGTAAGTTAGGGCTGCAGTGTGTGTCGAATGTATGTGGTTTATTGAGTAGGTTAGGGCTGAAGTGTGTGTGGAAGGTTTGTGGTTTACTGAGTGACTTAGGGCTGCAGTGTGTGTCGAAGGTGTGTGGTTTACTGAGTAGGTTAGGGCTGCAATGTGTCGAAGGTGTGTGGTTTACTGAGAGAGTTAGGGCTGCAGTGTGTGTCGAAGGTGTGTGGTTTACTGAGTAGGTTAGGGCTGCACTGTGTGTCGAAGGTGTGTGGTTTACTGAGAAAGTTAGGGCTGAAGTGTGTGTCGAAGGTCTGTGGTTTACTGAGTGAGTTAGGGCTGCAGTGTGTGTCGAAGGTGTGTGGTTTACTGAGTAGGTTAGGGCTGCAGTGTGTGTCGAAGGTGTGTGGTTTACTGAGTGAGTTAGGGCTGCAGTGTGTGTCGAAGGTGTGTGGTTTACTGAGTAGGTTAGGGCTGCAGTGTGTGTCGAAGGTGTGTGGTTTACTGAGTGAGTTAGGGCTGCAGTGTGTGTCGAAGGTGTGTGGTTTACTGAGTAGGTTAGGGCTGCAGTGTGTGTCGAAGGTGTGTGGTTTACTGAGTGAGTTAGGGCTGCAGTGTGTGTCGAAGGTGTATGGTTTACTGAGTAGGTTAGGGCTGCAGTGTGTGTCGAAGGTGTGTGGTTTACTGAGTAGGTTAGGGCTGCAGTGTGTGTCGAAGGTGTGTGGTTTACTGAGAAAGTTAGGGCTGAAGTGTGTGTTGAAGGTGTGTGGTTTACTGAGTAGGTTAGGGCTGCAGTGTGTGCGGGATGTATGGTTTACTGAGTGAGTTAGGGCTGCAGTGTGTGTCAGGTGTCACAGCAGAGTGTGCAGTGGTCAGTAGTGTTGGAGAGAATCAGAGGTCAGCAAGGTTGACATGTTTATCAGGCCAGGATGGTTTGCAGTGACTGCTAGCAGTCAGTGAGCTTACAGAGAGCCCCCTTTTCGGTCACAGGCTGCTCTGAAGACAGGCACGCCTAAAGAACAGGGAGCCCGCCCTCAGCAGCAACAGAATCTGCCATCTTTGTCCCCAGCAGGCCCTTCCCCTGCTGTTGTTCAAACAGCAATATTGCAGAGACGAACGGCAGTAGCAGCAAAACACTCTACTGTGTGAGGGCGATAGATAGATAGATAGATAGATAGATAGATAGATAGATAGATAGATAGATAGATAGATAGATAGATAGATAGATAGATAGATAGATAGATAGATAGATAGATAAATAGACAGATAGATAGATTGAGTGAGGGCGATAGATAGATAGATAGATAGTTAGATAGCTAGATAGAGTGAGGGCGATAGATAGTTAGAGAGATAGATAGATAGATCGATAGATAGATAGATAGATAGATAGATAGATAGACAGATAGATAGATAGAGTGAGGACGATAGATAGAGGGAGGGCGATAGATAGATAGAGTGAGGGTGATAGATAGAGTGAGGGCGATAGATAGAGTGAGGGCGATAGATAGAGTGAGGGCGATAGATAGATAGACAGATAGATAGATAGATAGAGTGAGGCCGATAGATAGATAAATACATTGATAGCTAGAGAGTGAGGGCCATAGTCCTGGGTACTGCGAGAGTGAGGGGCTGAGGTGGCTGGAGTCTGGAGTAGGTGCGGTGTCAGGTTGGAGACAAAGGCTGAGCACAGTGAAGCTGGGGAGCCCAGGGCCCAGCAGAGCAACACAGCGGAGAGACGTCCAGCCACAAGTAACTGCTGATCCCGTGCCAGGATACATTGGGCCACTCAAAGGCGCAGCGATGCAAGCAGAGACTGTCTAGAGCTAACGAGAGCTGCAAGTGGGGTGGCAAGGGCACCCCATGACGCGGTGATAGCACAGTTGAGTAGCAAGGGGCACCAAAAGCAGCGGGGGGTCGGAGGCAGCAAGGGCCAGCTCTGCCTGGGGAACGACATGGACATGGGTGCAGCACTAGAAAATGTCCTCACGCATTCGGGCTCCTCTCTCCCCCATAGACACGGGTTGGCTTCATAGGCTCAGGTACATACTGGGAATGGAGCGCATCACCGCTACCTTGAACAACTCCACTGACTCCTTCCAGAAAATTTGGAGCCCATTCCTACACCTTCTCTCATCTCAATTTCACGAGATTACCCTGCCTCAATATCTGAAGATGCTGTGTCTGCCGGAGCTATGAAAGGACCTGCCCACAGCCTACGGAAATGGTTGAGGGCTCCGGGACCATTGTAAAGATACTCAATGAAGACCCTTCAGGGGATGCCGGATGGAGAGGGGGTTGGTGGTTCTGGTTCTCAACAGGGACAGCAAATAGCACAATGGATTCTGTTTGGGATCACTTAGTGCTTTCTTCTTCTTGGACTTTCCGTTACCGCTATGCCTAGCCTTGCTAAGAGGTTGTCTTTGCAAAGTATGAGTCACTGTATTACGATTATACAATTGCCCCTGTGGGGTTCTTTGTTTTTAGGAAAACTAATAAATTCATTTAAATATAAAAGGAAATTTGAAAGTATCTTTAGCCAGACCTCTACAATTGTTCCTATTAAAAATAATTGTGTGTATTTACCATAATGTTTTCCTTACATACGTCGGAAGTTATTTCATTGCAGACACCGCAGAAATCTTCGACAGAATCTAAATGTAATATTGAGGTAGATCAGCACATCTTACCAGGAAAGGAAAAACACTTAAACTTATCTCTGGGCATCTGGTACATGTTTCTAAGTTTATTCCTAAGACTTGATATTGCTGTGACACAGTCACAACTGTTAAAAACTCTTTCTATTGGCAAGACAAATGATAGATTTTAACATACTCAAAAACATAATTGCTATACCTTACTATATGTAATACTATGTACACAATTTATGCTGTGTACATACTTTTAAAAACGTTGAAGAAAACAAAAATAGCTACCAAAATCATCAAAACATTCTGTTGACCCAAAGGCATGACACATTTATAACATTGAGACACGAAATGTTTAAACTCAAACCTGATGACTCCATTAGATCCATTGCAATTTTGAATCTAAAATCCTACATAAATGTAGAATTTATTAAAATCTCTGGAACTGGCTTTTGACTGATGTAAAAAATCTGCAAACTGAGAACACAGTTGAAAGTTTTACTTTCATCAATTAAAAGTAGAGTAAAATGTATATGTTATCCAAATGAACAAGTTAAAGTGGAATGGACGGAAAAACAATTGGTCTCAATATGATATCGGTTGGAAAGCCATCATCAGAGGTCTCCGGCCAACCGCATTAGGATCATACTAGTGGTCAGAGAGATAATCTGAGGGGAATACTGCTCTGCTTCCGACATGCTCTACAGCCTCATCCGGGTGGATTTTTGAAGTGAAATCCCTAATAGGCAGCATGTGGTGCACCCCTAAAATCCACGCACCATGTGGGAGACTGTTTAAACTATTTCATTACTGAATTTCCCCTCACCTGTAATTGTTTATGGTCAAAGCCCTCTTTACTATTTATAAGTACGCCAATAAAAAAACACATAATTAACTTCAATAATGTCTTATTCGAGAATATGAGAAATTATTCACTTTGATAAAAACAAATTAAGGTTTATAATATAAATAGGAATTTATCATTACCAGCATGCAAAAAACACCACAAATGTAGTTGTCCTGTTGCTTTATGTTAGATTCAACCACTAATTCCCAAATAGGCATGCACATGATCCTACAGAAGAACCATCATTCTGAGTGCAGTAAAAAACAAGGGGAGGTGTGAGGAATGCTGTGAGTATTGTGGAGGTTTAGTAGGTTCTCTAGGGCGGTTAGAAATTTGCATTAAGGCTTGCTGATAGCACTGTTGTAATCACCAATAAAAATTGCTATTTTGGCACTCCATGCAACATACACTCCAAATACCACTCAGTGCCACATAATTACACGTCAGATAATTACACTGCACTCCATGCAACATACACTACAAATACCACTCAGTACCACATAGTTACACGCCACATAATTACACTGCACTCAATGCAACATACCCTCCAAATACCAATCAGTGCCACATAGTTACACGCCACATAATTACACTCTATCTATAGCATCACCACAGCATCACTCAGCACCACCACAGCATCACTCGTCGCCACCACAACATCACTCAGCACCACCACAGCATCAATCTGTGCAACCATTCAACAACAACTGCTTCACTCAGGAACACCACCACATCACTCAGGGGCACCACCACATCACTCAGGAACACCACCACATCACTCAGCGACACCAGCACATCACTCAGGAGCACCATCACATCACTCAGGGACACCACCACATCACTCGGGGACACCACCACATCACTCGGGGACACCACCACATCACTCGGGGACACCACCACATCACTCGGGAACACCACCACATCACTCGGGGACACCATCACATTACTCGGGAACACCACCACATCACTCATGGACACCACCACATCACTCAGGGGCACCAACACATCAATCAGGGGCACCACTCAGGGGCAGCACCACATCACTCAGGGACACCACCACATCACTCAGGGACACCACCACATCACCCGGGGACACCACCACATCACTCAGGGACACCACCACATCACTCGGGGCCACCACCACATCACTCGGGCCACCACCACATCACTCGGGGACACCACCACATCACTCGGGGACACCACCACATCACTCTGGGACACCACCACATCACTCTGGGACACCACCACACCACTCAGCCCAACCACATCATCACTCAGCACCACAACAGCACTGTCCTTGCTTGCTACCAACAAGCATTGCCGTAGCCAATAGGACTCGCATTAGGAAAGTGTAAGCTATTGGCTTTGTGAATAACAATCCTATTAATTTAGATATTTTCAAAGGCAACACATATTTAAAAAATGTGTCATTTACAATAGTTATATTTTTGGGTGACTTGGAGTTGATTTTTCCTTTCAGAAACGACACCTCCTGTTTCTGGTAGTCTGTGACCTGACCATTTTTTTTAAATTTGCATTCAACACGAAGTTATGCATGTTATATGGTTTCTAGTCAAACTATGGTATTCAACAGCGACCAGCTTTTTTTACTGTAGGGTACCTTTTGATTGAGACCAGCTGAAAGCTCCTCTAGCAAAATGCAGGGCATCTTTGAAAGCGAGAGCATGTGCACGGAGCTCAGCCTACCGTTTTGAAAAGTGCTTGCCACCCAAAGTATCTGTGTTGTTTTTGTCTACCTGTGAGTATTTCTTTTCATGAAGCCCTAGTGTATAACCTCAAATCCAAGTTTACCTTTTGAGAGTTCTATACTTGACATTTCTATCAATGAACATGTTGAGTGTTAAACAAAAAGCTGTATCTTCCAGGGCTGCAGCCCTCCTTCCCTCTCGCCCCCTTTTACAGCTCTGCTTCTCTTACCTCAGTCCTACCCCTCCCTAACCGCCTGTCCAACCCCAGCCCCCGCACCGGTCACCAGCACCCTTCTCCCTCTATCTCTCTTCAGCACCTTCTCTGCAACCCGTTCCCTCACCACTGATTTCGCTTATCCTCCCTCCCCCCGCCTTCTGTGCGATCTACACTGGTCCTTTCCCCTCACCAGTTCCACGTCCCTGTCTCCCGCCTGCCCTACTCTTCACCACAAGCCGTATCTTATTCCACTTTTTCTTCCCCTATCTTGTCCAGGATACAAGAGACCATCTACCCCAGTGGTTCCCAAACTTTTTTGACCCATGGCTCCCTTGACCTAATTGGCAGTTGGCCGTGGCTCCCCACCATGTTTTTACCCGCGCACCGGGGTGCCGCGGCGCACCCTTTGGGAACCACTGGTCTACATGAAGAATCAAGCCTAGACGTGATGAAGGATTCAGAGGGTAGCCATCACTGTCATAAAACTTTATTTGCCATCACAAAGATCTTATAAAGTACATCTCAATGCATACATAGAGTAGTATAAAGCACTCCCACTAAAAGTAACTAGGTTAGAGAAAGGCTCAAGGAGCTCTGTGGCGTTACAAGAAGTTTACGTGAGGTGAGCTCTGATCATGGGTATCCGCAGAAATGTTTACATTTTTAACTTCATCACCATCCCCCTTGCACCCTTTCCCCCTCTGCCTTACACCCTTCTTCCCTCCACCTTGCACCCTTCTCCCCCTTCCCCTTGTACCCTACTTCACTCAGCCTTGCACCCTTTTCTACCTTGCACCCTTCTCCCCTCTGCCTTGCACCCTTCTCCTCTCTGTCTTGCACCATTCTGGCTCTCTGGCTGGCACCCTTCTCCCCTCTGCCTTGCACCCTTCTCCCCTCTGCCTTGCACCTTTCTGCCCTCTGCCTTGCACCCTTCTCCCCTCTGCCTTGCACCCTTCTCCCCTCTGCCTTGCACCATTCTCCCCACTGCCGTGTACCCTTCTCCTCTCTGCCTTGCACCCTTCTTTTCTCTGCCTTGCACCCTTCTCCTCTCTGCCTTGCACCATTCTCCGCTCTGCCTTGCACACATCTCCCCTCCGCCTTGCACCCTCCTCTGCCTTGCACCCTTCCCCTCTCTGCTTTGCACCCTTCTCCCTTCTGCCTTGCACCATTCTCCCCTCTGCTTTGCACCCTTCTCCCCTCTGCCTTGCACCCTTCTCCCCTCTGCCTTGCACCCTTCTCCCCTCTGCCTTGTACCCTTCTCCTCTCTGCCTTGCACCCTTCTCCCCTCTGCCCTGCACCCTTCTCCCCTCTGCCTTGCACCCTTCTCCCCTCTGCCTTGCACCCTTCTCCCCTCTGCCTAGCACCATTCTCCCCACTGCCTTGTACCCTTCTCCTCTCTGCCTTGCACCCTTCTTTTCTCTGCCTTGCACCCTTAGGCCCTCTGCCTTGCACCCTTCTCCTCTCTGCCTTGCACCCTTCTCTGCCTTGCACCCTTCTCCCCTGTCTTGCACCCTTCTCCACTCCCCGTTGCACCCTTCTCCCCTCCACAGACAATTTAGCCATGCTTCGCACAGCAAGATCAAAGTACCACAAGCATATCTTCCTTGAGAAAGCGGCGCATTTCAAAGCCCTCCTTGACTCTGCTAAAAATAGACCCAAAAAACTATTCAATCTCATCAAGATTCCGAGCTGCTCTCCCACATCCTCCGAGGTGGAGGATTCTACTAAGAGAGCAGCGGATTTCGCTACTTTCTTCGATGAAAAAGTGAAATCACTTGTGGATCAGGTCGCTCATCCTACACCTCCAGAGGAGCGCAAATCCTTAGCCATTTGGCAGAGCTTTGACCCCATATCTGAAGATGCCCTTCTCAAGTGCATACGCGAAACAAAGCCCTCCAACCATTCTCTTGACCCTATCCCCAGTGCCATTGCCGTTGACTTCTATACCCATTCCCTTTCCTATTGGACCACTCTGATCAACCTCTCCCTATGGCAAGGCTCCCTTCCTGTCCCCTTCAAAACTGGGCAGGTCACCCCCCTGCTTAAAAAGCCCACTGCTGATGCGAAGGACCTCAACAACTTCCGTCCCATCACTAACCTTCCCTTTCTTGCGAAGATCACAGAAAGATGTGTAGCAAAACAACTCTCTCGTCATATCAAGGACAATGATCTTCTTGACAATTGTCAGTCCGTCTTCATCCAAAACTGCAGCACTGAAACAGCCCTACTGCAAGTGGTTGATGATGCGCTGAGGATACTCGACTCAGGGGGGTCCTGTCTGCTAATTCTCCTTGACCTTTCTGCAGCCTTTGACACTGTCAATCACAACACCCTCCTCAATATCCTTCAACAGAGAATGGGCATGGAGGGCGCTGTGCTTAAATGGTTTGCATCCTTCCTCTCTGACAGATCTCAAATGATCAAAATAGCGAATAGTCTCTCTTCTCCTGTGGCGGTGGGTCAAGGTGTTCCCCAAGGCTCTATACTTGCACCCACATTGTTCAATCTCTACTTAGAACCACTGGGAAACCTCCTAAGCAAATCCGGGATTCACTATCATCTCTATGCAGACGACACCCAACTCTACCTCAAGGTTACCTCCGCTCATGATCTCTCCATCCTAAGCTACACTCTCGACTCCATCCAAAACTGGATGTCAACTCATCAATTGATTCTGAATCCCTCCAAAACTGAATTCCTCCTCTTCTCCTCCTCACTCTCTCCTCCCCCGGTTCAAACATGGATGGATAAGATGAATCTACTAAACAATAAACCCATCATTGTCGACAGCGCAAAATCCCTTGGTGTCATTCTCGAAAAAAAACTCATTCTAACTCCCCACATCAATTCTACTGCAAAATCTGCACGTTACCAACTGCGCCTTCTTTGGGGAATACGACGCTTCTTCCCGGAGCAGGACCTTATAACCCTGGTGCAATCACTGGTCCTCTCCAGACTAGACTACTGCAATTCTCTTCTTACTGGCCTCCCCAAATCTCACCTGTCCCCACTTAAGTCTGTTTTCCATTCAGCAGCTCGTTTAATTTATGGGGCCAAAAGAAGCGATCACATCACACCGTTGTTATCTACCCTCCGCTGGCTTCCCTTCGAGGCTAGAGCTATCTACAAGACCGCTTGTATCACCCACAAAGCCTTGCACTCCTCCTCTCCTCGCTACCTTGCGAATAAACTGAAACTCTCTGGAGGCTCTAGACCTTCACGCAATGCGGAAAATCTACTCCTTGAACCTCCCACTTTCAAGAAGGAGAGAACAATGGCCCAATCCTTTTCAGGCAACGCAGTGAGAATCTGGAACTCTTTTCCGCCTCAGCTCCGGACCACCGCCTCCTCCCAGGCCTTCAAAAGGGACCTCAAAGTTCTCCTCCTCCAGAGACACCTCCAAAAGTAATTCACGTCCTCATGTTATTCGGAGGAAGACTTCCCACTACTGAACATGCACACACCACTTTTCCCTGGTAACACACGGTTTGCTACCTCTCACATGTTCTACCTTTGTTACCTGCACAAGTGCCACCTTTGCCTACGTAAGGCCTTTTGTGCATGAGTGTCTAGCACCTTTTGCAGTATTATACCTCAAATGATACTTTGTTTTCTCTTGTAACCGCACACTTTTCACTTTTTCCTCTTGTGCACTTTTTACTACCTCATGTAATTTTGGTTGCTCACAATTTTTACTACCTCATGTATTTTGTTTGCTCACAATTGTCACTGTTACCTTATGTAACGTAACGTATGCTTTTGTAATCTGTTAATGTGTAATGTTTCTCATTATGTTTCATTTCTGTTCCTATTGTGAAGCGCTCTGACGCCTTCGGGTAAAGTCCGCGCTATATAAAAATGCATAAATAAATAAATAAATAAAGCCGAACTCCAAAGATGAAATGTATGAGTTAGCAGACCCCACACTGGGGTCTGCTGGCCCAGCTCCTTCCCTGCCTCCATTCCCTATCACTACTCCCCTCCCCTAGGGAAGGGAGGGCTGAACCAAGGGGCATCTTGAAGCCCACCTCTCTCGTAATAACATTCTAGACGAGACTCAGAATGGTTTTCGGGCACAGCACAGCACCGAAACAGCACTGCTCTTTATGATCGAGCACTTGCGAACGGTGCTAGATGCTGGCCAAACAGCGGCGCTCCTTTTGTTAGATCTGAGCGCCGCGTTTGACACGGTGTCTCACGACATCCTGATGCGGCGGTTGGAGGAAGTGGGAATTGAGGGGTCCGCTCTCCAATGGTTTCGCTCTTTCCTTTCGGACCGGTTTTTTAAAGTGGCTATTCCACCTGGTCAGTCCTCGTTCCATCCGTTGGGGCTGGGAGTTCCGCAGGGCTCTGCGTTGAGCCCCACCCTGTTCAACCTATATGTGAAACCGCTGGCTGCAGTCGTCAGACAATGTGGCCTTACCATGACATCGTATGCCGACGACACGCAGCTGGTGGTGACACTTAGCGGTGATCCTGAGGTGAACGCTCCCAGATTCCGTGCCGGACTCATAGCCGTGGCAAATTGGATGCGAGCAAACTGTTTGCAGCTAAACGCCAAAAAAACCGAGGTCCTGATCTTAGGTAAACAGGCGGAGCTTTGGGGAGATCGTTGGTGGCCTCCAGAATTGGGGGTGACTCCCATCCCAGCTGCCGAAGTTAAGAACTTGGGGGTGTGGCTTGATTCTACACTCTCCTTCACCAGCCACACGAAGAAGGTGGCAGCTACCTGTTATGGTATTCTGCGAGGGCTGAGACCGGTCCTTAAATTCTTCGACCCCCCCTACTCGGCAACTGGTGGTCCAAGCCTCCATTCTTTCGCGGCTGGACTATGGGAGTGCGCTGCTGCTTGGAGTGAATCAGGCAGAGGCCACTAGACTGCAAAGGGTGCAGAATGCCGCGGCACGTGCCATTGTTGGCCTCCCTAGACGGTGTTCTGTCTCGGCAGTCTTGACCTCTCTCCACTGGCTGCCGGTCAGACAGAGAATCAAATTTAAGGCTCTCTGCCTGACATTTAAAATCTTGAAGCTTTCCTCTCCTCCAGCCCTCGCTAAGCTTGTCTCCCCCTATGTCCCTACGTGGTCCCTCAGATCGGAATCTCTCCATCTGGCAGTTAATACACGGTTTAGACGTAGTAGGATGGGAGGTCGCTCTTTTCAAGTATTAGCGGCAGGATTGTGGAATTCTCTCCCCGTCCACATTCGAGACTTGAACAGCCTTACTTCTTTTAGGCGCGCCATAAAAACTTTTCTGTTTCCAACTGCTGAATGATCTCTTCTTGTTTTTTAATTAGTCCTTTCCTGCACCGATTTGTTATGTTGTGGCACTTGATCAGGCGCCGGGACGCCCCTTGGCTGGGGCAGCTGCGCGCCTTACAAAAAATATTAACATAACATAACATAGTGCGGCAGGTGCAGCCCGCGCTGCTGAAGAGGCCTCTTTCCACCTCATCAGCAGCAGCGCTGCCTTTGCATGCTCTGCCATCCTGGCTTCCAAGTGCCCTGTGGGAGTAGTGGGCATGTTCACGCATGCGCAAGGAGAGGGTAAACAACCAGATGGGGGAGCGCAAATATACAGGCAGAACCTGCATGTATCCGCACCCCTCTGACGTAGGGGGTGTACAAAACGACGGGGTGGAAATTTAGTTAGAACACCGGCGCTCCGCTGGGGAGGCAGTGACTGTCCTCGGCGCATGCGCAGTTGTTAACCCAATCGAGTCCTCTTTAACCTTTCTTGTGTGTGATAGAAGATAGTGTGGACGGTCCCGGTTCGTTACCTCTCGGTTGGAATCTGTAGGCCGCGCTCTCCCTGCGAGGGTGCGCAATACACAGTGACTAACTTACACGTTCATGCGCTTCGCTATTCTCAGCGCATGCGCGGCCATAACCAGTGTAAATTCTGCGCATGTGCACTTGTGACAAACCGAGTGTCCTGCGCATGCGCAGCTACTGATCATGAGCGTGGCTCTTATGCCGCACGCGGTTTGTTGTCTCTGTGCCCCCTCCGCCAGGCTCCACTGCCCCCCCTCTGGGCTGCTCCTCCCTCGCCGCCTCTCGCAGAGCGAACCCACAAGAGAGGTAAGGGGAGACATGGCCTCGAGGCAGCGAAGAGCAATAAAGTATGAGAACTTCCGGGGGCAGGGCCTGTGGGTGGGGTCAGTAAATGTGGGGGCGGGGTCAGTGAATGTGGGGGCAGGGCCTGCGGGTGGGGTCAGTGGGTGTGGCGGCAGGCCTGATGGTGGGGTCAGTGGATGTGGGGGCGGGGCCTGTGGGTGGGGGTGGGTCTGGCCGGGCCCAGCTGCGCTCTCGCTGGCGGCGTCATTCTTACCACTCAAGACGGGTTAGGTTGTGAGCGGGGGTCGTGTGGTTCTCGTGCACGCCGCCTGTGCCTGTGCAGCCAGAGTTTGGAGCTCGCCTCCTCTGTACCGCCACCTCTTTCAGCATCTTCCAAAAGGACCTTCAAACTCTTCTCTTCCAAACACGTGGCGACCAATAATTCTGTAATTGTATAATTGTGCATTTTCTGTGGAATATGTACTTTTGGAACCCTAATTGCGCCAATATTAGTTTGTATTGTGTAATTTTTGGCGGATTTATACTCTGTAAATATGTTACCATAATATCTAACCTATGTACATCGCTCTATCGTAAAGCGCTCTGACACCTCTGGGTAAAGTATGCTCTATAAAAAAATGCCTAAATAAATCCAATACCCTGCAACCAGGCTGTTGGAGACTCGTCGTGGCCTTGGGGCTCCCAGTCACACGTCCACAGGTCTGTAGTCTGTAGACTAAAGACTGTTGCAGATTGCAACTCAGAACTGTTCAATTCCTCAGGTCCTGGCGGGCTGCTTTTGGAGGCTTCAGGCATGATTCTGAATGCCGCCGTAGTCGGCGAATCTCAAGTTGCACATTCTTACCATTCTCCTTGGCCACCGCAACCACAGACTTTAGCCATCTGCTGACCGCATCTATAAATGATATTTTTGACACACGTGTGTCCACATGAGCATCTTTTATTTTGGCTGATCTTGGACGGTGCACAGACATAATATCGACTCCAAAATATCATCTGGACAGAATATCGAGTTTTAAATATCGTTTGGAGAAAATATCGACTAGACAGAATATCGACAGCCAAAATATCGTTTTTAAGGTAAGTGAAGTAATATCGACTGTAAATAATATAGACAGTGAAAATATCCAAGTATATAATCTAGATAGTAAAAAATATAGTTTTTTAAATAATATTTAATTATTTATAGTGTGTTTATGTTATAATATGTGTGAAAAGTGTCAATTTATTTTATTATTTTTTTTAATTAATTATTTTTTTAATTATTGTGTAATTTAATTCTGTAGCGGGTTGTGGGTTTATAGGGGAATAGGGTGGGAAGTAATTTAATTATAATTAATTAAATATGTAAATTTATTAATTGGTAGTAATAATTAATTAATTGGTAATTAAATAATATATGTTAATTATTTAAAATTTAATTGGTAATTAATTTTATTTAGTTGATTAATTGCTAATTATGTCAATTAAAATAATTTATTTTCTCTAGCGGGTTGTGGGTTTATAGGGGAATAGGGTGGGAAGTAATTTAATTATAATTAATTAAATATGTAAATTTATTAATTGGTAGTAATAATTAATTAATTGGTAATTAAATAATATATGTTAATTATTTAAAATTTAATTGGTAATTAATTTTATTTAATTGATTAATTGCTAATTATGTCAATTAAAATAATTTATTTTCTCTAGCGGGTTGTGGGTTTATAGGGGAATAGGGTGGGAAGTAATTTAATTATAATTAATTAAATATGTAAATTTATTAATTGGTAGTAATAATTAATTAATTGGTAATTAAATAATATATGTTAATTATTTAAAATTTAATTGGTAATTAATTTTATTTAATTGATTAATTGCTAATTATGTCAATTAAAATAATTTATTTTCTCTAGCGGGTTGTGGGTTTATAGGGGAATAGGGTGGGAAGTAATTTAATTATAATTAATTAAATATGTTAATTTAATAATTGGTAGTAATATTTAATTAATTGTTAATTAAAAAATGTTTGTTAATTAATTAAAATGTAATTGGTAATTAATTTTATTTAATTGATTAATTGCTAATTATGTTAAATGAAAGGGGTATTTTTAGGGTTCAGGGTCAGTTTTTAGTTTTTGGGTAAAGGGGTATTTGTAGGGTGCAGGGTCAGTTTTCAGTTTTTGGGTAAAGGGGTATTTTTAGGGTTCAGGGTCAGTTTTTAGTTTTTGGGTAAAGGGGTATTTTTAGGGTTCAGGGTCAGTTTTCAGTTTTTGGGTAAAGGGGTATTTTTAGGGTTCAGGGTCAGTTTTCAGTTTTTGGGTAAAGGGGTATTTTTAGGGTTCAGGGTCAGTTTTTAGTTTTTGGGTAAAGGGGTATTTTTAGGGTTCAGGGTCAGTTTTCAGTTTTTGGGTAAAGGGGTATTTTTAGGGTTCAGGGTCAGTTTTCAGTTTTTGGGTAAAGGGGTATTTTTAGGGTTCAGGGTCAGTTTTCAGTTTTTGGGTCAAGGGGTATTTTTAGGGTTCAGGGTCAGTTTTCAGTTTTTGGGTAAAGGGGTATTTTTAGGGTTCAGGGTCAGTTTTCAGTTTTTGGGTAAAGGGTTATTTTTAGGGTTCAGGGTCAGTTTTTAGTTTTTGGGTAAAGGGGTATTTTTAGGGTTCAGGGTCAGTTTAGGGTTTTTGGGGTACATATACAATATTGCCTATTATTTAATTAAATGTTGTTACTATATATATATGTTTTAAGAAATATGATTAAAAATATATATTTTTTTAACTTTCATTAAATATTTAATTATTAAAAGTTATTTTAAGTATTGTTAATTATATTTTAGTAATTAATTTTTTATATTAATGTAATTAAACATTGTTTTTAGTAAAGTCGATATTTTTTACAACGATATTTTTGTAAACGATATTTTGTAGTCGATATTTTGGTACTTACCTGTTTGTACATACAAACTCGATATTTTTGTAGTAGATATTTTCACCTCGATATTTTGGGTACTCGATATTGTGGTAGTCGATATTCTTTCAGTGATCCATCTTGGACGTGACCTGGGGCTTGCTGCAAATATTTTTAGGTCTCGCATATGCAGCGCGCAAGCACTGCATAGGAGGGACCTCTTGGAATCGCTCAGGACTTTTGTTTAAACTCGTGCATGTTTTGCAATGTTCTCTATTGGCACTCGTGCACGTTTGGCGCTTTCCTTGCCGGAGCGAGCAGCAGCGCCATCTGTTTTAAATTATCTTGCTCGCGCTTTCGAAACAGATGGCGCCGCTGCTCGCACCCGCAAGAGAAACGCTGTGCGTGTCTGGTCCCTGTTTGAAGCCTTATCTTTGTGCTTTGACCCACATGGCAGCCCTATTTATCTCTTTTGTCTTTGGTTTTAGTTGTGCATGTCCTTAATTGATAACCACAGTACATTTCGTTGCTGGCAGTTCTCTAGGCAGGATGGTCAAATCTGCTTGTCTTGTCTCGTTGCTTGAATTGTTTGCATGTGGTTGGGTAGTTTTTACATGTTCTTGTGCTTTAGCTAAACTAGGTTTCTTGCTGATTAAAAAAACACAAAAAAACGATTCTTCCGAGTGGCAGGTACCTTGTATTCTGGTATTCCGGAGAGGGTCTGGATCTTTGCGATATCATTACATCACCACAACCTAATATTCCTGGTAAATTATTTTATCTCCTATCTAGGTTCCATTCCACTCTTCCCTCTCCGGCTTGATGTGGTTCCTGTGCCTCTAGTCCCTGCCCCCTTTCTTGTTTCCCAGTTATAGCCTTTAAAGAAAGAGACCCCGTTTTAAAAAAGAGCACCTCTTTCCCCTAGAAAAACAAATAACCTCAAATTTAGGGCCAGTCGACGTTTATTTAATTGCAAGCCTGGCATGCGTTCAGATTGTTACACCACTAATCACTATTGTTTGAGTTATGTGGTAAAAACCTGGCATGAGATGTTTTCATGTACTTGATCTTCAGAGTATTTTTTCAAAATGCCTATGTGCTTCAAAAAGAGCCAAAAGTTGGGCTATTTTTGGCTTTGAAAATGATCAGGTTATAAGTCTGTTTTTGTGTGCGTATTATTCATTTTTCAAATACTTCCCTGACCTTTCCCTCACTTACCACTGAAGGTTATCAAAGCTTCCTTTACCCTCCATACTAATAGCTTTGCTGCCTTTAGTTTCTCTGCTTGTGGTATTCACTTTTTTGTATCCTCCCTGGTGTTCACTGCTTTGAACCTTTACTTGTTCCACGTTCCTGTGTCTGTGGCCTTATCCTCCCACCTTGTTTGAGCATTTTGCCTATCTTCTGCTTGACCTTGGAGCTCCATGTTGTATGTATGCTTTAGTGACCATGAGGTCTCTGTTCAGAGCCTTCAGGATTTCGCGATTTGCAAAATAATCGCAAAATTGGCAGTTTTGTAAAAATGCTGCGATTTTTACAAAACTACCCGTGAAATTTGGACGGTCGGTCAGCTCATGGAAGGAGGCCCCTTTTAGGTCTGTGTTGACAGTACAGCTCTGCTCTAGTGGCTGAGAAGTACACGCTTCGGTAACGGTTATGTCTTTCTAATGTTTCAGGAGCTGGGTGGGAGGTCTCTTTTAGCAGAACTCGCCCAACCTGCTGGAATGTCGGCCGCCACGTGTCTATTCCTGCATGTCGCCCTCGTGGGGAACAGGGGGCGTCTTCACTCATAGGTGACTCTGGTAAATGCTGGAAACGCGAGATTTCAGACAGCCTGAGCATCATGTGGGGGAGCAGACGAAGGAGGGGTGGCTGATGTGACAGACAACTGACAATACCCAGGGACCAGCGGCAACTGCGGTCATTTAAATGATGAAAAAACTGCGAGGGACGGAAAGATGTGCAGCATGGAGAGGGGTGTGGGGCTGAAAAGTAAGAGTTGAAGGACCTGCGAATGAGATGTGAGAAAGAAGATGGGAGGGAGAGGGAGAAAGAATGAGGGGACGCAAATGGGGAGGGCAGGAGGATGTAGTGGCGAGTGGAAGAGAGATTGGAGGAGGGGGAAGGTGAAGAGACTAGAAGGGGAGAAAAGGGTGAGATGTGAAGGAGCTACAAAGGGGGAGGTTGTAAAGAAATGGAAGGCTTGAGTTTGAGAGGGTGGGAAGGAAGATGAAAGAGAGATGGGATAGAAGAATTAGGTGTGCGAAAGGAGGCCAAGGCTAAGGAGGTGAGGTGAGGGAAGGGAGAGGCCTTGAGGGGGGCAGATAGGAGAAGAAGGGAGAAAGAGTAAAAGATGTAGAGAGCGGTGGGACAGGAGAATAGAGATGCGAGGAGAATGAGTAAAAGGTTCCCCGAGCGGAAATAGAGAGGGGGGAGGAAGAGCTCGAGAGCTGAAGTGGGGGAGAAGGGCAAATAGGAGGGAAGAGAAGAGGGGTAGAGGTGGGGAGATGGAATATAAACGAGAGACAAAGATAGAAGAGATGGAAAGACAATAGAGAAGTGCGGGAAGTGAATGCGCGAGAGAGGCGGGAAGGAATAAGTGAAAGATAGGGAGGGAGCGAGCGAAAGATGCAGAGGGAATGTGAGCTAGAAGGTAAAGAGGAGAGGAGAAGAGGACTAAGAGGACTTGAGAAAGAGTGAACGGTGTATAGAAGGATGAAAGCGAGAGGAAGAGGAGGGACGCCTGGGAGGAGGAATAAAACGGGTAGAGGGAAAGCTAGACGGCGAGATGTGGGGAGAAGAAAAGCAGTAACCCAAGGTTCAATGCTATTATTCATGAGAGCAAAAGAATATGGGTAACCTTGTAGCCTTGGGCAATGTACAAGATAAGGCAAAGAATGGCTACCAGGATATCTCTGTATATTAATGAACTGGTCCCCTTCTTTTATTTATGGAGTTGTTGATACGTTATGAGTTGATTTGTTGATTTGTTTGTACATCTATTCATAACGTCTAATACATGATTCGTTTCCTCTTTTTATCCCCATGATTTGTACTGTTTGATCAATTCAATACTACATTTTCACAAGAAAATTATTTTGCTGGGTGCCTTGTTTATTCTATCTTCTCCTTAGTTAGGTTTCATTGAATGTTTGAGATTAAATAAGAATGATATAGTTGTCCTGTGGATACAACAGGGTGCAAGTATTTAAGTAACCCTAAACTGCTATATGCCAAATCGTAGGTACTTAGTTAATAAAGAAAATCCCTTGTAGCCATTATTCATGAGAAACGCAGACTTTGTCAGACTGTTTTTTAATAGTTTCAAACTTAGAATAAAATGGCTTTAAGAGGCCTGACAGGCTGACTGAGTCTTTATTTCAGTTATTTATCTACTTGATACTTGTTGGCAATTCTGATTTTGTGGGGCAATAATATGGTAATTGTTGGAAATGGGATCCCTGGCTGGCCAGGGCTTTCGCCAAAGTCAGTCAGAGACCACCACTCCCAAGTCAGGGCAAGGGAGTTACACGCCAAGATAACCCCTGCTCACCCTCTAGGTAACGTGGCGCGAGCAGCAAGGCTAAACTTGGAGGCGATGTAAGTTAAGTATTTGCGCACGCACCCCAGCAACAACACCCAGAGGCCCACCACAAAGGAAACTCCACACAAGGTTCTATAAAAATAGCCTTTGTATTACACCAAAACACATTAGATAAAACACACTTTACAATGTGCCAGAGGCACGGGCAGAATTTACAAGGGATTATTTACAAGACAGGGCCACCTGGACCACTGTCAGGAATCAGCACTTTTAGAAGTAACAATACAATACTTGTAGGCCTAGAACTTAGAACATAGCCTATCAGACAGTACCTTCCGTCCTGGTTGCACGGGATAATGCGAGTGACCTCCTTAGTAAACTTGAGCGGGCGACCCAGCGAAGCGGCGCGGCTCAGGGGAGAGCGGCGCTGCTCGAGGCTTGGACGGGCTGCCGGCACGGTACAAGCGTTTCTTTGGGGCGACCAATGTGTGCGGCTCAGAAGAGGAGGGGAAGGCAGGATGCGGGCGACCCAGCGAAGCGGCGCGGCTCAGGGGAGAGCGGCGCTGCTCGAGGCTTGGACGGGCTGCCGGCACGAGCTGCCGAGGGGAACGAGCGAGGCACACTTCAGCGAGGCCCCAGGGGCCCAGGGAGATCAGACAAGTCCCATCAATTTGGCAGGGAAGGCACCATAGAGTCCACTGGTCCTGGGACTCTGGTCAGGGGGAAAGCTTAGTATCAAGCCCTTGGGATCACTTATAACAGAAGATCACTGTAACACAAAATAGGACATAAAGCACACAACCAGTACCCACTGGTAACTGGTAAGTACCCCCTACGCAATCCTAACCACCCTAGGAACAGGTCACGCAGGGAACCAGGACCTTACTAGCACCACCTGCACTAGCAAGAACAACCACCTCAGTATCACAATACAAGTATGGGGCATAGACCTGGGGACAAAACACATGATGCAATGCATAACATTCATTCAGAGGTGTAAGAGAAACAAGGCACATGATGTATCAACAACACATTCAGCGGTGCAGCAAAGAGCACTTTGCAGAAATCACATTAACATGAACTTACATCAAAGTCCAGGGTCCAGGTTGCGCCACTGCGCCAAGACCTAAACGTAGCAGCTGCCCGCTACTTGCTGGGCAGCTGAGGGACAGGACAGGGGGCCTAAACGCTGCAGCTGGCACTAAGTGCTGCGCAGCTGGGGAAAGGCCAGGGATGAAGGAGTGCGCCTCACTCCTGATCCAAAGTACATGTCCCTAGGAAAAGAAAGACCTACACGGTGCAGCTGCCCACTACTTGCTGGGCAGCTGAAAACAGAATGGCGACAGGGCTCTTACTAGCCCTCTGGAACCAAAACTGCACAAACTGGGAGCCCTCTAGGCTCTGGAAGAAACATAGGTGCACTTTGGAGCCCCCTAGGCCTGGAGATCAGCTGTGCCCCCGGAGCAATCTAGGCTCTGAAACTAATGGGGGCTTCGTTGGAGCCACGGGGCTCTGAAGACTCGAATGGGGCCAAAACAGGTGGGAGCCACTCGGGCTCTAGGCATCACTCTGCCCCTGGCGACAGATATGGCCACATCGTAGGAGCGGCCCGCTATCATGTGGGGCCGCTCGAAGAACAATCAGGACAGCCCCGAGGCCCCTCTCCTTACCGGGCTCCGGGCGTCCATTCTCTCAGTGTCCCCTCTCCGGGGACAGCGCAGGACTTCGCCTCTGGGGCTCCCCTCCCTCCTGGGAGCCCCAACACACACCATCCGGCTCCAGGAGGGGAGGGGGGCATCTTCACCCGGTCCCCCATCTCGGGACCGGGACTTGGAAAGTGGAGCCCTCAAGGCTCTGGGCTCCTCTTCTCCGGCCGGGCGCCCCGGCCAATCACAGCGCGGCGGCGGGCGGGACTTCCTCCGGCAGACCGGAAGTCCCGCCTACAGTCAGGCGCGATGCTGCCTGACTTCCTGGTTTTGCCCGCGGCTGCGGCGGTGATTTCTCAGGGCCATAGCGAGGGGTGGGCACCCTCGAAATACAACGTAAATGGCGGGGTGGCACCCGCTAGGGCTCTGATAAGCGGGGTGGCACCCGTGCATGAATATCACGATAATCGGGGCAAAAGCCAAAATAAAGCGCTCCGAGCGGTAGGGAACAACACAGCGCTTTCAAGCGCTATAAGGCAAATAAAGCGCTCCTTGCGCTAGGAGGGAAAAGAAAGGTCTTTCAGGCGCTTGGAGGGTAGATACAGCGCTCCCAAGCGCTATGGCAAGCCCCACAAGTCCAGGGACAAGCACAGCAGAGAAAAGTTCTCCAGGGCATCAGTAGTCCAGGGGCTGGGCAGGGCTCAGGGAGGCAAGCCTTCCCCTGAGCCCAAGCAGCAACACGCCCCTGGTAGGATTCAAGTTGAGAACAAGAACATTTTCATGGGGTCACAGCCCCTCTTTTATACACCTTTTCCCTTTGTCTTTAGGTGCAGGGTGGGGGCAGAACCAGTCACAGCTGGTCTGGGAGTACTGTTGATGGCTCAACCACCCTCTCTATTCACTGGCAGGGCTTGGGTCATTAGACGAACCACAGGGGGGCGGAGCCAGCATTGTGTGGGGAAAACCCAGCCCATCCAGGACACAGGTACACTCCTCCCACACATCACTCATGCTAATCTCACACTCACCACCGGGCAGACCCATCCAGACTTCCTGGAGCCTGGCATGCCAGCCAGCTCCAGCCAATCACGCTCCAGCATCCTCACTGCACACATACATCAATGTCCAGAAGTAGCACTTCCCTTCTAGACACATACATGCCGCATACACCGTCTCGCAGCATTCACTCCCCCGAGTTCACACATACCAAACTCGAGCCTGCACTCCCCACGCATCAGGAACTACCAGGGACACACACATTCCCCATGCATTCCTATGGGAGGGCAGGCCTATCTCACACACGCACTCAGGGAGCGCACGCACTTTACACTGCGCCACAGTGTCAAAGTGCGCAAAGACCAGAAATAACTATAATTTAAGGCAAAAAGTTCAGGGGTGAACCTGCCAGAAGGCCCAAGTCCAACACAACCCCCTTCCAGCCAAAACGCAGGGTAGGCCAATCACCACTGTGATGGACTTCCCTGCTTGGGGTGATAGAACACGGACGCGGGCCCGCACTGCAGGGACACCCTCCGGTTCTATGCCACGTTGATCCATAAGACAAGCACATACTTAAAAAACAGGCCCAACTAGGCTACCCCACTGGTACTCCTTAGTTGTCCACGGCTAGGACCAGGCCCTAGGCCACCCAGATACCACTGGTCCATGCCCATCCACAGAGTGGGGGGTAGTAACCCCTGGCCTACAATAGCCATTCTCCACTCCCTTTCTCAGTGTAGTTCCCAACTACCACTGATCCTTCAACCTAGGGTCCGCACCCTCAGGCTGACCAGAGGTCACGGGCAAGAATGCCCCACCCTACCTCTACTTCTGAAGCACCCTCCAGAACACAACTCTCCCACCAGTTTAGGACCTTACTTCCTCAGCAGCAGTGACCACAGTCAGACCAGCACAAGAACGGTGTAGTGAGGCCTTGCACTTTGCGGGTTGCCAGATGCGGCGCAGGCGGCGGCTCGCGGACCGCATCGAGACGGGGACGGCGAGCGGCATAGGCTGCGCGGCCGAAGGCAGACGCGGCTCAGTGCGGTGCCTACAGGACACCAGGCTGGTCATGACAGATTCACAGCTCCCTTAACTGGTTTACCACCTGGGATTCACATTCACCGGATGCACAAGGGTCAGACTCCCTCTGACCCCCTTCCAGAGTTCTGCACCCTCCCATTGTTGAACAGGGTCCCTCCACTTAAGGTAGGCCCCACCTGCTCTCAGGGTAGTACCACAACACTCAGCCAAGAACCCTAAAGATCCCTGCTAGGCCTGTACCACCCCTTCTGGGAAACACAGGGTCTCTTCACTTAAGATGAGCCCCACCTGTGTTCACAGGGGTACCCCTAGAAGACAAACCGGCCAGGACACTGGCTACAGTCGCCCTGCCGTCCAGGACAGGCAACACCTGAACCTGGCTCCCTAACCTAGGGACGCTACCCTTTGGTTAGATGCCTGGCCCACCAGGACTTCTACAAGTTGAAAACAAAAATCTAAGACTTTCTCTCCTCCTTCAGCAGCAAGGCAACCACTGCAGGTCAATAGCCCATACAGCTTACCCGGTTCCTTCTCTTCAGGCAGGAGTTCCCTCTTGTAACTTCAGGACACTACATACAGTTGCCCTTACATCCAGATCCGGAAACACCGGCTACTGGCTCCCCAACCAAGGGACGTACCCCTTTGGTCAGATGCCTGGCGCACCAGGACTTCCTTGAGGGTGACACATAACTAATGTGTCGTGTACAAGTCTGCCTGACACTCAGGACAGAAGTGGCATCACCATGGTCACTCACTGGCGACACAACCCTTCTGGCTGGCCCCTGACCCACTGGCTCTTCCACTGGGGAACCTATCCCCCTCGCACCCCTCCATCTGGACTTCTGCACCCTCCCAACTGGAGCGGTACTGCCAGACACCAGAACTACTGGAACCCTGGTTACAGAGGTTCCACGTTCTCCAGACACTCCTCCAGAAGATCCTCCTCAAATGGCCTATTGGTACAGCCTAGGCCCCCGACCTGATGTTCCCTTCAAGAACAATCCAGGCCCTGAGACTGGGTTTCGGGCACCTGGAGACATGCAGTCCCACCCACTCCTTCTCCTCTTGAGACAGGACGTGAGCCCCTACACCGAGACCTAGCTGGGCTACACTGAACCTCTTCCACCACGCTGGGCTGGAAGACACCTCAGACACTCCTTTTGGAATCACTCCATCCCCTATGCCTCTCTCCTCCCAGAACATTACCAACTCCAAAATTCTGTCTCTCAACAGACCACAGAAATCAAAAAGCAGGCTCCACTATCTGCAGACGTTCTTGGGAAAAGTTCAACACACAGGACTTAAATATCTGAGCAAAACTAGCATTCAGCAAGCTCCCCATCCAGAGAACTCACAAACATGTCCAGTGCCACACACCATTCATCCACACACACCCCTCCCCAGACTGGTAAGGCAGTTTCTACCACCCCTGACTTCTCAACCTGACCACACTTGACACAGGTACCATTACTCCAGGGCAGGGACGGGGGACACATGCACTGGACACACTTATGCTGCCACCACTGGATCCCACCCTTCTGGTGAATCCAGAAAACACACTGCACTTAGGGGGATGATCTACCCTCCCGAGCTAGGGATACCTAACTCAAAGTGCACAAGAAACACATTTCCACAGAAATGACATTTTCAGCAAACTTAAACAATAATCCCCAAAATGTTTTTATCTAAAATGCAGAGTTTTGTGGTGCAGCCAGCTGCTACTAAGGTACAACGCAAACACAAATCCTTATCCCACCGCTGCCACCAATGTTGGAAATGGGATCCCTGGCTGGCCAGGGCTTTCGCCAAAGTCAGTCAGAGACCACCACTCCCAAGTCAGGGCAAGGGAGTTACACGCCAAGATAACCCCTGCTCACCCTCTAGGTAACGTGGCGCGAGCAGCAAGGCTAAACTTGGAGGCGATGTAAGTTAAGTATTTGCGCACGCACCCCAGCAACAACACCCAGAGGCCCACCACAAAGGAAACTCCACACAAGGTTCTATAAAAATAGCCTTTGTATTACACCAAAACACATTAGATAAAACACACTTTACAATGTGCCAGAGGCACGGGCAGAATTTACAAGGGATTATTTACAAGACAGGGCCACCTGGACCACTGTCAGGAATCAGCACTTTTAGAAGTAACAATACAATACTTGTAGGCCTAGAACTTAGAACATAGCCTATCAGACAGTACCTTCCGTCCTGGTTGCACGGGATAATGCGAGTGACCTCCTTAGTAAACTTGAGCGGGCGACCCAGCGAAGCGGCGCGGCTCAGGGGAGAGCGGCGCTGCTCGAGGCTTGGACGGGCTGCCGGCACGGTACAAGCGTTTCTCTGAGGCGACCAATGTGTGCGGCTCAGAAGAGGAGGGGAAGGCAGGATGCGGGCGACCCAGCGAAGCGGCGCGGCTCAGGGGAGAGCGGCGCTGCTCGAGGCTTGGACGGGCTGCCGGCACGAGCTGCCGAGGGGAACGAGCGAGGCACACTTCAGCGAGGCCACAGGGGCCCAGGGAGATCAGACAAGTCCCATCAATTTGGCAGGGAAGGCACCATAGAGTCCACTGGTCCTGGGACTCTGGTCAGGGGGCAAGCTTAGTATCAAGCCCTTGGGATCACTTATAACAGAAGATCACTGTAACACAAAATAGGACATAAAGCACACAACCAGTACCCACTGGTAACTGGTAAGTACCCCCTACGCAATCCTAACCACCCTAGGAACAGGTCACGCAGGGAACCAGGTCCTTACTAGCACCACCTGCACTAGCAAGAACAACCACCTCAGTATCACAATACAAGTATGGGGCATAGACCTGGGGACAAAACACATGATGCAATGCATAACATTCATTCAGAGGTGTAAGAGAAACAAGGCACATGATGTAGCAACAACACATTCAGCGGTGCAGCAAAGAGCACTTTGCAGAAATCACATTAACATGAACTTACATCAAAGTCCAGGGTCCAGGTTGCGCCACTGCGCCAAGACCTAAACGTAGCAGCTGCCCGCTACTTGCTGGGCAGCTGAGGGACAGGACAGGGGGCCTAAACGCTGCAGCTGGCACTAAGTGCTGCGCAGCTGGGGAAAGGCCAGGGATGAAGGAGTGCGCCTCACTCCTGATCCAAAGTACATGTCCCTAGGAAAAGAAAGACCTACACGCTGCAGCTGCCCACTACTTGCTGGGCAGCTGAAAACAGAATGGCGACAGGGCTCTTACTAGCCCTCTGGAACCAAAACTGCACAAACTGGGAGCCCTCTAGGCTCTGGAAGAAACATAGGTGCACTTTGGAGCCCCCTAGGCCTGGAGATCAGCTGTGCCCCCGGAGCAATCTAGGCTCTGAAACTAATGGGGGCTTCGTTGGAGCCACGGGGCTCTGAAGACTCGAATGGGGCCAAAACAGGTGGGGGCCACTCGGGCTCTAGGCATCACTCTGCCCCTGGCGACAGATATGGCCACATCGTAGGAGCGGCCGGCTATCATGTGGGGCCGCTCGAAGAACAATCAGGACAGCCCCGAGGCCCCTCTCCTTACCGGGCTCCGGGCGTCCATTCTCTCAGTGTCCCCTCTCCGGGGACAGCGCAGGACTTCGCCTCTGGGGCTCCCCTCCCTCCTGGGAGTCCCAACACGCAACATCCGGCTCCAGGAGGGGAGGGGGGCATCTTCACCCGGTCCCCCATCTCGGGACCAGGACTTGGAAAGTGGAGCCCTCATGGCTCTGGGCTCCTCTTCTCCGGCCGGGCGCCCCGGCCAATCACAGCGCGGCGGTGGGCGGGACTTCCTCCGGCAGACCGGAAGTCCCGCCTACAGTCAGGCGCGATGCTGCCTGACTTCCTGGTTTTGCCCGCGGCTGCGGCGGTGATTTCTCAGGGCCATAGCGAGGGGTGGGCACCCTCGAAATACAACGTAAATGGCGGGGTGGCACCCGCTAGGGCTCTGATAAGCGGGGTGGCACCCGTGCATGAATATCACGAAAATCGGGGCAAAAGTCAAAATAAAGCGCTCCGAGCGCTAGGGAACAACACAGCGCTTTCAAGCGCTATAAGGCAAATAAAGCGCTCCTTGCGCTAGGAGGGGAAAGAAAGGTCTTTCAGGCGCTTGGAGGGTAGATACAGCGCTCCCAAGCGCTATGGCAAGCCCCACAAGTCCAGGGACAAGCACAGCAGAGAAAAGTCCTCCAGGGCATCAGTAGTCCAGGGGCTGGGCAGGGCTCAGGGAGGCAAGCCTTCCCCTGAGCCCAAGCAGCAACACGCCCCTGGTAGGATTCAAGTTGAGAACAAGAACATTTTCATGGGGTCACAGCCCCTCTTTTATACACCTTTTCCCTTTGTCTTTAGGTGCAGGGTGGGGGCAGAACCAGTCGCAGCTGGTCTGGGAGTACTGTTGATGGCTCAACCACCCTCTCTATTCACTGGCAGGGCTTGGGTCATTAGACGAACCACAGGGGGGCGGAGCCAGCATTGTGTGGGGAAAACCCAGCCCATCCAGGACACAGGTACACTCCTCGCACACATCACTCATGCTAATCTCACACTCACCACCGGGCAGACCCATCCAGACTTCCTGGAGCCTGGCATGCCAGCCAGCTCCAGCCAATCACCCTCCAGCACCCTCACTGCACACATACATCAATGTCCAGAAGTAGCACTTCCCTTCTAGACACATACATGCCGCATACACCGTCTCGCAGCATTCACTCCCCCGAGTTCACACATACCAAACTCGAGCCTGCACTCCCCACGCATCAGGAACTACCAGGGACACACACATTCCCCATGCATTCCTATGGGAGGGCAGGCCTATCTCACACACGCGCTCAGGGAGCGCACGCACTTTACACTGCGCCACAGTGTCAAAGTGCGCAAAGACCAGAAATAACTATAATTTAAGGCAAAAAGTTCAGGGGTGAACCTGCCAGAAGGCCCAAGTCCAACTGTAATTGTATTCCTTAATGCACCAAAATGTGCCTGTCCTATACATACCATGCCTTTGTCTCTGGCTAAATTCCCGCAGGGTTGCTTGGCTGAAATCAAACAAAAAGGGTAATTACCGAGTGTGATAGGCATCACAACACTTGCAATCTTGGTCTCTGGGAAAACAGGTGTTTGAAGGAGATCGAAATGTAATGGGCGTGTTATAATCAGGCCGTGTATTTTTATGTATTCACTATCCAAGATCCATAGGGAAATTTATGCCTGCAAGCAATGATACTTAAATGTAAATACTAAGCAAGAGAATCTGCAGCAACATTAAAGAGTTCATTTTCATTGCTTGATTTCGTTGCTTGATTTTGCAACTAAGAAAGTGTCACTGGTATTCATTGAAATGTCACTCATAATTTCACTGAAATTATGAAAATGTCACACATCGCAGTATTAAACCTTGGCAGCTATGTTTTCTACAACAGAAATCAATGTGGGATTTTCATTCTCCTGATTTTCTATTTTAAATCTCCCCCTCCCTGGCCTGAAATGTTAACTGTGTGATTATTACTGGATTTTGAGACTCTTCTCAGGCTGGATCCAGAGCACAAGGGCTGCTGCAGGAGCCTTGGTGTCACTGGAGGGGGCGTGGCCAGCCACGCATTTGCATACCCAGAAGCCTCTGCGGCAAACACCCGATTCATCAGTACAGGCGACACAGGCGTTTGTTTAACAGGAGAAGGAGCGTCTGTAGGTGTGCACTCACAAGCATTCATGAGAGTGACTGGCACGTCACTGGTGTAAAGTCACTCTAATAGTAGTAAGTTATCTTCTTTTTGTCATTAACGGACAGTAAACTGTTCCATCTAAAGGTGATTTTCCAATCGTCCGCGGGTCACGCGCACTCCGAGTGGCCGTGAGAAGCGGAAGTTGTTGTAATTTTTGAAGGGTTTCTCCACAAGAAGCTCCGTGATTGGTTGGAACTGTGAATAGCCGGGGGCGGTCGGGGGGAGGCGCCGTTAAGAAGGGAGCGAGGCGAGAGGAGATGCCCGGGCGGCCGACAGAGGAGGCTGATGGACCGGGGGTATGGAGGCCTGCAGGGAGGGGCGGCGCGGGCCGTCGGTCCTCGGCTCTTGTAGTGACGGGTGCTGGGGTCGTAACTCGCGCGAGAGGACGGAGGCGCCGGCGTCCCTGGTGCGGCGCCGCGAGGCCCTCTCTTCATTCCCTCAGAGCGCGAGTCCGCGGCTCGAGCCCGCGCACCGGGAGAGGAGGTCGCACCGGGTCGGAGCCCGTCTGCGAGAGTCTCTCGGGAGCCGCTGTGGCCGACAGAGGGGGGGAGGGGCGGGCACGTGTTATCGAAGAGTGCAGCGATAGCGGAGGAGTCGGGGGCCCAAGGGGTAAGGAGGAAGGGGTCTAATTACATACTTGGGGGGGTGATCAACATCCTGTGATCCTGGGCAGATTTATGAATGTAATGGAAGTACCAGGAGATGGGTCTGGTCCCGGGGCGCGCTCTGGGTGCCCCACTGAAGAGCATCAATGCTGGAGTCGGGTCATGGGTCCGAGGTCGAGGGGCCCTCGGTTCGGCAGCCGGAGAAGAGGCCGCAGGGAGTCTAATGACAAAGGAAGGGGGCGGGGGTGTCTCAGCCGGACGGCCCGCTGCCAGCTCTGGGGGCTTCTAACCGTAGGGAAGGCTGGACTCGGGCTCGGTGGGGGCAGTGAGTGCACCCTTTGCCCTGGCCCCAGAGGCTTCGGAGTGATATGCGGGGGCCCTCGGGGTGCGGGCATTGGGGGCACCTGGGGGTGGCAGAGACACCTGCGAGCTTAGAGGTGGACGGGGACGCAGCGATGCTCGGGGTGGCAGCATGGCAAGGAGACCCGGGGGCTGTGGGAGGCTCTGCCGGGTGGGTGGGTTGCGTACAGGTGTGGTTTATGTGGCCGCTTACTGGTCTGCGGGTGAAAGCATCTGGGTTCCCGAGGGCGGGGAATGTGGGCAAGGGTCGCGGAATGTGGGCAAGGGTCGCGGAATGCTGGCGAGGGTCGCAGAATGTGGGCAAGGGTCGCGGAATGTGGGCAAGGGTCGCGGAATGTGGGCAAGGGTCGCGGAATGCTGGCGAGGGTCGCGGAATGCTGGCGAGGGTCGCAGAATGCAGGCGAGGGTCGCAGAATGCAGGCGAGGGTCGCAGAATGCAGGCAAGGATCGCAGAATGCAGGCAAGGGTCACGGAATGCTGTCGAGGATCGCGGAATGCAGGCGAGGGTCGCGGACCAGTCCCCCTAAGGATTGCCTGTTGGGTACACCCGTATGGTGCATAGCTGTAGTTTAAGGCACACAGTGGGTGGCAATTCTCTCCTGGACTTCTCACACGATGGTAGGCTGTACTACTACCTCAGTAGACCGGAGAGGCATGCCAGGGTGCAGACACTGTCGGGGAATTGCGGAGCTGCACAATTGTGCTCCACAACTGGCTTCGCCCGGATGCAGAGGACAGCGGGGGGGGGGGCTCGCAGTTGAGTGTGTCAAAGGTATCAAGATCAGGCGGGCACCCATCTGGGCGGCAGGGGTGGAGGGTGATGCTGGCCAGGTGGATGGAAGTTTACAGTTCAGGCTGGGCATGCTGGGCACGGACAGAGGATTGCAGGAGATGTGTGGATGGGCGCGCCCCGGACTGCGGGGGTCAAGGATAGGGAAGGAATGTGGGGGGGGAGCACGTAGTGGTGGAAGAAAGTCACGGTGGGGTGGGGGTCCACTTCTAGACAAACAGTGCTCTTTAAAGGGATCGGGATGGATATACGGGAGCGGCAGGCATACCATTGGGATTGGTCTCTGTTATACGGGTTGGTAACGTCATTCGAGGAAGAAGACGATTTCACCTCTTAACTATTATCACTGATTAAGTGCCTTTAAGATGGGCGAAGGTGCAGGAATTCCTGATAGAGAAGACACGGCGCTGCGTTTTGGTAATTTGTTTCAGGCTTAATTTATAATGTCGAGGGAAAAAGGGGGGTAACTTGCTCAGTTAATACTGCTGAGTGGGTATGGGATGTGCGGTAAAGATAGCAACAAAAAAAAGCGCCAGTGAGGCATCATCGGGTCTGATTGCTGGGTAAACACGGGAGGGACCGGGTTGGGGGGAGGGGGCCGTCCAGGAGCAGGAATGTATAAAGATGAGGATATGGGAGCGGGCGAGGGATGACCAGTTTGGTGCCAGGCGGATATAGCCAGATGTCTGGAAGGCTGTGGGAGGGGGCGGGACAACAGGCGGCGTGGAGCAGGTCGAAGGGGCTGGGACAAGTGCCGCCGATGGTACTGTACTGTGCGTGCGAGGAGTTACACTCGGAACTGCAGAGACACAAAGGTCTCCGCTGCCTCGCGAGGGGTTAATAGGCAGCGAGTTAGGACATTCTTGGAAGAAAGATGGGTTTTGGTAAATTTCTTGGGTTTCCCATCCTCACGGCAAAATAAATGCTGAAGGCACCTACGGAGCAATACATATAGAGACCCCTAGCGTCAATACCAAGAGCATTACGGTATTGTCCTATATTCCGGGCATAGATACCCTAAATTGTTGCTATAAAGGATGCAGGTGGGAGAATGGGTTGTGCTTCACCATGATAATGGTGTGCCCAGGTAGTAAGTCAAAGTTAGAATCGGAAGGATTGTTTCCAGGAGGCGTTTGTTGGCAGCGTTTATGATAATAGCACGAATAAGGGGCCCACGGGGGGCGGTGGGACACAGCTCGGCAGGAAAGGGAGCGCAATAGTGGTTAGAGAGAGGGAGGAAAGGGTGGCGCACCGCAGGAGGCCTCAGCGCTTCTTTGCGCTACTAGGGTCTCGTCCCGCACACAAGCGAGGACCGGGGTCCAGGGGGAAGGGCTGTCTGTCTGTCTGGTCCCGCACACAAGCGAGGACTGGGGCCCAGGGGGAAGGGCTGTCTGTATGTCTGGTCCCGCACACAAGTGAGGACTGGGGCCCAGGGGGATGGGCTGTCTGTCTGTCTGGTCCCGCACACAAGTGAGGACTGGGGCCCAGGGGGAAGGGCTGTCTGTATGTCTGGTCCCGCACACAAGTGAGGACTGGGGCCCAGGGGGAAGGGCTGTCTGTCTGTCTGGTCCCGCACACAAGCGAGGACTGGGGCCCAGGGAGGAGGGCTGTCTGGTCGTAAGAAGTGACTGGGGCAGGCGGTGGTCAGCACGTGTGCTACAGGCCGAGGCTCCGACATCTACGGAGTCAATAATATATATACGGGGCGAATGATGGATGACTGTGGGAATGGGGGCGTCTGATGTCGAAAAGGGGGATGGGGCCAGGCAGAGCTAGAATACGGGGCTTAAGGATGTTCTCCTCGCTCTCAGGTTGAAGGGGCGGGGTGGGCTTCCGAGGAATGTGGAGGAGGTGGAGGGCTGCAGTGCCAGGCTCTGGTGAGCGCTGCACCCACGGCTGGGCCCCGGGTGACGGGGGCGGGGGGGAGGAAGAGGCGCTATACAGGGAGCAAATACTTCGCGTTATGCAGAGGGCCCTGGGGGGCGGGTGCTATGAAGGACACACTGGGAGGCGGATGCAGTCCTGTGGGTGGGGGACGTGTTTATGCGTATTTTATAGCGAGGACTTTACCCGAAGGTGTCCAAGGCTTCACAATAGGAACAGTAATGATACATGAGGAGAACATTACACGTGAACAAATTACAAACGCAAACGTTAAGTTACATGAAGCAAAAGTGACAATTGGAGCAAACAAAATACAAGAGGAGCAAACGGTACAATTACATGAGGAAAAAGTGACATGTGTGCAGGTTACAACAGCGAACAAAGTACAAGTAGAGGTAAAATACTGCAACAAATGGAGGACACTCCAACACAACAACAAAGGTTACGTAGGCAGTGGTGGCAAGTGTGCAAGTATCGAAAGGAAATAAAATTTGAGAGGTTGCAAAATGTGTTACACGACAAAAGAGACGTGTGCATGTTACAATAGAGTACCAACACAGTTAGAAGGATAATACTGGTCCTGCAGGGGGCTTGCGGCTGGGCCGCCAGGATTGACGGGTGCGCAGAAATGTGGTGCGGAGTGGTGGAGGGTAAAGAAAGGTATAAAACACCAGTTAGGCAATGTCCTTTCCCCCGTTCTCCTTTCTTTGTCTATATGTTTTCCCTTTCTCTTCTCGGAGTACACGACTACTATCCCCCCAACGCCCATGTTCAGACATCGCCCCCAGGGGTAGCCTTATCTGTCCGGCACTGACTGGGTGGAAGACACTGTTGCTCTCACCGGGTAATGGCTGCCTGCCACTGCTGAGATCTGCTAGTCCAGGTAGTGATGGCTGCCTGCCACTGCTGAGATCTGCTAGTCCAGGTAGTGAAGGCTGCCTGCCACTGCTGAGGTCTGCTAGTCCAGGTAGTGATGGCTGCCTGCCACTGCTGAGGTCTGCTAGTCCAGGTAGTGATGGCTGCCTGCCACTGCTGAGGTCTGCTAGTCCAGGTAGTGATAGCTGCCTGCCACTGCTGAGATCTGCTAGTCCAGGTCAGATCGGTGACGGCGCCGGCCAGCTGAAGTATTCATTGCCTCACGTATCTAGCAGTTAGTGTCAAGTCTGTTTCGTCACTGAACTTCTTTCCTCATGTCTCAACGCTTCACCAGCACGTCCACCCCCTCTGATAGTTCTGCGTCCACTTGTGACCTCTCTACTCCTAGGCCCATAAACACTCGAAGGAGGGGTCCTCTTCGGAAAGAACGGGTTTCACCAGAACATGTAGGGTCTCAAGGAGGGTGAAATATGCTCTACTCCTTTGTGGCGGCGGATTCGTATTTGCTCCCTACATGAGTACTCACGTGGACCGCAGGAGGCATTATATAAATAAAGACGCGTAGTACTACTTCCATTTCAGTGGGGAGGAGGGCCAGGCAGCCCGTGAGCACGAGCCCCTGCTAAGGGTCGCAGGTGACAGAAAGTCACACATGCTTCCAGAAAAGGGACAGAAAGAGCATCCTATGAGCCCCACGCCCTACCACCCAACGGCGGCCTCGTTGTCCCAGGGGTTCGCCACCCACAGATGACCTGGCACCCGTCTCCCCGGTGGATATATACCAAGCCTGTCCAACCATATTCTTTCGAGACTCATTTGCAGAGTTGAACATTGTCAGTTATAATTATTCACGTGATGTTGGCCATTTGGGGGATAGCATTAAAGTCAAAGTGGTAACACAGGGTCCCTCGCAACATGGGTATTAACAATAAAAACTTTCTGTCGGGGGAAATAAAATTGCTTAGCATGCGCAAACTGGATTAAAAGGATAACGCCAGCAGCGTTGTTATTATAATAGAGGGCGTGGCTGAAATTACGTGAAAAAAAAGGGAGTGCTTGGCTTAGTGTGGTGCATGACTTGTATTTTGTGTTTCTCATTGCACCTATATATATGACACAAGAAGTAGCAGCATACTGACAAGAAGTCGGGTCTATGGGCTTTGTCAATGGTGGTTAGTTGCATAAGATAAATAAGCAGCAACTAAGGCTTGAGCTAAAGTATGTGGCAGGGATGAAAAATTATGCAGCAAAAAAAAAATTACATTAATTATGCAGTATAATGCAGCACATTTGGGTGCATGTGGAGACTAAAGAGGTGCAAGCTGCCGAAAGATAGTGGGAACACAAGTCACACAACTACAGGTGAAATGTAAAGGGACAAGGGGATGAAGGCACGGGGAGACGATCTTGCTCACTGGCAAGGGCAATAAAATAACGTACACGAGTAACAAAGTATGATGCTAGGCAAAATAAATAAATAAATAAAAATGAAAAATAATTAAAATAAATAGCTGCTACACCGGGTTTACAAAAAGAGCGGAAAAAAAGAGCTTGTGTAACTTTCCATGGACAGGGTTGTCCCCCCTTAAAGGTCACTACAAGGAGGTGTAAAGTAGATCGTTCCCTTCGGAATATTGGCACATGGGGAGGCATAAGGCACCAAAGCTTCCAAAATAACTCATTAGCCGGTCACATCAAAAAGTGTCAGGACAGACATTAGCAGATGCCAGGCAGGAGGAGCGGGCTGAACAGTGGCTGCTAGTGACATTTGTAAGTGGTATGGCACAACAATTCGGAATGAGCACCCTGTGGCGAGTGTACGGGATCGACGGCCATCATAAGGGGGACTCGGCGACAGGATGGACAAATGGTACATTTTCAAGCGCTGAGAGGGCCGTGTCGCTGCTGTCTGGCTGAGGGAGGATCAGGGGGTCAGGATAGAGAATACTGAGCAGGGCTTCATTTGGGAAGGCAGGAACATACTGAGAGTTCGAATGAGCTGGTGTAGTAGGCCCTCAAGTAATGTACGCACTGTAATGATCAGCATTTCTTATTCGAAAGGCCAAGAGCTAAGAGCAATAACATGACGTCATACACCTCTTCAACAAATACCACTGTTAATACAAAGGCCTACGACACTAAGGCAGGTTTACTCTGTTTTCCAGCCCTTCATTACAGAAGTAAGTGCAGTGGCAGTACGTTTCTCCCACAGGCAGTGTCCTTCGCGTTGAAGTCGCACTACCCATGTTCATATAGAACTGTGGTCACTGCATCGTTAGCGAGTCGAAGGAAATGACAGAGCTACATATTAGGGGGGCTCCTGGCAATACAATTGGGGGGTGTTGTTGTGAGGGAGGACCTGAGTCCAAACAACTGAGGTAGCAGGGTGTGTAAAAGAATGAGTTTGGTATATGGTCCGACAAATGAATGAATTTAAGTATTCCATTGATTGCTTTGTATACTTAGTTACAGAAATGGTAGTATTCAAACATAACAATACGAAAAGAGTCTCCGATTTAAGTACTAGGATTTCACTAAGATTTACGATCTAGTTATTTTCAAACTTAGGGGCATGGATTGCATGACAGGTGGTGGTGCGGGATTACTAGCTGTGGCGAAATGGCAATGCGACTCCACCCCCAGCCTTGGGGAGAGGGGCAAGGCTCACGCCGGGGGTTTGGGGTGGGGGGTGTTGGGAGAATCACGAGCTCCTAACACCCTCTGCCCCCTTCCTCAGCACACCTCCAACAATGCCGGGGGGGAGTACAAGAGTGGCATGGATTTGGTAAAGGGTCATTGAGGAGGATAGCGCGTTCTTGGTAGGTCACACGCTGAGAAGTAGTCCACATGTGTTTGGGGTAACAACATAGGGAAGGTACGGCACACAAGGGTTGTGAATAAGAGATTAGGTACTGGTGGTATATTACAGTGGGAGTTATGCTACCATGATTAGACACGCCTGGGGCTCATCACTAGGTGGGTGCCTGTAAAGGGACAACGGCAAAAAATGTGCCTGCACGGTTAACAAGGGCGTGTGCGACGAAGTCTGGGCACAGGTGGAGCGAATAAGAGGGCTAATATGTTGGTTTTAATTTGGATTATAAGTAAAGGAGCAGTGCATTCGGACGGAGAAAGGGGTCAGTAGTGGTGGAGATGACGGACTGGAAAAAAAAAATATATCTATATATTGCGAAAAAAGTAAAGGGTATGGCTAAATACTTGTACTTCCAAAACAAAAAGGCACCAATGTGAAATGTCCAGTCGAGATTGCCGGTACAACGTCTTAGTTTGAGGCTAACTACGATGCAGGAGAGAGTATGAATAGATAATTATACAAAAGAAAGACACAGGGACGGGAGAAACGTATAATTTGCATATAATACTATAGAAGGTATATGGGAAGGCGTAAACGGTTCCAGGTTTATACAACAGAAGAAATTTCGCATGGATGGAGTATCGAGTTAACAATGTGGTTATCGAAAAGGGCAAACACGATAGCTGAGTAAAGGTTAAGCAAGAAGGAGTTTTTCTCTACAGGTTCTTCAATGTTCACATGTTAGGAAAGTAAAAAAAAAAAAGGCATGCAGCACGGAGACAATTAGCTACTACGGGTGAAAAGTGTGAACAGCTGAAGTATGATTTAATTGGTAGAGAAATGAGTAAATTCGGACCACACAACATAGCCTTTTTCATTAAGCCATATAAAAGAGATCAAATGAGCAGGAAACACGGAATAACCATATATAGCATACAGGTGGATGGCCAACCTTGCTCAGTTAGGCTCCTGGCTGGGTACAGGTAATAACAGGCGGGAGTCCTTCATTAGAATGCATCCTCACTCAGAAATATGGGATGCCAGAAGCAAGGGAAAGATTGTGTCAAAAAAACCAATGTAATGCTTAAGCGGTATATGAAAGTCATTCCTAAGAGATTATTAGTCACCATTGCTGTGTTTTTGTTCTACTTCACAGAGTGCAGAGCCGTGTTGGGCGATCAAGTACTGTGACCTTTCCAGGGCTACAGACACAGCTGGCGGCAATAAAGGGGGAATTCAGCATTGCTTTTCAACAGTCAAGAGTGCACTGCTTAAAGATTAAATAATGCCGCAACTAGTCAACAAATTCTAATGTTGTGATTATTGACTTCCTAGGAAATAACTTCCCATCTATAGGAAGGGGCACATTTTTAAAGGGGGTAGGTTTAGGTAGCATCAGGCACACCCTGATTAATTTGCGGCAGCCGCACTATTACAGAGCAGATGGTGTGTACCTATCGGACACGGGAACAGATGTCCTGCTACGGAATATGCTAGCAGCATTGAATGCAAGGGCCTGTTGGTAGTTCGTAAGAATGGGGCCGCAGTAATGGCACGGGGGGGGGCCTCGCGGGCTGCGATAGCTTCCAGCGAGGCATGGCGGTACTTACAAAGCGATCCAAGAATAGTACAAAAAGCAGGTTGCGAAGCGGGCACGGACCGCAAACGGGCAGTCAGGACCCAGGGGGTCACTGGCAAGCTCCCCGAGCACTCTGTGTTACGGTGAACCGGAAGTAAACAATTACACAACAGAAGGCAGAGTCTGTGACATGGAGGAAGTTGGGGTACCGGTTACCGGGGCACCTCGCAGAGATGGGTGGGGGAACAGCCAACCAGGTTTGGCGGGCGGGAAGCACATCGGCTTGCCCAGGTAGCAAGAGGGTACGCACCGGAAGGGAAGAGGCCCCGGGCTGGGGTGGGAACAAATGCTTACCCGGAAGGAAGTGTGTGGACACCGGAAGTGAAAGGTCACCCGGCCGGGTGGGAACCGGCTGGTTACCCGGGAGTGAGTGGGCACCGGAAGCGAAAAGGGCCATCCGGTTGGGTTAAAGCAGACGCTTACCCAAGGAGTGCGTGGCAACCGGAGGTAAAAGGTTACCCGGTCGGGCTGGAAGCAGAAGCTTGCCTGGAGAGAAAGCAAAGGGTGTTCCGGGGAGGGGGTTACCTTGGCAAGGATAGCTGCACTGAATGTAGGGCACAGTGCAGAGCGGATGTGTAAGGACACAGGCTCGCCGGACAAAATAAATACATAAATAAATAATGGTGTGTAAAGGATCGCTTGTAAGTTGGAAATGCCTAATAAACTGCGGCCTCAATTCTTCCATAAACAGAAACTTGTGTGGTCTGAATTTATTGGGTTTCGGGTGGTGCGACCATGTGGGGGGTGCCTCTGCTGTGCCCCTTGGTTCGGCCCCCCACTCCCCAGGGGGAGGGGGATAGTTGCTGGACCGGGGGTCTCAGTGGAGGCCACCCCCGGGAAGCAGAGCCCGAACACCAATGGAGAGGATTGGCGGGAGATAGGGGAAGGGAGACAAGGAAGAAGAAAGAGCGGGCCCACCAGATAATCGGGCTGGGCCAGCGTAGTCGTAAATCTAGGGTTAGGAATATGGTAGGGAGATAGGGGTATTTAAATGTGGGCCCCGGGCACAAGGCCCTCTTTCTCCGGGGAATTTTGTCAGGAGAAGACCCGCCCACCCACCCGCTGAGGAACAAGATTTCAGGGGGGGGGGCCTGGAGAAGGAGGTGAGATTAGTCGCAGAGGCATAGTGGACTTGCAAGAGGTTCTTTAGTTCAGAAGAAGGGACAGCAGGCGGTACGTACAAAGCGATCCAAGAATAGTACAAAAAGCAGCTTGTGAAGCGGGCACAGACCGCACACGGGCAGTTAGGACCCAGGGGGTCACTGGCTAGCTCCCCGAGCACTCTGTGTTAAGGTGAACCGGAAGTAAACAATTACACAACAGAGGGCAGAGCCTGTGACATGGAGGAAGTTGGGGTACCGGTTACCGGGGCACCTCGCAGAGATGGGTGGGGGAACAGCCAACCAGGTTTGGCGGGCGGGAAGCACATTGGCTTGCCCAGGTAACAAGAGGGTACCCACCGGAAGGGAAGAGGCCCCGGGCTGGGGTGGGAACAAATGCTTACCCGGAAGGAAATGTGTGGACACCGGAAGTGAAAGGTCACCTGGCCGGGTGGGATCCGGCTGGATACCCGGGAGTGAGTGGGCACCGGAAGTGAAAAGGGCCATCCGGTTGGGTTAAAGCAGACGCTTACCCAAGGAGTGCGTGGCAACCGGAGGTAAAAGGTTTCCCGGTCGGGCTGGAAGCAGAAGCTTGCCTGGAGAGAAAGGAAAGGGTGTGTCCCGGGAAGGGGGTTACCTTGGCAAGGATAGCTGCACTGAATGTAGGGCACAGTGCAGAGCGGATGGTGTAAGGACACAGGCTCGCCGGCCAAAATAAATAAATAAATAAATAATGGTGTGTAAAGGATCGCTTGTAAGTTGGAAATACCTAATAAACTGCGGCCTCAATTCTTCCATAAACAGAAACTTGTGTGGTCTGAATTTATTGGGTTTCGGGTGGTGCGACCATGTGGGGGGTGCCTCTGCTGTGCATTTGGGATCCCGAGAGCGCAAGTCCCCATGGGGCTGCTGCAGGAGCCTTGCTGTCACTGGAGGGGGCGTGGCTAGCCACAAACATTTGCATACCCAGAAGCCTATGCGGCAAACACTCGATTCATCAGTACAGGCGACACAGGCATTTGTGTAATAGGAGAAGGAGCGCCTCTAGGTGTGCACACAGAGGCACTCATGAGTGTGACTGACACGTCACCGGTGTAAAGTCACCCTACCAGTAGGAAGTTATCGTGATTGCGTGGACAGCACAACTTTCTGTTCATAATCTTAATCTTTTGTTTAATACTCCGTGGGTCACGCGCACTTCGAGGGGCGGTGAGGAGCGGGATTTTTTTGTAATTTTTGGAGGGTTTCTGGACAAGAAGCTCTGTGATTGGTTGAAATGTGAGTCTTCCGGGGGGGGTCGGGCCTCGCTGAGGAGAGCAGCGCCCGCTGCTTCCCTCAGGAAGGCTCCATCGCAGCGCGCGCGTCACCGGGGGACGGGAGGCGTCACAGCGTCACGTGACGCAGAACCAGGCGTCATGCGTAAGGACTGACGCGCCCCTACGTGAAGGAGAGGGAGGTGCACCGCTCCTTCCTGCCGCTAGAGGTCGGGATGCTCCAGAGGAACCTTCAGCGCGTCACTCCTAATCTACATACCCACAATCCTGTGCGCGCCTCATGAAGCTGCTTTACTTTCATACTAAATGCAGGGCTCTTTGGGGCATTGAAAACGATAAAGAGCAAACATTTAAGAACGAAGGGGCCAGGGTATCAGTCCCCTAGTAGGAAGACACGGATCGTAGTAAGGCACACTACTTTTCTAAGGGAAATTCGGTTTATTAGTGTACAGTGCTATAGATTTAAAGAAAGAAAGCAATGGCAAAGTCAATAGTGCCCAACAGAGGGACCTTAATTAATAACTGAAACTGCTCCCCATTTGCTGGAAAACATACAAAAGAAACCGACTCTAGTCACAAATGAAGAGATACATAATAATAATAATACTAATACTAATAAAACTGAAGTTTATAAAGCGCAACAGCTACCCCAGACAGGGGGATACCAAGAGAAATGGAAGATTTCCATAACCTGACCGATAGATACCAAAGCGAGTGAATGTCAAGAATGTAACCAACGTGGATGCAGAGGACAGAAGCGGGAGGGACCTACCTCAGAAGCGGGAGGGACCTACCTCAGAAGCGAGAGGGACCTACCTCAGAAGCGGGAGGGACCTACCTCAGAAGCACTAGGGACCTACCTCAGAAGAGAGAGGGACCTACCTCAGAAGCGGGAGGGACCTACCTCAGAAGCGAGAGGGACCTACCTTAGAAGCGAGAGGGACCTACCTCAGAAGCGGGAGGGACCTACCTCAGAAGCGAGAGGGACCTACCTCAGAAGAGAGAGGGACCTACCTCAGAAGAGAGAGGGACCTACCTCAGAAGCAGGAGGGTCCTACCTCAGAAGCGAAAGGGACCTACCTCAGAAGAGAGAGGGACCTACCTCAGAAGCGAGAGGGACCTACCTCAGAAGCGGGAGGGACCTACCTCACAAACGGGAGGGACCTACCTCAAAAGAGAGAGGAACCTACCTCAGAAGCGAGAGGGACCTACCTCAGAAGAGAGAGGGACCTACCTCAGAAGCGAGAGGGACCTACCTCAGAAGCGGGAGGGACCTACCTCAGAAGAGAGAGGGACCTACCTCAGAAGAGAGAGGGACCTACCTCAGAAGCGAGAGGGACCTACCTCAGAAGAGAGAGGGACCTACCTCAGAAGAGATAGGGAACTACCTCAGAAGCGAGAGGGACCTACCTCAGAAGCAAGAGGGACCTACCTCAGAAGCGATAGGGACCTACCTCAGAAGCGGGATGGACCTACCTCAGAAGCGAGAGGGACCTACCTCAGAAGCGAGAGGGACCTACCTCAGAAGCGGGAGGGACCTACCTCAGAAGTGGGAGGGACCTACCTCAGAAGAGAGAGGGACCTACCTCAGAAGAGAGAGGGACCTACCTCAGAAGCGAGAGAGGCCTACCTCAGAAGCAGGAGGGACCTACCTCAGAAGCAAGAGGGACCTACCTCAGAAGAGAGAGGGACCTACCTCAGAAGAGAGAGGGACCTACCTCAGAAGCAGGAGGGACCTACCTCAGAAGCGATAGGGACCTACCTCAGAAGAGAGAGGGACCTACCTCAGAAGAGAGAGGGACATACCTAAGAAGCGAGAGGGACCTGCCTCAGAAGCAGGAGGGACCTACCTCAGAAGCGGGAAGGACCTACTTCAGAAGAGAGAGGGACCTACCTCAGAAGCGAGAGGGACCTACATCAGAAGTGGGAGGGGCCTACCTCAGAAGCGAGAGGGACCTACCTCAGAAGCAGGGGGGACCTTCCTCAGAAGCAGGAGGGACCTACCTCAGAAGCAGGAGGGACCTACCTCAGAAGCGGGAGGAACCTACCTCAGAAGCAGGAGAGACCTACCTCAGAAGCGAGAGGGACCTACCTCAGAAGTGAGAGGGACCTACCTCAGAAGCAGGAGGGACCTACCTCAGAAGCGAGAGGGACCTACCTCAGAAGTGAGAGGGACCTACCTCAGAAGCAGGAGGGACCGACCTCAGAAGCAAGAGGGACCTACCTCAGAAGCGGGAGAAACCTACCTCAGAAGCGGGAGGGGCCTACCTCAGAAGCAGGAGGGACCTACCTCAGAAGCGGGAGGGGCCTACCTCAGAAGCAGGAGGGGCCTACCTCTGAAGCAAGAGGGACCGACCTCAGATGCGGGAGGGGCCTACCTCAGAAGCAGGAGGGACCTACCTCAGAAGCGGGAGGGGCCTACCTCAGAAGCGGGAGGGACCTACCTCTGAAGCAAGAGGGACCTACCTCAGAAGCGGGAGGGGCCTACCTCAGAAGCAGGAGGGACCTACCTCTGAAGCAAGAGGGACCTACCTCAGAAGTGGGAGGGGCCTACCTCAGAAGCAGGAGGGACCTACCTCAGAAGCGGGAGGGACCTACCTCAGAAGCAGGAGAGACCTACCTCAGAAGCGGGAGGGGCCTATCTCAGAAGCAGGAGGGGCCTACCTCTGAAGCAATAGGGACCTACCTCAGAAGCAGGAGGGGCCTACCTCAGAAGCAGGAGGGACCTACCTCAGAAGCAAGAGGGACCTACCTCAGAAGCGGGAGGGGCCTACCTCAGAAGCAGGAGGGACCTACCTCTGAAGCAAGAGGGACCTACCTCAGAAGCAGGAGGGGCCTACCTCAGAAGCGGGAGGGGCCTACCTCAGAAGCAGGAGGGGCCTACCTCTGAAGCAAGAGGGACCTACCTCAGAAGCGGGAGGGGCCTACATCAGAAGCAGGAGAGACCTACCTCAGAAGCGGGAGGGGCCTACCTCAGAAGCGGGAGGGGCCTACCTCAGAAGCAAGAGGGACCTACCTCAGAAGAGAGAGGGACCTACCTCAGAAGAGAGAGGGACATACCTAAGAAGCGAGAGGGACCTACCTCAGAAGCAGGAGGGACCTTCCTCAGAAGCGGGAGGGACCTACCTCAGAAGAGAGAGGGACCTACCTCAGAAGAGAGAGGGACCTACCTCAGAAGCAGGAGGGACCTACCTCAGAAGCGAGAAGGACCTACATCAGAAGTGGGAGGGGCCTACCTCAGAAGCGAGAGGGATCTACCTCAGAGGCAGGAGGGGCCTACCTCAGAAGCGGGAGGGACCTACCTCTGAAGCAAGAGGGACCTACCTCAGAAGCGGGAGGGGCCTACCTCAGAAGCAGGAGGGACCTACCTCTGAAGCAAGAGGGACCTACCTCAGAAGTGGGAGGGGCCTACCTCAGAAGCAGGAGGGACCTACCTCAGAAGCGGGAGGGACCTACCTCAGAAGCAGGAGAGACCTACCTCAGAAGCGGGAGGGGCCTATCTCAGAAGCAGGAGGGGCCTACCTCTGAAGCAATAGGGACCTACCTCAGAAGCAGGAGGGGCCTACCTCAGAAGCAGGAGGGACCTACCTCAGAAGCAAGAGGGACCTACCTCAGAAGCGGGAGGGGCCTACCTCAGAAGCAGGAGGGACCTACCTCTGAAGCAAGAGGGACCTACCTCAGAAGCAGGAGGGGCCTACCTCAGAAGCGGGAGGGGCCTACCTCAGAAGCAGGAGGGGCCTACCTCTGAAGCAAGAGGGACCTACCTCAGAAGCGGGAGGGGCCTACATCAGAAGCAGGAGAGACCTACCTCAGAAGCGGGAGGGGCCTACCTCAGAAGCGGGAGGGGCCTACCTCAGAAGCAAGAGGGACCTACCTCAGAAGAGAGAGGGACCTACCTCAGAAGAGAGAGGGACATACCTAAGAAGCGAGAGGGACCTACCTCAGAAGCAGGAGGGACCTTCCTCAGAAGCGGGAGGGACCTACCTCAGAAGAGAGAGGGACCTACCTCAGAAGAGAGAGGGACCTACCTCAGAAGCAGGAGGGACCTACCTCAGAAGCGAGAGGGACCTACATCAGAAGTGGGAGGGGCCTACCTCAGAAGCGAGAGGGATCTACCTCAGAGGCAGGAGGGACCTACCTCAGAAGCAGGAGGTACCTTCCTCAGAAGGGACTTACCTCAGAAGCAGGAGAGACCTACCTCAGAAGCAAGAGGGACCTACCTCAGAAGTGAGAGGGACCTACCTCAGAAGCAAGAGGGACCTACCTCAGAAGCGAGAGGGACCTACCTCAGAAGCGGGAGGGACCTACCTCAGAAGCAGGAGAGACCTACCTCAGAAGCGGGAGGGGCCTATCTCAGAAGCAGGAGGGGCCTACCTCTGAAGCAATAGGGACCTACCTCAGAAGCAGGAGGGGCCTACCTCAGAAGCAGGAGGGACCTACCTCAGAAGCAAGAGGGACCTACCTCAGAAGCGGGAGGGGCCTACCTCAGAAGCAGGAGGGACCTACCTCTGAAGCAAGAGGGACCTACCTCAGAAGCAGGAGGGGCCTACCTCAGAAGCGGGAGGGGCCTACCTCAGAAGCAGGAGGGGCCTACCTCTGAAGCAAGAGGGACCTACCTCAGAAGCGGGAGGGGCCTACATCAGAAGCAGGAGAGACCTACCTCAGAAGCGGGAGGGGCCTACCTCAGAAGCGGGAGGGGCCTACCTCAGAAGCAAGAGGGACCTACCTCAGAAGAGAGAGGGACCTACCTCAGAAGAGAGAGGGACATACCTAAGAAGCGAGAGGGACCTACCTCAGAAGCAGGAGGGACCTTCCTCAGAAGCGGGAGGGACCTACCTCAGAAGAGAGAGGGACCTACCTCAGAAGAGAGAGGGACCTACCTCAGAAGCAGGAGGGTCCTACCTCAGAAGCGAAAGGGACCTACCTCAGAAGAGAGAGGGACCTACCTCAGAAGCGAGAGGGACCTACCTCAGAAGCGGGAGGGACCTACCTCACAAACGGGAGGGACCTACCTCAAAAGAGAGAGGAACCTACCTCAGAAGCGAGAGGGACCTACCTCAGAAGAGAGAGGGACCTACCTCAGAAGCGAGAGGGACCTACCTCAGAAGCGGGAGGGACCTACCTCAGAAGAGAGAGGGACCTACCTCAGAAGAGAGAGGGACCTACCTCAGAAGCGAGAGGGACCTACCTCAGAAGAGAGAGGGACCTACCTCAGAAGAGATAGGGAACTACCTCAGAAGCGAGAGGGACCTACCTCAGAAGCAAGAGGGACCTACCTCAGAAGCGATAGGGACCTACCTCAGAAGCGGGATGGACCTACCTCAGAAGCGAGAGGGACCTACCTCAGAAGCGAGAGGGACCTACCTCAGAAGCGGGAGGGACCTACCTCAGAAGTGGGAGGGACCTACCTCAGAAGAGAGAGGGACCTACCTCAGAAGAGAGAGGGACCTACCTCAGAAGCGAGAGAGGCCTACCTCAGAAGCAGGAGGGACCTACCTCAGAAGCAAGAGGGACCTACCTCAGAAGAGAGAGGGACCTACCTCAGAAGAGAGAGGGACCTACCTCAGAAGCAGGAGGGACCTACCTCAGAAGCGATAGGGACCTACCTCAGAAGAGAGAGGGACCTACCTCAGAAGAGAGAGGGACATACCTAAGAAGCGAGAGGGACCTGCCTCAGAAGCAGGAGGGACCTACCTCAGAAGCGGGAAGGACCTACTTCAGAAGAGAGAGGGACCTACCTCAGAAGCGAGAGGGACCTACATCAGAAGTGGGAGGGGCCTACCTCAGAAGCGAGAGGGACCTACCTCAGAAGCAGGGGGGACCTTCCTCAGAAGCAGGAGGGACCTACCTCAGAAGCAGGAGGGACCTACCTCAGAAGCGGGAGGAACCTACCTCAGAAGCAGGAGAGACCTACCTCAGAAGCGAGAGGGACCTACCTCAGAAGTGAGAGGGACCTACCTCAGAAGCAGGAGGGACCTACCTCAGAAGCGAGAGGGACCTACCTCAGAAGTGAGAGGGACCTACCTCAGAAGCAGGAGGGACCGACCTCAGAAGCAAGAGGGACCTACCTCAGAAGCGGGAGAAACCTACCTCAGAAGCGGGAGGGGCCTACCTCAGAAGCAGGAGGGACCTACCTCAGAAGCGGGAGGGGCCTACCTCAGAAGCAGGAGGGGCCTACCTCTGAAGCAAGAGGGACCGACCTCAGATGCGGGAGGGGCCTACCTCAGAAGCAGGAGGGACCTACCTCAGAAGCGGGAGGGGCCTACCTCAGAAGCGGGAGGGACCTACCTCTGAAGCAAGAGGGACCTACCTCAGAAGCGGGAGGGGCCTACCTCAGAAGCAGGAGGGACCTACCTCTGAAGCAAGAGGGACCTACCTCAGAAGTGGGAGGGGCCTACCTCAGAAGCAGGAGGGACCTACCTCAGAAGCGGGAGGGACCTACCTCAGAAGCAGGAGAGACCTACCTCAGAAGCGGGAGGGGCCTATCTCAGAAGCAGGAGGGGCCTACCTCTGAAGCAATAGGGACCTACCTCAGAAGCAGGAGGGGCCTACCTCAGAAGCAGGAGGGACCTACCTCAGAAGCAAGAGGGACCTACCTCAGAAGCGGGAGGGGCCTACCTCAGAAGCAGGAGGGACCTACCTCTGAAGCAAGAGGGACCTACCTCAGAAGCAGGAGGGGCCTACCTCAGAAGCGGGAGGGGCCTACCTCAGAAGCAGGAGGGGCCTACCTCTGAAGCAAGAGGGACCTACCTCAGAAGCGGGAGGGGCCTACATCAGAAGCAGGAGAGACCTACCTCAGAAGCGGGAGGGGCCTACCTCAGAAGCGGGAGGGGCCTACCTCAGAAGCAAGAGGGACCTACCTCAGAAGAGAGAGGGACCTACCTCAGAAGAGAGAGGGACATACCTAAGAAGCGAGAGGGACCTACCTCAGAAGCAGGAGGGACCTTCCTCAGAAGCGGGAGGGACCTACCTCAGAAGAGAGAGGGACCTACCTCAGAAGAGAGAGGGACCTACCTCAGAAGCAGGAGGGACCTACCTCAGAAGCGAGAGGGACCTACATCAGAAGTGGGAGGGGCCTACCTCAGAAGCGAGAGGGATCTACCTCAGAGGCAGGAGGGACCTACCTCAGAAGCAGGAGGTACCTTCCTCAGAAGGGACTTACCTCAGAAGCAGGAGAGACCTACCTCAGAAGCAAGAGGGACCTACCTCAGAAGTGAGAGGGACCTACCTCAGAAGCAAGAGGGACCTACCTCAGAAGCGAGAGAGACCTACCTCAGAAGCAGGAGAGACCTACCTCAGAAGCAAGAGGGACCTACCTCAGAAGCATGAGGGACCTACCTCAGAAGAGAGAGGGACCGACCTCAGAAGCAAGAGGGACCTACCTCAGAAGCAGGAGAAACCTACCTCAGAAGCGGGAGGGGCCTACCTCAGAAGCAGGAGGGACCTACCTCAGAAGCGGGAGGGACCTACCTCAGAAGCAGGAGGGACCTACCTCAGAAGCGGGAGGGGCCTACCTCAGAAGCAGGAGGGGCCTACCTCTGAAGCAAGAGGGACCTACCTCAGAAGCGGGATGGGCCTAGCTCAGAAGCGAGAGGGACCTACATCAGAAGTGGGAGGGGCCTACCTCAGAAGCGAGAGGGACCTACCTCAGAGGCAGGAGGGACCTACCTCAGAAGCAGGAGGGACCTTCCTCAGAAGCAGGAGGGACCTACCTCAGAAGCAGGAGGGACCTACCTCAGAAGCGAGAGGGACCTACCTCAGAAGTGAGAGGGACCTACTTCAGAAGCAGGAGGGACCTACCTCAGAAACGAGAGGGACCTACCTCAGAAGCAAGAGGGACCTACCTCTGAAGAGAGAGGGACCGACCTCAGAAGCAGGAGGGACCGACCTCAGAAGCAAGAGGGACCTACCTCAGAAGCGGGAGAAACCTACCTCAGAAGCGGGAGGGGCCTACCTCAGAAGCAGGAGGGACCTACCTCAGAAGCGGGAGGGACCTACCTCAGAAGCAGGAGGGACCTACCTCAGAAGCGGGATGGGGCCTACCTCAGAAGCAGGAGGGGCCTACCTCTGAAGCAAGAGGGACCTACCTCAGAAGCGGGAGGGGCCTACCTCAGAAGCAGGAGGGACCTACCTCAGAAGCGGGAGGGGCCTACCTCAGAAGCGGGAGGGACCTGTGGTATTGGGTTCTCCAGGCCTACATACTCCGTCGAATACCCTCTACACAATAAGAACTGTTGGCACGGAAACTAGAAAATGCAAAAGACAAGTTTATTAAGACCCCATGGGGTGGTGGTACATTCCTACAGCACCCTTCGGCAATGCAAGAAGTATCACACCGAACATCGGTGCAAATCCTTGTTTTATACAACTTTACAGTAATAAAAAGATAGGCGGTACACAGTTACAGAGTTTTAGGTACATATATGGTCATTTTTGGAACACAGCCAACTCATGGGCGGAGTTACAATACCACTGGTCAGTTTGGCGGAACATTCCTAAGTGGTGACTGATCAGTTAGGACTGCGCATGTGCAAGCTTGACCATTACTAAAAATAGCCTGTTGCTGGGCAAACTCAAGTGGTCACTGGTACGGAAAAAGGACTAAAGGCCATGCTGACCACGAGGCGACGCATTCTCTAAAATGGCCGCCGTAACATACAAAATGGAGCTTGACAACTTTGGTCAAGATAAGGAAAAATCATGTAGCAGAAGCCTAAACGCTAACCCAGTCATTGTCAAATTACGACAGACGACCCTTTTAGCGTTTAGCTGAAGCTACCTCATAATGAACATAATCAGAGTATTCATCTTCAATATCAATAGACATAATCTGGGCCACTTCTTTATGGATCATTTGCTCATGTTTGGCAAAAGCTTGTCTAGATGGAATACAAACTGATAGACACATAGAACACAATGCAGGGCCACATTGGATACATAAGCATAAGAATAATAATATCCCAATTATTATACAGAGAATCGTCAGTAACTTCCAGCCCCATGTACTAAGCATTAACCAGAACCACCCCGAAAAGGTCCATGTACCATTGTCAGGATGTATCTCAGCAGCAATTCTATGCAATTTGGATATGGCATCATACACAGATGGTGAATTATCTGGCACATAAACACAGCAACTTCTTCCGATGATGCGGCATGCCCCCCCTCGATCAGCTAGAACTACATCTAGAACCATTCGGTTCTGAAGCGTTACAATTCTAGAAATCTGCAGTTCTTCAGTTATATTCCCTAATGCAAAAGCAGTATCATTGGCAACAGCTTCAACAATACGAGTAAGTCGTCGTATTTTCCGACTATTCAGAGCAGCTCCCACAAAAGAAAACAAACCTAAATTGAAATCTACATATTGTTGCAGTGTGGTGTCTGTCTGGTCAATGTCTCCAAGGACTACTGCTCTTTTGACTCTATTCAATACAAAATCATGATACAAAACATAATCATTGTGATACATTGGCGGAGCAATGAATACAGGGGGTAGTACAAAGGAGATGTAGCAAGTGCCTAGCCATCCTAACGGGAGATGATGATAACCTTTATTACCACATATGAAATACGTATTTTGGGAGGCTACAAATGAAATGCCATTGGAGCTATCAAAGGTAAGTGTGGTGTTACATTCACTTCTGCCAATTGGGATCGTACCTTTATTACGTATACAAAATTCAGCTTTTGTATCAATGACAGTAATAACATGAGAATTGGACACATTAAGATTTCGTTGATTACTGTAAATTTGTGGTGCAGATATATTATCAGGGCGATACTCCTCCCATTCAAACCTAGTACCCTCAGCTTGTGGATAGCCGTCTCGATCGTTATAACAAATTTTATTTAAACGAAAAAGTAGTCCTCCTTTCGTTGGCCATCTCAAAGTAAACAGGAGAGTGTACCAGGCATTACACGACCCATTATGGGAAAACGGGAGTGGGATAAGCGGTGTACCTCCTTTCCTCTGATGTCCAGGCAACATCCCACATACCCAGCAATTTGAAGTGTTTGTCATATTGTGAGTATGATGTAGAATTTGAATGAAACTATTGTTCAGATAAGTCTGTTGATGCCGTTCTTCATGGTACGGTAGAGTGAAATGAAAATGTTCAGATGGAGCCGGGGTAGTCGGCAGCAAATGTTCTCGCACAGGCACCGCAAGTTCTACTACCCAGGCTATCACAGCTATTACCACAATTGTCAATACAAATAGTACAGCACCAAGAATTCTTTTGTCTCGTGCTGCAGAAAACGCCATAGTTCAAAGTTCACAATGTCTCAAAAATACAACTGAAAAATAAAAATGTAGGTGCTGAGCTCCGAGGTAGCCGTTGTTTTCTTCTCCGGGGTCAAGACGGGTGTCGCTACTCTTGGCAGAACTGATCCCCCCCCTTGAGATTCCCGGCTTCCGTTTCACAAACCCCAGAGCGGTAACCAACCAGTCTCGTACAAAAATTCTTCTTATCGTGGTCGTAAGTTATATCTTTCTCGTCCAGAGACAGTGTGGTCCGGGAAGGCTCCCTCCGATTCGGCTGACATTACAGCTGGGCTCTTCTCTTCGTCCAAAATATCTCGGTAGTCAGATAGTACAGTTGGGCTCACCAGATCCGGAGAGACACGACGGCAGTGAGTAGAGTGCACCCACCGCTTCCTGTTGGTAACTCGCACAGCCGTTCGAGTTGCGAGCAATACCTGCTCGGGCCACGCCACCTCGGTTCCAAGCTGTTCGTTCTCTCAAACGAGCGGATCATCACATGGTCACCAGGACGAAGATTATGAGCCTCTCCAATAGAGTTATCGGGGAGCGCTTCTCGAACCTGTTGATGAATAGAAAGTAAATCATTTGTTAATCGTGCCAAATAATCGTTCATCATTATACAAGGCACATCATGTAACAATCGAGGTTTAGGAACTCCCCATATATTCATCGGCCTTCCAAACACCACTTCATAAGGTGTGAAGCCGGTTCGGGAATGGGGTACTGATCTGATAGAAAGTAATGCTAACGGTAAGGCATCCGGCCACTTCAAAGACGTGGATGCCACAATCTTAGCCAACTTCAATTTCAAAGTAGCATTGTACCGTTCAACAAGACCTGCGGACTGAGGATGGAACACAGCATGAAACTTCTGCTGGATCCCCAATCCCTTCAACACGTACTCCACAATTTTCCCAACAAAATGGGGACCATTATCGTTCCACAAAAATTTGCAGACGCCATATCGAGGGAAGTACTCTTTGAGCAGAACCTTAGCTGTTGTCAAAGCTGTATTATCCTTCGTGGGGAAGGCCTCAACCCATTTGCTAAAAGCACACACCACCACTAGGACATACTTAAGGTTGTTGCAACGCTCAAGTTGAATGTAATCCATTTGTAGTACCTCGAATGGTGCAGAAGGTGGAATGAACCCTCCTTTCGGAGTATACGTCCCTTTTGCAGGATTGTGCTGTAAACATATCAAACAGGTCTGCACTACTCTCTTGGCCGTACTGGCAATTTCAGGATGCTCCCAAACTCGCGTTAGCAATCGAGTAATTGCAAGAGCCCCAACATGTGCCAATCCATGTGTCATTTGGACCATCGCTTGCAAGTAAGCTGCAGGCAATTTCCATCGCTCCATATCTTTGCTCCTCCAACAACCCTCATCATCCAGCACTCCCTCTGCTGCCCAGGTTGCGAGTTCTGCTTCAGTCGCTGATTCCTGAATATCTAGTATCTCCTCTCTAGCATCGTGCCATCGCTCAGCCTGCGACTTCACCACATACATTGGAGAATCATTTCGTGACATAGCCGTTTGTCTTGCTATACTGTCTGCAAAAGCATAGTGGGAGAGGTGTGGCGCCGCGGCCAGGGCGACTGACGCTGGAATCTGGGGACCACGGTTCGATCCCCGGCTCCGGCGGCAGGTTAGCCCAGCACCATGTGACTCTGGGCAATAGCTCGCTTAATCTTCCCGACGGCCCCCCAGCGCCTAGAGACCCTTACGGGTGATTGTGCGCTTTACAAATGTGGACTTTACTTTACTTTGTCCTACTTTGTCAGTGACCTTTTTATGTGCACTACATTTGATTATCGCCACTTTCTTCGGACAAAGCAACGCATTCAAAAGATCACGCACTAATTCTCCGTGCATGATATGTACTCCATGCGAAGTCAAAAACCCACGTTCTCTCCAGAGTAGGCCGAAGTCATGCGCTACTCCGAAGGCGTACCGGCTGTCTGTGTAGATGTTCACACATAAGCCAGCACTCAATTCGCAGGCTCTTGTCAAAGCTATCAACTCCGCTGCTTGGGCCGATTTCTGTGGTATTCGTGCTGTTTCTACCACTGTCTTAAGTGTCGTGATCGCATATGCTGCAGAAGTTGTGCCATCTGTCAGCCTTAAACACGATCCATCAACCCACAGTTCCCCATCCACATCTGGAAGTGGCGTATCCTGTAAGTCGACACGACCCTTTGTTTGCTCTTCGGTCAGGAAAACACAGTCATGGTGTTCTTCCTCTTGGCCCTCCGCAACCGGATACGGCAATAAGGTAGCAGGGTTCAGAGTAGCACATCTTTTTAGCGTGATATGTGGCGCCAAAGGTGTAAGCTCATATCCTGTTAAACGTGCACTCGTAAGGTACTGAGTTTTCGTTTGGTTTACCAGGGCGTCTACCGCATGGGGAACTAACACCAACAGTTTGTGTGACAAAACTATTCCCTCACTCTGCCGTATAGCCACTGCTGTTGCTGCTACTGCTCGAAAACACCCAGGTAACCCACGTGCTACAGGGTCACGAATAGCTGAGAAGTATGCACATGGCCTCTGCTTATCCCCGTGTGTCTGCACTAACACTGACAATGCGCACCCATCTTTCTCATGCACATACAACGTAAAGATCTTGGTGTAATCTGGTGTACCTAACACGGGTGCGGAACAAAGAGCTTGTCTCAATTGTTCAAAAGCATTTTGACATTCATCTGTCCATTCAAGGGGCATTGGTGTAGTTTTGGACAGTAACGCTAACAAGGGTTTTATAATGTGTGAAAACCCCATTATCCACTGTCTACAAAAGGACGTTAATCCTATGAAGGCTCGTACATCTCTCTGAGTGCGAGGAATTGGTGTATCTAAAATGGCCTGAATTCGATCAGATGTTAATGCACGCCCCTCCTTAGACAAAAGATGACCGAGGTAGGTCACCTTTGGTCTACAATATTGGAGCTTTTTCCTAGAAACCTTGTGATTATGTTGAGCAAGGAAAGAAAGCAAAGCAAGAGTACTCTCCTCACACTGCACATATGTATCTGCAGCCAGTAAAAGGTCATCAACATACTGGATAAGAGCTACTCCGGACCGCAATTCAAAGGAATCAAGCTGTCTTTTTAAAGCCTGACTATAGATGCTAGGACTCTCCGTGTAACCTTGAGGAACACGACAAAATCTATACGATTTATTATTTAACGTAAAGCCAAATAGATATCTGCTGTCGGGATGGATGGGAATGGAAAAGAACGCATTCTTAAGATCAATAACAGAAAAGGTAGTAGCAGATGGGGGGACCAAAGTAAGTAAGGTGGTGATATCAGATACCACCGGGTACTGGGGCACTACAATTTTGTTTATTTCTCTCAAATCAATAATAAATCGATAGATTTTGTCGTCAGTGTCTTTCTTGAGGATCGGAAGAATAGGGCTGTTACAGACATTATAAGGAACTTCCTCCACTACTCCTGCAACTATCAAATCCTGAACGATGTACATCAGAGCAATCTCACCTTCTCTAGATATCTTATACTGAGGCACACGTGGCAAAGATGCTCCCTCCTTGACAGTAATTCGAATAGGTGGAATGAGCATCTGTCCCACATCCGTATCTGATGTTGCCCATAACGTGTGTGGGAGAGAGGCTAACGCTTCAATTTCCTGCAGAGTACAAAACCTACTCATCTCTGGATAATTGTCGTTTAAAATAACTCGCACTCCTTCAGGAGCGCAACGTATTGTTGCTCGAAAATACTTAAGCAAATCAATGCCCATAATATTGTCTGGGGTATGAGGCGACAATAAGAATGGGCATAGGCCAAAAAATTTATCAATGTAAAATGCAAGAGGTTGTGATAATGGGCTTGGAGAGGGTGTGCCATCGAACCCTACACATGTAATCGTGTCGCCAGACAGGGGAGCCCTTGGAACCAAGTTTTTAGACAAAGCACTACGAGTAGCTCCTGTGTCAACTAAAAACTGATCAGTAGAACCCAAAACGCCCGCTGATACATATGGACCTCTTTGATCTACTGGCACTTCAACCGATTCCACACCCCATCATACGCAATCCTATGCATGCACATAATCCTGACTCTCCACATTCTCACCCTCCGATATCTGGTATTGATTTCGCCGATCAAAAGTGTTTCGTTCATCCTGACCACGACCCCTCGCTTCAAACCTACCACGATCACTTCCTCCCCCTCTCGCTCCCGAGTAACTATTCTGTGTCCTTCCACCTCCTCGACCACGCTGGCTACGTTGCTCAGGAAGCACCGGACAATCCTCAGCCCAATGCCCAAACTCTTTACAGTATGCGCATTGGTCCTCAGCAATATCGGTACGACCATACGACGCATTACCTCCTCCTCGCCTTCCTCTATCATTTCCTCTAGTTTGAGCACCACTAACCTGTGCTAACATCACCTTCGTTTTCAACTCCTTCGCTTTCTTATCAACACTTTCCTTAGCCTCTAATTCCTGCCGCTCATAATACTGGGCCATAGTTAACAAAGATGCAGGGGTCGCCGTGGTCCAGGAACTTTCACTTGTTTTCAACCGTTTTGCAATCTCCGGTAGGAGATTAGCCACATACTTGTCGACAAACAGATGCCTACCCGTATCATCTGTTAACAATTGGCCGCTGTAATCATGAAATGCTTCTTCAAAACGTGTGAAAAAGTCAGATACCCACTCGTCCTGTTTCTGCTTGCACGAAGCTAACATTGTCCAATCAATCTTTTTAGGGGAAACAAGCGTTTTCAATTTATTCAAAATAGCTGTTGGAAGGTCTAGAATCAACCGACAAGGTTTACATGCAGGCTCCCTATCTAAATCAGCCTGGCTTATATCTCTCCAAGTTGCTCCTAGTATTGTCTGATCATCGAACTTACGAATCGCTCTCCACATATCAGGAGGCAGTATCATCCCAAAGAAAAGATCAATATCCACCAGCGTCATAACACAGGAAGAAATAGCCCCCTCCACTCCTTCATAAAAGGCTGCTGGATTTTTACGTGGATCGGGTAGAGCGTTCTTTAATGCCATAACATCCGCTCTATTCCAAGGCGTATACACCCAATTATATATAAAATACCCTTTTGCATCCCCGGATGTTTTATCATCGCTAGTACCTTGCCCTTTAGGGGGAACATACAAAGGTGCAGCTTCACGCATAGGCATAACATGCACGTTAGAACCCTTATCTGCTCCGAAAATAGGATACCCTTTCGACTGCTCCGTCGACCCCGGCACGGACTTCTCCGATGCTTTTCGTGCTTCCCGCAATTTGGACGCCTCATCCCGTAGCTGGACCAATCGTAGGAAAAATTCATCCGCATCTGTAATAACAAATAGACCTTTACGCATATTCTCATGTTGGACTGATATATCCTTAGGTTCTAAATCCTCTGAATTTCTACGAAATCGATCAACAACTTCATCTGCAAAAGTACTAAAAAACACATCTGTTCTCGTTCTGACCAATTATTCCTTTCAGCATTTATCTCTGACAGAGTTATTTTATTCAAATTCAATTTCCTAGCGAAACTACGCAAATCCGCTGCTCTATTAACGGTTAACCTTGTACTCGTATTATCTCGATCTTCATCACCAAAGTCCTCGTCCGGAGCCGTCGGCAAAACGTACGGAGGCGGGGATCGATCTAATAATGAAAAATCATCAACTTCATTAGTAAGGACAGGATAAAGCGGCCGTTGAATAGGAAATTGACCATTTGTTTGCAAATTACGTTCCCGTGCCTCCCTCTCTTTCTTCTCCTGTAACTCCTTCTCTTCCAGCTGTAAAGCCTTATCTCGAGCAGCCTTGCGCTGCTCTTTGTCCACCAAGGCAATTTCACGCTTCATACGTTCACGTACTGCTTTCTCCCACATTCGCACACAATCAAACATATCCTGTCTAGACCTACGTTGAAACAAACATTGCTCCACAAACTGAACCTTTCGTAAATCAAACGACCCATGTAGTGGCCATTGCAACTCGGAATCAGTTTTTGTATATTTGTGCCATAATTTACTATACAATATAGGGGGAAGGCCGAATTTAATATACATCTCACGGTTAGGGGTCCCCTCTGGGGGAGCCGGCTGTGATTCATTTAATCTATACGTGGTACCATTTCCAAAACAGCACATCCCTCGGAGTGTGCTTAAAACAGGCATGTTCAAAAAGTACCACGAAAACGTGATACTACAAAAATGGCACTTACTATACTTCACACAAATGTGCCGTTCAGAGTACAAACAGAGTTAGAGAAATATCTCTACATGCCTGCCCATGTGAAGTGCACTGCACATATGAAATCAAATTCAGAACTCAAATGTTAGCTAACTCAAAACAATTCATATTCATAGGACCACGGTAAGCGTCCGCAGACTACCTTACCACTCATAATTCTTACCCAAATCTTAAATGTCCAGGTTCCAACTGCCAAGGTCTTTGATCAAATCAGCCAAACAGGCACTGTACAGCAACGCAAACGAACAGGATCTCAGTCGGGGACCGGCGCCACCTGGAAGGTCAGGTCAGAAGGAAAGGAAGAAAACACCGTGGGTGCCAAGACTCGGGTCACTCAATGGCAGCGTACGCGTCCATGGCGAGTTTCCAATCCTTCGTCATGACCTCTCCTTCGGGCATCCGAGTCGCCGATGAGTCCCTTTGTGGTCGCCAATTTGTGGTATTGGGTTCTCCAGGCCTACATACTCCGTCGAATACCCTCTACACAATAAGAACTGTTGGCATGGAAACTAGAAAATGCAAAAGACAAGTTTATTAAGACCCCATGGGGTGGTGGTACATTCCTACAGCACCCTTCGGCAATGCAAGAAGTATCACACCGAACATCGGTGCAAATCCTTCTTTTATACAACTTTACAGTAATAAAAAGATAGGCGGTACACAGTTACAGAGTTTTAGGTACATATATGGTCATTTTTGGAACACAGCCAACTCATGGGAGGAGTTACAATACCACTGGTCAGTTGGGCTGAACATTCCTAAGTGGTGACTGATCAGTTAGGACTGCGCATGTGCAAGCTTGACCATTACTAAAAATAGCCTGTTGCTGGGCAAACTCAAGTGGTCACTGGTACGGAAAAAGGACTAAAGGCCATGCTGACCACGAGGCGACGCATTCTCTAAAATGGCCACCGTAACATACAAAATGGAGCTTGACAACTTTGGTCAAGATAAGGAAAAATCGTGTAGCAGAAGCCTAAACGCTAACCCAGTCATTGTCAAATTACGACAGACCTACCTCTGAAGCAAGAGGGACCTACCTCAGAAGCGGGAGGGGCCTACCTCAGAAGCAGGAGGGACCTACCTCAGAAGCGGGAGGGGCCTACCTCAGAAGCAGGAGGGGCCTACCTCAGAAGCAGGAGGGGCCTACCTCTGAAGCAAGAGGGACCTACCTCAGAAGCGGGAGGGGCCTACCTCAGAAGCAGGAGGGACCTACCTCAGAAGCGGGAGGGGCCAACCTCAGAAGCAGGAGGGGCCTACCTCAGAAGCAGGAGGGGCCTACCTCTGAAGCAAGAGGGACCTACCTCAGAAGCGGGAGGGGCCTACCTCAGAAGCAGGAGGGACCTACCTCAGAAGCAGGAGGGGCCTACCTCAGAAGCAGGAGGGGCCTACCTCAGAAGCAAGAGGGACCTACCTCAGAGGCGGGAGGGGCCTACCTCAGAAGCAGGAGGGACCTACCTCTGAAGCAAGAGGGACCTACCTCAGTAGCGGGAGGGGCCTACCTCAGAAGCAGGAGGGGCCTACCTCAGAAGCAGGAGGGGCCTACCTCTGAAGCAAGAGGGACCTACCTCAGAAGTGGGAGGGGCCTACCTCAGAAGCAGGAGGGACCTACCTCAGAAGCGGGAGGGGCCTACCTCAAAAGCGGGAGGTGCCTACCTCAGAAGCAAGAGGGACCTACCTCAGAAGCGGGAGGGACCTACCTCAGAAGCAGGAGGGACCTACCTCAGAAGCGGGAGGGACCTACCTCAGAAGAGAGAGGGACCTACCTCAGAAGAGGGAGGGACCTACCTCAGAAGCGAGAGGGACCTACCTCAGAAGCAGGAGGGACCTACCTCAGAAGCGGGAGGGACCTACCTCAGAAGAGAGAGGGACCTACCTCAGAAGAGAGAGGGACCTACCTCAGAAGCGAGAGGGACCTACCTCAGAAGCAAGAGGGACCTACCTCAGAAGAGAGAGGGACCTACTTCAGAAGAGAGAGGGACATACCTAAGAAGCGAGAGGGACCTACCTCAGAAGCAGGAGGGACCTACCTCAGAAGCGGGAGGGACCTACCTCAGAAGCGGGAGGGACCTACCTCAGAAGAGAGAGGGACCTACCTCAGAAGAGAGAGGGACCTACCTCAGAAGCAGGAGGGACCTACCTCAGAAGCGAGAGGGACCTACATCAGAAGTGGGAGGGGCCTACCTCAGAAGCGAGAGGGACCTACCTCAGAGGCAGGAGGGACCTACCTCAGAAGCAGGAGGGACCTTCCTCAGAAGCAGGAGGGACCTACCTCAGAAGCAGGAGAGACCTACCTCAGAAGCGAGAGGGACCTACCTCAGAAGTGAGAGGGACCTACCTCAGAAGCGAGAAAGACCTACCTCAGAAGCTGGAGAGACCTACCTCAGAAGCAAGAGGGACCTACCTCAGAAGCATGAGGGACCTACCTCAGAAGAGAGAGGGACCGACCTCAGAAGCAGGAGGGACCAACCTCAGAAGCAAGAGGGACCTACCTCAGAAGCGGGAGAAACCTACCTCAGAAGCGGGAGGGGCCTACCTCAGAAGCAGGAGGGACCTACCTCAGAAGCAGGAGGGGCCTACCTCAGAAGCGGGAGGGGCCTACCTCTGAAGCAAGAGGGACCTACCTCAGAAGCGGGAGGGGCCTACCTCAGAAGCAGGAGGGACCTACCTCAGAAGAGAGAGGGACCTACCTCAGAAGAGAGAGGGACCTACCTCAGAAGCAGGAGGGACCTACCTCAGAAGCGAGAGGGACCTACATCAGAAGCGGGAGGGGCCTACCTCAGAAGCGAGAGGGACCTACCTCAGAGGCAGGAGGGACCTACCTCAGAAGCAGGAGGGACCTTTCTCAGAAGCAGGAGGGACCTACCTCAGAAGCAGGAGAGACCTACCTCAGAAGCGAGAGGGACCTACCTCAGAAGTGAGAGGGACCTACCTCAGAAGCGAGAGAGACCTACCTCAGAAGCAGGAGAGACCTACCTCAGAAGCAAGAGGGACCTACCTCAGAAGCATGAGGGACCTACCTCAGAAGAGAGAGGGACCGACCTCAGAAGCAGGAGGGACCAACCTCAGAAGCAAGAGGGACCTACCTCAGAAGCGGGAGAAACCTACCTCAGAAGCGGGAGGGGCCTACCTCAGAAGCAGGAGGGACCTACCTCAGAAGCGGGAGGGGCCTACCTCAGAAGCGGGAGGGGCCTACCTCTGAAGCAAGAGGGACCTACCTCAGAAGCGGGAGGGGCCTACCTCAGAAGCAGGAGGGACCTACCTCAGAAGCAGGAGGGGCCTACCTCAGAAGCGGGAGGGACCTACCTCTGAAGCAAGAGGGACCTACCTCAGAAGCGGGAGGGGCCTACCTCAGAAGCAGGAGGGACCTACCTCTGAAGCAAGAGGGTCCTACCTCAGAAGCGGGAGGGGCCTACCTCAGAAGCAGGAGGGACCTACCTCAGAAGCGGGAGGGGCCTTCCTCAGAAGCAGAAGGGGCCTACCTCTGAAGCAAGAGGGTCCTACCTCAGAAGCGGGAGGGGCCTACCTCAGAAGCAGGAGGAACCTACCTCAGAAGCGGGAGGGGCCTACCTCAGAAGCGGGAGGGGCCTACCTCAGAAGCAAGAGGGACCTACCTCAGAAGTGGGAGGGGCCTACCTCAGAAACAGGAGGGACCTACCTCTGAAGCAAGAGGGACCTACCTCAGAAGCGGGAGGGGCCTACCTCAGAAGCGGGAGGGACCTACCTCATAAGCGGGAGGGACCTACCGCTGGCTCTAATGAAGATAACGAATAAATGCACAGCTGGAGCTGGGCTCCCCTGCTGCACCTCAGTTAGATGAGATAACGTATTCACCATTCACGCTCTTACAACTCCCAAATAGTTTCAAAATGTATTGCCAGTCACTGAAGGAAAGAAGAGTTTACTTTAACATTTGATCTACGCCCGGCCTTTAAAGTGTCTAGGGCTGTTGATTTGCAAAAACAACTATTCAATATAAGGTTAAAGTATGCAACACCAGCTGGACAGAAGAATCATTGATGTCCTCAGCATACTAACACTAGCTGGACTGGGTCTGGAAAAGAACAATGTGCAGCACAGAAAGAGCAGAAATGTGTGTTGCTGCACACTGGCATCCCTGAGTGCACGCACAAATAGCCAAAAAGACTACATTTGAAGGAACCGTTTGCACAAAATATGTTATTGCGGTAGGCGGTTGGATTGGTGATGCAAATGATCTTGACATAGGGGAGATGTGGCCACCACTATGGCTTACCAATCCTTGCAGCTGACTCGCCGAGCTGTAATCCATCCGTCAAACTTTTCATTACTAGATTCACACACACTGAGGGGCATATTCACAAGGAGCTATCACCGAGTTAACTGCACTTTATCGCAGCCAAACTCGCGATAAAAACATCATCCCATTCACAAGCTGGTGCAAACTGCACGTAGCACCAGTTTACCAGCAATAGCAGCCGCAATAAACATCGCCACAGATGACCACAGCAACATTTGCTAATGAGATGCAGAGTAAGCGTTCCCGTGCCAAAAGCCACGACAACACCACTCCACAACATTCACAACGAACAGCCCGATCGGCCCTAAGAACACAGAACAGGCGATAAGGCACGCTAGCACCAGGAAATTAACACCTGCTCTGACCTGGTGTAAAGTCGGACCACAGCCAGCACCACAAAAGGGAGCCCAGCCCAGGGCCACACCTGAAGAACAACAGATCACATGGAGCATACGATCATGCAGCTCAGACCACCAAGAGGACCACAACACCCACCACCACCCCCCCAGGACCCCACCCCCCGAACACCCCCGGACCACTACTGAGGCAGCGCAGACAAAGACAGCGGATCCCCAGGAAATGCATCTGCATTGCAGACCAAACACCTGACAATGTCATTGCCCCATACAGACCCAAAACAACAACCATCCTAGGCATCCTGACCATCATCGCACAACAGGCTGATGGCACCAATGCAGCAGACATCCAACATCCCACCACACGCAAAGCTGCTGTCTGTGCTGCACATGTTGGCCTCTGGTACCCCCCAAACAACACCCGCCAAAGTCTGAGGAGTCACACAGCCCGCAACATCTAAGTCCACACACCTATCCTGGACAACACCATCAGCCTGGTACCCCAGTCCCTATACTTACAACACAATGCGCAGGATCCGCCGGAGACCAAGCAAGGACCATATGCCATAGCTGGATGCAAGCACGTGTTGGTGGCTATCAACAACACACATGTGCCCCCTAGTGACACAGCACAGAAGCACCGCAACAGAAAGCACATGCATTCCATCAATGTGCAAGCAACAGTTGACCACCGTATAAATGCCACCAATGTTGCAACAAAATACCCAGCCAGTGTGCATGAGTCCTTCATCCTCCAACAGTCCATCATCAACCAGCACGCACAGGATGGTACAAAGGAAAATGCACACCCCCTTGGCAAGTTGCTGAGGAACACCCCACACAACTCAAATCAAAAACCATGCACCTAACAACTCTGGAAATGCACACGTCAAAAAATCTCAACCAACATGTAAAACAACATGCCCACCCACCAGACACAACAGAACAACTTACAATGGTAACCTGGGCTAGCCGTGAACATGAGCCATCAACGGCATGGCACCTCAGCCACACAAATGCGGAATGTGCGGAGAGGTGGAGCCAGGCATGTGTGAAGGTGGTTGGAGAACCATGTTGTGCAAAGTACACAATGCCAAGATTTGGCAGGGTGCAGTAAACACCCATATCCATGGCGACATACACCGCTGGTGTAATTTCTAATTTCTAGGTTTGGTGAAGCGCAACAGCTACCCCAGCAATGGGGCGTCCCGGCGCTGAAAGACAGACACACACCTCTAAGGCGGGGGGGGGAAGGATGAGGCCCTAGGTAGCAGGAAAAAGGTGGGTCTTGATAGCTTTACGAAAGACTGGGAGACAGTCTATGGAACGGATACTGAGGGGGAGATTGTTCCATAGTTTAGGACCAAGAACACTAAAGGAGCGACCTCCAGTGCGACAGAGCCTAGTTCTGGGAACTGCCAGAAGAAGTTGGTTGGAGGAGCGGAGTTCGCGGCCGGGGACATAAGGTCGGGCCAGGTTTCGCAGCAAAGGGGGATTTCCCTGTTTGACGATCTTAAAGATCGTGATAAGAGCTTTGAATTTCACTCTGTGTTCCACGGGCAGCCAGTGGAGTTTGCGGATGGTGGCTCCAACTGAGCATCTGCGTGGGAGACCAACCAGCGTTCTGGCCGCCGCGTTCTGGATACGTTGGAACCTAGCCGTTTCTGCTTTGTTTGTTCCCAAGAGGAGGACGTTAGCATAGTCCAGGCGTGACAGGATAGTTGTCTGGATAATTAGCTGGCGGGCCTTAGAATCAAAGAGTCCAAGTATAGGCTTGAGATTCCTTAGGAGACCTATACAGGTGGCTGCCACCTTTTTAGTATGTGACTGGAAGCTGAGTTTAGCATCCATCCAGACTCCCAGATTTTTTACACAGTTTTTAGGGAGTGGAATGGTGCCCAAGGATGAAGGCCACCAGTGCTCGTTCCATAGGCTGGTGTTTCGGCCCAGGAGGAGCACCTCGGTTTTCCCGGCATTAAGTTGGAGGTAATTGTCCGTCATCCATTGTGCCACCGCTGCCAGACCCTCTGTAAACTTGGATGCCGCGATGGACGGGCTTTCCGAGAGGGTGACGACCAGCTGGGTGTCGTTGGCGTATGAGACCAGCGTGAGCCCCCACTCTTTGGCCACGTCCGCAAGTGGCTGAACATATAAGTTAAAGAGGGAGGCACTCAGCGCTGAGCCCTGGGGGACTCCTTGTGCTATGGGATGGGTTTTAGAGAGGAATGGAGGGGCTGACACCTTGAAAGACCTGTCCTTAAGAAAGGATTGGAACCATAGCAAAGCAAGGCCCGTCACACCGGCCATCTCCAGACGTTTCAAGAGAATGTCATGGGATACCGTGTCAAAGGCTGCGCTGAGATCTAAGAGGATCAGTGCAGCACTTTGACCGGAGTCTAAAATCGTCCGGAGATGTTCGGTGGTGGCCAATAAGGCGGACTCAGTGCTATGGCCCGCTCGAAAGCCATTTTGGGAGGGATCCAGGATTCCGTGACGGTCCACATGTTTCGAGAGGATGCCATTGACATGGGCCTCTGCTATCTTGGATATCCAGGGGAGGAGGGAAATTGGCCGAAAGTTTTCCGGTTTGGAAGGGTCGAGGGCAGGTTTTTTAATTATCGGTGATACCCATGCTTGCTTCCAGGCTATGGGTACCGATCCAGAGGTAAAGGAAAGATTGAGGATATTCAACATGGGGGGTAGAAAAAAATCAATTGAGTCCAGGAAGTGGGAAGGACTCATAGGATCAGCTGGGGAGCCAGACTTCACTTTCTTGCATAGTTTAGTCAGGTCAGCGGCCGTGATAGCAGGGATTTGGGTAAGAGGAATGAAGGTGGAAACTGGGGTCTTAAGTTCTTCAGAATGAGAGGGGTTCTGCAGAAAGGTCGCATACATTTTCTGGACCTTTTCAACGAAATATGCTGCTAACTGCTCGCATTGTTCGTTGGATGAAATTTTTGGAGGAGGCGCCCTAGGATTTTGGAGTTCTTTGACTAATTTAAAGATCACTTTAGAAGGGTTCGGATTGGAGCTGATTTTGTTAGCGTAAAAAGAGGCGCGGGAAGATCTAATGGCTTTGTGATAGATTTTAAGCTTGGATAAGTATTTAACCTTATCCTGGTTGTCAAGGTGCTTCCTCCATTGACGCTCGGCTTTTTTACAGTCCTTACGCAACGCTTTAAGGGTATCATCATACCATGGATTAGAGGGTGTGTTGCGTCCTTTAGTCAGCTTGGCAGGGATGAGAGTGTCAAGGCCCTTAGTAATCCAGGTAGTGAACGAGGAGTAGGTCGCATCAATCTCCTGATTAGCTTCGTAGTGGAAATCTCCTAGGGTTTCATGGAGAGCGGGAATGGAGAGTTTGTGCCAAGGTCTTTTTAAGCGCCGGTTGGATTCAGTTATGTACTGACGTTGTGGTACAGGAACCATAAGTTTGACGAGGTAGTGGTCCGTCCATCCCATTGGGGTGGGGATCTCAGTGACTGCTTCTCTGATGTTAGTAAAAATCGGGTCTAGTGTATGGCCAGCTGTGTGTGTGGGAGCATGGACCAGAGGGTTAAGTTGTAGTGCCGAGAGATCTGCAAGAAGATTAGCGATTGTGTGGTCGTTAGTTAAATCAAAATGCAGATTAAGATCACCTAGGATGGTGAAATTAGCAGATTTGGTGATGAGCGCCATGGATGTCTCAAGGAGGGCGTCAATGAACCTTGAGGCCTGGCCTGGTGGGCGATATATGTATAGGCCGGATAGCGTAGACTGAGGGCTAATGCTGATTTTAAATTGGGCACATTCGCAGTCTGGGAGTGGTTCTTTGATGAAAGAGCAGGTAAGGTGCTTTGGAGCAGGTAAGGTGTATGGAGTGTAGTGGACAGTGGACGCAACCATGTCACACCAGCCAGTGGGGGAGTTCGCAGAAATGTTGCCTGTGACACCCCCCTAAGCTTGAGTGGAGTGGGATGGCCCTGCGTACGCCAGGCCAGCGCAGGGGTGTGAATAAAAAGCACGTAGCCCTGGGCGTAGTTCTCTTCGGGAATCAATCAATCAATCAATCAGGCATTTATAAAGCGCACTACTCACCCGGAGGGTCTCAAGGCGCTTGGGGGGGGGGTGGAGTGCCGCTACTGCTCGAACAGCCAGGTCTTGAGCTTCTTCCTGAAGGAGAGGTGGTCTTGGGTCAGGCGAAGGTCGGTCGGGAGGGTGTTCCAGGTCTTGGCGGCCAGGTAGGAGAAGGACCTTCCTCCTGTTGTCACTCTTCGGATGCGGGGGACGGTGGAGAGGGCGTGGTTGGTCGATCGGAGGTGGCGTTTGGGAGCGTAGAAGTTGAGGCGGTTGTTGAGGTAGCTCGGGCCTTGGTCGTGTAGGGCTTTGTGTGCGTGGGTGAGGAGACGGAAGGTGATTCTCTTGTTGACGGGGAGCCAGTGCAGGTCTCTCAGATGTCCGGAGATGTGGCTGCGTCGGGGGATGTCGAGGATGAGTCTGGCTGAGGCGTTCTGGATCCGCTGGAGTCTCTTCTGGAGCTTGGCGGTGGTTCCGGCGTAGAGGGCGTTGCCGTAGTCCAGTCGGCTGGTGACGAGGGCCTGGGTGACCGTCTTCCTGGTCTCGGTGGGGATCCACCGGAAGATCTTCCGTAGCATGCGCAGGATGTTGAAACGGGACGCGGAGACGGCGTTGACTTGTCTGGTCATGGAGAGGGAGGAGTCCAGGATGAAGCCCAGGTTGCGTGCGTGATCTGTTGGTTTGGGTGCGGTGCCCAGGGCGGGGGGCCACCAGGAGTCGTCCCAGGCAGAGGGTGAGGAGCCCAGGATGAGGACTTCCGTCTTGTCTGAGTTCAGTTTCAGGCGGCTGGTCGTCATCCACTCGGCTACGTCTTTCATCCCTTCGTGGAGGTTGGTTCTGGCGGCGGCGGGGTCGTTGGTCAGGGAGAGGATCAGCTGGGTGTCGTCGGTGTAGGAGATGATGTTGAGGTTGTGTTGGCGTGCGATGGCCGCAAGGGGGCTCATGTAGACGTTGAAGAGGGTGGGGCTGAGCGAGGAGCCCTGAGGAACGCCGCAGATGACTTCCGTGGCTGCAGATCTGAACGGTGCTCAACGTCTCTGCCAGGGCGGCACCTCTCACTCCGCCACTAGGCCAAAGCCGTCAACATGAGTGAATGTCCTTTGTTAGTGGTAGGTGATCCCTGAAGGGTAATGGATACCCACTTGTGTGTTCTGGTTCGCCTTCCATGGTTTTGGACCACACCCGCACCTGTTCGGCCACCTCCTCTTGGCGTTCTGACACCTGGCATTGGGGTGCCATGTGTGGGTCAGTGAAGTGTTGCGAGCCAGCCGTGCTTGCGGAGGCTTCATGCTGTGTGGTCTGTTGCAGGGGCTGTGTTCTCCTCTGAGTAGCTGGTCTGCCCTGGTCCTGGTGGTGGGTTGCTTGGGATGTCCAAAGGCTGTTGTAGGGCGTCGGTGTCGATGGTCTGGTGGTCGTCTCCGGCATCACTGATGGGTTGTCTGTTCTGACCTGCTGGAGGTGTTGTTTGTCCCTCTGAAATGTGAAGGGGAGATGCATGTTGACATGGTGTTGGCATTAATGTTTGCACATTTTCCTTGTAGACATGCAGACAGTGTGACAATGTACATTGTGACTGGGCGGTGCTGTCAATTTGATTTGCTTCAGTGGACATTTGGCCTAAATGAGGAATGTGAGGTTGTACCCGTACATATGCATTTCGCTGTTCCCTGCTCTGTCCAATGTGATTGGCCTGTTTCTGCGCATGGGCGGACCCAGTTGTGTCCCCTGTTCTGCAGTGTGGGTGTTGCACTTTGTGCCACATTGTCATGGGATGTGCTGTGATTGCTATGTGTGTGTTCTGCAGTGTGCCACGGGGATGGGGAACATGTCCCTGGGTAATTGTGGGTGTTTAGTGTGCTACACATCGTTGTGCATGTGTGCCATTGTGCCCATCTCTCCCGGTCTCCCGAGTCCCTGTTGGGTCCTCACCCTGTTGTTGTGTCAGGTCCTATCGAGCTATGTCCGTAGTCCTGCCTTGCACCGTCTCCACACTAAGGAGTGCCCTCCATTTCCTCTAGCTCCTCCTGTGGCGCAGGACTCCCACCTCCTGCCGCCATTGCTGCCTTCCTGTTGGCAGCAGCTTTGTGCCTGGTTTGTAGTTCCATGGCATGCCAGCGCCTCTTGGCCTCCTCTATTGTCCTCTTCGGCACTCCATCCACATTCATGATTGTCGGATTGTGTGTCAGTTGCTGGTAGTGTTCTGTGACCTCCGTGACGCTGGTCTTGTTTTCCTGCAGACTGCACCCCGTCTTCCTCTCCCTCTTCTCCTTGGACTTTTCCTGGCAGAGGTGTGGGATTTGCAGGGCTACCACTGATTTTCGCTGCTTTTTGTATCGCGCTTGGTCTCATCGCAGCTTTTTGGGTATTCGTGCATCGCATTTTTTGGGGTGTCTCGTTGATTTTATCACGGACATTTGCTGCGTTCTCTGGTGACTATGACATGGTACCGCCGTTTTGTGAATTCCATGTTGACACAGGATTATTTTCCCGCGATGTGTAAAGTTGCGTTAGCATTTTTGGGTGATATTTAGCACATGTTCTTGTGAATATACCCCTGAGTTTTGGAGACTCAGGAGTAATCCAACGACTGCCAGTGGCTAGGATTTTCCAGGTTAAAATGGACAAAAACTAATGTCAGATATTACAACCTTAGATAACAGAAGCATTTCTGACATCAATAATTAAATGCTGTTCAGGGCTTAGTATGGGAATTAGGGATGGACTGAACTGGGACCCCAATGGCACAGAACTGGATGGTGCCTCGGGCCCCAACTGGAAAAAGAATGTGTGTATGCGAAGGGGGGATTATAAGCCTCAATAGCATCTTGAGTTCTCTTGTTTAGGACTGGCGTGACAAGGTAAGGATACAACACACATCCGTAACTGTAGTATGCACAAGGCACTCCTCCACACTGACAAGAATAATATGAAAGACGAGTGTAATAAGAGCTAGATAGGTGCGCACTGATCAAACTAATCTTGAGAAAATGCACTTCGTGCCCTCTTGGTGTCGTTTGATATGATGATCACAAGACCTTCCTGTACCTTAAGGCTTGGCATTGATGGAAATGTCTCAACGCCTCACACCTGCCTCAGGACTCTGCACCACTAGGGAATACTAAGGTCTCAGGGAAAGGAAAGAGCTGCCAAGAAACAACCTTGGTTGCAGAGGATAATCAGGACCTTCCTTTCTTTATCAAACACAGGAACTGTTGAGGCCATTTTAGAGACAAGATTATAAAACTGGAGAATTGATTTTTGCTTCAGTCGCTGCTTCCTTTGATGTGCTTATGTCCTTGAGTGAGACAGGAAGTATGCACTGAGTGAGACAGGAAGTATGCACTGAGTGAGACAGGAAGTATGCACTGAGTGAGATGGGAAATATGCACTGAGTGAGACGGGAAGTATGCACTGAGTGAGACGGGAAGTATGCACTGAGTGAGATGGGAAATATGCACTGAGTGAGACGGGAAGTATGCACTGAGTGAGACGGGAAGTATGCACTGAGTGAGACAGGAAGTATGCACTGAGTGAGACAGGAAGTATGCACTGAGTGAGATGGGAAATATGCACTGAGTGAGACAGGAAGTATGCACTGAGTGAGACGGGAAGTATGCACAGAGTGAGACAGGAAGTATGCATTGAGTGAGACAGGAAGTATGCACTGAATGAGATGGGAAATATGCACTGAGTGAGACGGGAAGTATGCACTGAGTGAGACGGGAAGTATGCACTGAGTGAGACAGGAAGTATGCACTGAGTGAGAAGGGAAGTATGCACTGAGTGAGACGGGAAGTATGTACTGAGTGAGACGGGAAGTATGCACTGAGTGAGACTGGAATTATGCACTGAGTGAGACGGGAATTATGCACTGCCTTAGACGGGAAGTATGCACTAAGTGACACAGGAAGTATGCACTGCCTGAGATGGGAAGTATGGACTGAGTGTGACGGGAAACATGCACTGAGTGAGACAGGAATTATGCACTGCCTGAGACGGGAAGTATGCACTGAGTGACACAGGAAGTATGCACTGAGTGAGACGAGAAGTATGCACTGAGTGAGACAGGGAGTATGCACTGCGTGAGACAGGAAGTATGCATTGAGTCAAACAGGAAGTATGCACAGGCTAAGCAGGCTGCAGGAGGGCCACCCCCTGCAGAATGTAATGAAGTGCCCCTGAGTAAACCAGATTTCACAGCTATTCAGCGGGGGCCTCCGTGACAGTTGAGTGTCCTGCAGGAATGTGGGACCCCATGAGCCACTGGGGCTTGTGTTAGGGCCGCAGCAGTTTAACCTCTTCTCCCATCACTCTCACACAGTAACCCAAGAGATGCAGAAGAGAAACGGAGCTAAGGTGCGAGTCTCCCAGTAAAACGAATAAACCTCCCCATCCCACTGTAGAGTAAAATCAAACAAGCAACGACTATCCAGGCCTCAAGGACGTTACAAGAAGCAGCAGAGGCATCACCTCATAACACGCAACACAGCGGCACACGCTTAAAAGCCTTCACTGAGCCAAGGCTCAAAAGTAATACCCAGTGAAGCTGCTCCCCCATTCCACTTAAAAGGGTTCAAAGGGGAACAAGCAGCGTGAATTCTCTAAAGTGGACGGAAGTGTGAAGGCAGTGGGAAGCCCCACCCCGGGAAACTTTTTGGGGCAATAAAGTCAAACGGAGTCAAATCAGTTTTATCATGTTTTCCAGTCTGATAAAAAAAAAAACAGAAAAAAAGATGGGACATTAGTCAACGCTATTCAATATAATATTGCATTTTCGGAGAAACTTGCTGGTGGTCTTATGTTTGACAATTCTCACATTGGCCTCCTCAAAGAAAAAGCAACACATTTCTGAAATTATCTAAAAACGCCTCTTGTCTTTCTTTCTGCGCCTTAATGCTCGCTCAAAAGGAAACTTAAAATGCTTCTGAAAGATTTTACATATTTTTTTCTTCTTTTTTTTTAAACTTGCTGCCACATGCATCAACATTAAGATTTGCGATTCCTAAATAGCGATTTTTAAGGAATGGCTATTTGAGAATCACAAATCCTTAAGCATGTAGGAATCGCAAAATAGCGATTCCTCAATATTACCTAATAGCGATTCACAAATTGCCACTCGCTATTAGGTATTGTTCCTCCATTGATTCCTATGGGCCTATTGGCCCATAGGAATGAATGGCAATACATTCGCAAATTGTGATTACCAAATTGTTAATCCAAATTTCGAATACATTTCCAAGGGTGCCCGGGGTCCTAAGGCTCCCCTGATGCTCCCCTCAAAAAAGTAAGTGTGCACATGTTGATAACACACATGCCCTAAGGTCACTTTGAAAAATGCATTTTTGTGCATTTTTCAATGAATGCCCAAATTACCATCAACTTGAAGGTTAAGGTAATCAGCGTTTTCTTAATGCACAGTTCGCATTTAGGCTACGTGCATCGGCTTTAGGGAATGACAAATTGCAATTCCCCTAATGCATTCGCAGTATAGGTGATCGCAAAAAATTGCATTACCTAATTTGCAAATGCAAAGCTTTTCATGCTTCAGAAAAGTCCTTTTTGCCCTCACGTGGGCAAAAATGCTTGATGCATGTGGCCCTTGGTCTTCTAAAGCTATAAAACTGAGGCTTGACCTGTGTGATTTCCGACAAGCCCTTTGAGAGTGTTTTAAGTCAGTGGTTCCTAAACTTTTAACTCCTGAGGACCCCCATTGAGTCACCGCTGGAAGCCGGGGACCCCCAAGCAATTTGTGTGATTTAAATTTCAAATATTAAAACAGTCCTTCGAAAAAAAACACACGTGTGCACACAAAACAAATACTCAAATTACTAAGGATTTTGGAGCCAGATGTACGACCATTTCATTTAGCGCCTCACAATTGGTGACACATTGCGAGTCGCTAAATGAAATGTACAACAGTGTGTTTAACACTGTTTGGGATTCCCAATTGGCTCGCAAATTGCGAGGCTCATTAATATTAATGAGCCTTTCACAATTTGCGAGCCCATTTGGAATGCCTGCCCTCCCAGGGATGGTGGCCTGCTGGGCTCAGCAGACCACCATGTCTGGGCATTTTTTTTTTTTAAATGCAGCCCGTTTTCCATGCATTTAAAAAAAAAAAGAAATCAAACGTTTTCGGTTCACTTTTTAAGGGCAGGCAGTGGTCCCACTTGGTTTTGAGACTCGCTATTTGAAAGGGAATGGCTCTTCCAAATAGCAAGTCGCAAAACCTCTTTAGCGAGTCGCAAAAAAATTGCGACTCGCAAAATAGGCTGTGTACATGGCCCAATAGGTGTTTGCATTCGCAAACGGGTTCGTGAACCCGTTTCCGCATATATAAATGGGTTGTACATCTGGCCCCTAGTATTTTATATTGAAGGAATTTGCAAAAAAGGAAACAATGTAATGGGAAGGTTGGTGCTGCATCTCCGTGACTAACTTTTACATTGTTGGTTTTATTTTGCAGTACGAGGCTCTTGCTCCTGCCAGGGCCAGACTGGACACCCAAAGCAGCCCTGCAAATTTTTTCAGACCAGTCCCCATAGGGTGCACCCATGTGCGTGGAGTGAGCCTGACCACTACAATGGGGCTTCGGAGACTCTCCCCTCAAAATATTTAGGAAACCATGGTGCATTCTACAACACATGTTTCATCATATATTGGATTGTCTTAACTTTTAAAGAATAGTAAATGAAGGCCTTACTATGCACCAGGGTGCAACAATCTTTGTTGGGGTACTTCAATGATTCCCTTATTATCACCCTTCAACAGTGCCTCTCATCTTTCCGTAGCTGATCTGTCACGTGTATTTCATTTGTTTTATAGCATCTCTCATACCATTGTAGGATGTCAGAGCACTTCACATCACACACATACAGAGGCAATGAATCATACAGGTAAATCAGTGTATAGAAAATAATACATAAGGTAAAGGAGACTAAGATGTGTCGAATTCACATGTCATTCATACTGGTGGGCATTTTTAAAGAGTGCTTGTTCTAGAAAAGCACAATCTCAGGATTCAGAACATAACACAGTCGCTAGCACTGACTTTAACATCAAAAAATGTATTTCCACCCAAATAAACCTTTTTAGCAGCATCAGGATAATGAATGACTGGGAAAAAAACATAAGTAACTAACTGGTACCAATCAGTTTGCAAGCAGCTCTTTGATGACAGTTTGTAGGTCCCTCTGTTGGATTACTAGTGTCACTTATGAAGTGCACAGTAACAAAAGAATCTCTGTGACAAAAGCAGTAACCACGGACCTATGCACATAAAATAGTGCATTTAAAAATGCATGTTACACGTTCTTTGCAGGAGACATATTAACCCTCTGTGCTACATTAGTTAAGTCAAAGTTGCCACTGAACAAAACTCTCATCTCTCTCCAGCAGGTACATTAATCACTGGCATTATCGTGACACATTTAATGTTGCTCGAAAGCTGCTAATTATACAAGAAACGTTGCTGTGCTTTTAAAACTGATGCCTATGGACCCCCTGGGAATGTGTCACGGACCCCTTGGATCCGCGGACCCTAGTTTGGAAAACACTGTTTTAAGTAGCATCAAAGCTAATTATCCACAACATGATGTTCAGAAAAGCATTAAACTGCATGTTTGCATATGTGCTTAAAGTGCTATTCCCAAAACATGCGCACAGAAAATAACAAGAGACAAAAAAGGGGTTCCAAGTCTCCAAATAGCAAAGAAAGCTTTGGGGATTCGTGGCTAGGATAACAATAAAACACTTTAAAACATAAGCTCTTCCAAGGAAGAAAGAAAGGAAAGGAGATAAAGGCATTCAAGCAGCAACCACGGCGCTGCTCGATCCAGAGGCAATACTCCATGGGAGTTAACTTGCAAGAAAAGGTGGGGCATGTACCAACCATTAACCAATTGTAGGCTATGATTTTGGAATGACACCGACATAAGCCAATCCAAACCGGTGGGATGGGTCAGACCCCACAAAGTACATACAGCAGATCACCTGACAGCTGCGCTGTCTAGGCTTGACCTAAAAAAAGAAGGAGGGATGGCAATAACTCACAGCCGAGACAAAATAGTAATCGTCAGAAGAAGCACCACCGCCTTACATGGGCTTCTATAGGAATTCCATAGAGCATATTATCAAGGCCATTATCGCCGCTTTATCTGCAATTTCCTGCCGATAAAAGCGGTGATAATGTATCGCCCGTCATTGATAATATGCCCCATAATATCATATCTGGTACGTTTAATCCACCCTGCAGGTGAGGACTTCTCATGCTATCATGGACTGTTTCCAAGCCCACGCAAGTGTTATTAATAGTGATCTTAGTCGCTTTGGGAATTTGGAGGATAGAGTCAGGTTGACAAATTGATACTGGAATTTTGGCAGAACCAACATCTTGGCTATTGCCAACATCCCCGAGAGGGGGAGCGGTAGATATTGGGAATCTGTCCTCTAGATAGGTGATTGCACTACCATAGTTTGCTGTCCAGAGGTCTCCGCTGTCGTGGCTAAGCCATACCCCCAGATATTTGACTGGTTCCGTCACCCATGTTAGTGAGTATTCCGATTTTATTTGCGGGGTATTTTCCATGAGGGGGAAGATAATGGACTTAGTGCAGTTAATTTTGACACCTGACAATTCCCCGAAGTGTATGACCTCTCAGATAATCGCATCAAGGTTAATATGGGGTTCTAGGACGTAAAGTGCTATGTCATCTGCATACTTGGAGACCAGCACTCTGCTGAGTCTGAAGTTAAGTCCTCTGTGCACGTGGTGTTGTCGTAGTTGGGCTGCTAGTGGTTCCATTGCCATGGCGAACAGAATTGGAGAAAGAGGACATCACTGTCGGGTACCTCTTGGACTGGGAGATGGGGCTGATGTTGATGGAGCAAGGTTTCATAAGTAAAGAGACTTGCTCTGATTCAATCCTCTCAAAATAACATATAATGTATTTGTTAGACTTGGCATCATTGGCGTGAGTCTACCTTCCATTTTTACTGATTGCCTCCTCGGTTTTTGATATGTTTTGCTGGTTATATGCTTTGGACACTGTGCCACTGCTATTCAGTGCCATAGTGCAAGTGTTCCCTATTTTAAATTGATATACTGATTAGTGACTCCATGATTGAGTTATTTGATTTACTTGTCAGACCATAGTACAGTGCACCATGTGTGCCCAGGGCTTGTAAATCAAAGGCTGCTGGTGGGCTCACAGTACTCATTGTGCCACCCACAGAAGCAGCTTGTAAAGTGTGTCTCAAACCTGCCATTGCAAGGCCTGTGTTCAGTCTGTGACTGCCACGTTGACTTGGCAAGTTCACCCACATGCCATTCCATAAACCTTCCCTTTTCTACATATCAGACACGCCTATGGTAGGCCCAAGGGCAGGGTGCATTGTAAGTATAAGGTAGGACATGCCCTGGTGTGTGTAGCATGTCCTAAAAGTGAATTACAGCCATTTTCATTTTTCTCTATTGCAAGGCTACCCGTTCTCCATAGGCCAGAACGGGCAGTTTGATTATTACATCTTATAATCCTAACTGACTCAGGAAACATGGTAGAAATTCGAATTTAGTATGCCTGAACTTAGAATGATAAAATACATCTTTTAGTAAGGTTGGTTTTAACATTCTGTGTTTGAAAATACCACTTTTAGAAAAAAGTTATTTTTTTGCCTAACTGTCCAGGCCTGCCTCTGCTAGGATGTGTATTCCTTGTCTGGAGTTTGAGTGACAGGGCAGGGGGATTCGAGGAGACAGGCTGGGACAGCCTAGTGGTGAATAGAGAGATCTGCATCTAGATGGGAGGGAGGAGTTGCACCAGGGACCTGAATAGGGCTGGGCCTTCCCTCCACAATGCTGGCTCCACTTCCTGTGGTGTGTCTGATTTCTCTGCCCTACAATATGAAAGGAGAGAAGGAATCATGTCAACAAAGTGCTCCAGGGCTGTGCTTTCCCTCTACAGTGCTGGCTCTACCTCCTGTGGGGCGTCTGATGTTTCTGTCCTGCACTGTGAAAGGAAAGAAGGAGTCCTGTAAACAAAGTGCTCAGGAACTGGTTTGGACTAGGCAGAGGCCTCTCTGCCTTCAGAGGACAACAAATTTAGGGGTATAAATATTGGGACCCAGACCCAAGAACTTTAGATCACCTCTGGGAACAAGACAAACCTTTTGCCAAAGAGAAGAACCAAGGAATCTGCAGGAGTTTGGACTGCCCCTCTGCAGTGTGCTGTTTGCTGGGTTGGCCTGCAGTGGATTATTTATTGCCAAGGAAAGGAGAAGGAACTTTTTAAGGACTTTCATCATCTTACAGAATATTCTCCAAGGGATTGAACTTGTGCTTGCCTCTGTAGTGGAGCTGAGCTTTGCATTTCACACAGTGTTAAGTTAGCATGGCCAATTAGAAGTTTAAACGCCATTTTTACTTTCCTGCTTTACTTTGCACACGGCACGCACTGGCGCTATTGTTTAGAGAAGCTGAGTATTTTACTTCACACGAGAATAACTTGTTTTTATGCACTTATAAACTGTTTCGTGAGTTTAGTCTGTACAGTTAGTGCCGTGACAGTGAAGGTCGTCTTGGACACCGTGTCTGTTGTTCGGTATGACCACCGCACGTTCTAGACATAACACACATGCAACTGTGGCCAGGTCTGATACTGGCGCGTTTAACAGTGCACTGTGCAGGCATGATCACACACACTTGGAGAACATTTGCATGCTGAGAGCTTGTGCAGAACTCAATGTGCTCCACTTCTGCTCATACCAGAGGTATGGGGCAGCCCATGTAATCCTATGAGGCCTGCTGTAGATATAAAATAACCTACAAGCAAGGGAGGCTGAAATATAGGTATGTTTTAAACCTGTTTCCATTTAGCATTATAACATGCTTTCTCCCTTTGTATTTTATGGAATAGTAACTATGCTGACAACCTTGTTGTTATTAGTATGTTTGCTTGTACTTGCTAAAATGCTGCACTTGAGATCACGGCGTTAGAAATAAATATTTCAAACTTGCACGTGTCTCTTTTTACTCCCTGTTTTGGACTGGTATGAAAGTGTAACGAAAGAGTGTTCTTGTTTTCCACAACTCCTGAGGTACCCTAAGTCGCATGTTCTGGGTTGTCTAATCATTGGTAATTTTGCTATAGGACGAAGAGCCAATGAGACTCTGATGCTAGTCAGGTAGGGGCTGCTGGGCCCTAAGGTGAGTTTTGGCACACCCTAATTCACTAAGGTCCTACGTCTCTTGTGCACAGTTCTGTGTAGGAGCTGAATCCCTGCAACGCCTCCTGCTGAAGTCTCAGGGACAATAGACTTCATCTCCAGCTCCCCGCCGAGTTTCCTTGCTGGGAATTCTGTCTACAAAAGCCTGCGTGTCGCTGGGAGCTGGAAGCACGACGCAACGAGAAGAAGCGTGACGCCACTGCAGCTAAAGTCGTTACATCGCCGGAGAAGCGCGCCGCCGCCACATCTCCCAGAAAGGGTGTCTTCGTCGAAGCTGCCTGCTGTCACATCACCGGAGAAGCGTGTCGCAGGGCCTGTCACAGCTCCAAAGTACAGAGTCATCGCAAGGCTGCCAGGGCGTGATCACATCGTCATCGCATCGTCGCATCAAGGACGCCATCTTCTCGCATCGCACCCGGAGTATCGCATCACATTGAGGCGCCATCTTGTGCATCGCAACCAGGCTGCAGGACAAGAATGTACGCATCACCTCCGCACCCTTAAGGATAACTACGCTTCCCCTACTCTGCGCAAGCATTGAGGCACGACGCATCATCTCCCCCAGATCACGGAACCAACGCATCTCCCACTCTGCGAGCCTTTTGTTTGTTGTGCATGACGCATCCAGGTACTTTGTTGAGAACTGTGTCGCATTTATCATCAACTTGAACTAAGCAACTGTTATCATCTTTAAGTCAACTTTAATTACAGTATTGTGGGTGTTTGTCGTTTGTGGTCTTGTATTAAATCTATATAAAAATACTTATTTTTATAAAACCTGTGTGGTGTCCATCTGTAGTGTTTCCACTGTATTACTGTGTATATTCATAAATGCTTAACACACTGCCTCTGAGATAGGTCTGTCTGCTTGTGTCAAGCTACCAAGGGGGGGAGCAAGGGGTTATCTAGGAGTGTAATCCCCTTAGAGGTACTGGGTTTTTCGGAACCCAGTGGTGTCAGGGACACACCCTTATGACCTCGAGTTCTTCCTGTTTCAGACTACAGAAACACGAGTCTTCTTGGTGAAGTCAAAGATCGTATTTATTGGCTGCAGCCAGTGACAGTATATCCTAGAAGTACAACAGCATGTAGGTTCTCAGGAGACTGCTCAAAATTACAAAGTCAGTCTTCTTCTTTTATACACAATAATAAGCTTCAGGCAAACATTCCTTATTTTACAGTTGATCATTCACACATTTTCACTACAAAGAAAAAGCAGAGTCATGATGACAAGTCCACATTTCAGTTTGTCCAACCCATAATCAATTACCCGGCAAGGCCCAGTATTTTCATCAGATATCGACGGACCCCTAATAAAATCGGGCACCTCCTCCTCGTAAAGCAAGTCATAAAGCAAGAAACAGGGACAGGCGTGTGTAAGATTAGACATGGTTTGTGTGCGGTGAAAAGGTTTATGATATGTTGTGCCTTGATACCAATCTCGCTCGGCCACTGGGAGAGGACCTGGCCGAACAGGTTTGGCTTCGGGTAGTGGAGTCAGCTTGCCCGAGTCGCAGAGGAGTCAGCAAAGATGTACGTGTCCTTCGGACTCGGGTTTGGCTTTTAGTCATTTGGCTATGTGAGGGCAATCACAAAATGGCTGCCGTTCACAAAATGGAACCCGAGGGTTCGAGACGGAAACTCTGGTTTAAGGGTGATCCCAACACTCGAACACGCCGAAAATGCACGTATGTAGCGTACTCGTCATTTCCGGTCTGCCGATGCCAAAATCGTCATGGTACGACGATGTTTATAACACGGGTCCAGAATTTTCAGTACCACACCTTGTCCTGACTTAGAAGCAAGGGTCCCTATTTGGTCAAAGGTGTACACCATTGCCAACTAGAGACCCCCAGTTCTAACAGTATTAATCAATGTTTCGTCTTACTAATAATTGCACCACACAACATTTTAGTATCTAGGGGAAGCTTTTCAATGTGCTTTTACTAACAGTAACCCGAGTGCATTAAAATGGCCGGCAAAAATGCGGGAACTCTTCTGCGCATGCGTCTGCCACACTCACGTGGTGTGACGTCTTTCACTTTGGTGGGAAATCTTTGCAGCTGCGCACTAGTATTAAAGATGGCCGCTTCATGTTTTACATACTAAATCACCTGCTGCTGCTTTAATTAAACCATGTTCATTCTGCTTAACTATTAATGCTATAGTTAAAATAAAGTAATGGGAATAGAGTAGAGATGAGTGGGATACAGTGCATTCATTTATTTCTTTGTTCTAAATTGTTTCTCTTTGACTTTGCTGTTAGCTCATATTTGGGCCTGGAGAATGGATTGTAACGCCATATTGAAACCCACAACGCGCAGGTGCCAGAATTCCGAGAGTCCTCAAGCAATGGCATTGAACCTCTGCCAGTGACAGTCTTGCCTGCAATGCGCCTGGGAACCCGACCTCGTGAACTCTCCAGAGGAAGAGAAAATATGATTTGTTATATTTTGTATATCATATTGCTACAGTAATGCTGGGTGGAATAAAAACATGGGAAAGTAAAATATGGGCGGGAACATTGATTTATATTTTGAATTTAAATGATCTCATACTGGTATGGTGTGATGACCTCTCCTTGCCTTTTGTCCAATCAAATCAAGGGAAAACATGAATTTGCAACACTGCGGGGTGGTACATTGCCCTGGAAAATGGTATAACTAAGGTAGGCTTAGCTAGTTTGTTTGTCCGACTTGTCCGAATAGCTGACCTGTCACTGATCCAACGTATGCTGTAGGAGATCGAGAGCAATGGTGCTGGCGGAGCACTCTGACAGAAGAATCAGGAAATTGCTGAGGGAGAAGAATCGATAACCCAATCGGGGTCCGACTCATAGCGCAGAGAGGGGTGTGACGCTGGCATGGACTTAGCTGAGGGTACCTGTCTTGACCTGCACCTGTCCTGTCCTGATCTTCACCTGCCTTGTTTGTTTCATCTGAACCTTGGGGAGTCCTGTATCTTGTCCCAGTCAGTGCCAGGGTTGGTCTTCACACCATTCTAGGTAAATATAATCTGTGTGGGTATGTCCTTGTGCTATTTCCCTTTCTCACCCTTCCCAGGTATCAATATCTAATAGAAATCTCGCATTATTCCTACAGATCATCACTTTGATTATTATTTTCTTGCTTGAAAAGTCTTTAACTGAACTTTTGTGGACTCTAAATAAGAATTTACATAGATAAAGAGTTTAAACTTTTTCCGAGTCTGTGGTTATTTTATGATGGTAATGATATATGCTACTCATTATTCTAACACCCTATTCGATCCCTTAGGATTTTTATCTGTAGGTGACGGAATCAAAGGTAAAGGTCCTGAAGAGAATAAAATCCTGATAGGCAAGAGAGTAAAAAGTCAGGGTTACCTGTTCAAAGTGTGTATGTTTATGGGCCCAGGTGATTATGGTAATTGAGCAGGTAACTCCTCACGCCATCAATGTCATTCCATTAAGGCGTAAGGGTGCCATCAGGGACTGATATAGCAAAGTTATGAGGCAGATGAATTGGGCGCGTTCTGGAGACTGCGGTTGACTTCCTCTTCAGTGAAGGGTTAGTCCATATACTGTCACCTCACATCGTCATGGCACAGCAGTTCAATGGAATCAAAGTATTCTATTAGCACTTCCTCAGGTATCTCTTCTGTAGTATGGTAGAGATTAGAGTAGAAGGAGGTAATCGTGTCGAGTATGGCCAGTGGGGAAGTCTGGTTTATTGATTGCTCATCCTGGCATTCCGTAATATAGTGTTGAGCTCTAGGCCTGCGTAGCATATCTCCCAGGAGTTTGCTAGCACCTTCACCTGGAGAAGCGTGGCTCAATGGTTAGAGCGGCAGACCCTGATGCAGAGGTCTGGCCCGGGACCAGGGTTCAATTCCCGCCTCTGCAGTTCTTCGACTCAATTTCCCCGGAACTGATAATTCTCGCCTCGGTGCCTAGTCTAATCATGGGTCCCACTCTGTGACTCTGGGCAATAGCTTGCTTAATCTCCACAATGGCCCCAGCAGCGCTTGGATGCCTGGCTTCACCTTGGGGGGTGCTAAGGAGTGGACATTTCACAGGAAAGCTAGAATGGGTTCCACAGCGGTATGAATACAGTGCTACGAGACCTCTGGGTAGAAGTGCGCTATATAAATACAAACACACAGACACACACACCTTCCCTGTACTGTCTCGCCTGGGATTTGTGGATAAATAGTGAAGTTAGCGGTTTGCTTCTCCCTCGTATTCGGTGAGTTTCTCTCGTATTGATGCTAGAGTAGCAGGGGATCTCATGTCACAGAATAGCGTTTCGAGTTCCCGCAGATCTTTTTCCAGCAAGTCTGGAATGGATTGCTTTTAGCACCCAAGAATGCTTTGTGATACAAGCCCCTCTTACCACAGCATTGAAGGCCTACCGGTGAGGTTTTTGTTTGTTTATTCCGGCATAGAGTTCATTGCCGTGGTCGAGCCTGCTGGTGACCAGGGCGTGAGTGACGGTCTTTCTGTGTTCGAGGGGGATCCATTTGACGGTCTTACGTAGGAGGCGGAGGGTGTGGGTGCAGGAGGATGAGACGGAGTTGATCTGGCGGTCCATTTTGAGCTCTGAGTCCAGGATGATTCCCAGGTTGTGTGCATGGTCAGTGGGGGTGGGCGGGCTTCCGAGGGCAGGGGGCCACCAGGTGTCGTTCCAGGTATCTGGAGTTGGGCCCATGATGAGTACTTCTGTTTTGTTGGTGTTTAGTTGTAGGCAGCTGTTTTTCATCCATTTGGCGACGGCTTCCATGCCTTCTCGAACGTTGTGTCTGGCGGTGTTGGGTTCGTTAGATAGGGAGAGGATGAGTTGGGTGTCCTCTGCGTATGACACAATGTTGAGTCCATAGGTTCTGACAATGGGGACTAGCGTAGCCATGTAGACGTTGAAGAACGTAGGGCTGAGGGAGGACCTCTGGGGGACCCCACAGGTGGTAGGTGTAGGGTCCGAGAGGAAAGGTGGAAGTCTGACACGCTACATTCTGCTGGAGAAGAAGGAGCGGATCCAGTCGAGGGCCTTGTCTTGGATCCCAGCGTCTCAGGGTGCGGTGAGAGACTGCGTCGAACGGCGCTGAGAGGTTGAGGAGGATGAGGGCTGCTGTTTCTCCTTTTTTCACTAAGGTACAGTCTGTTGCGGCAAGGAGGGCGGTTTCCGTACTGTGGGTTTTTCTGAAGCCGAATTGGCAGGAGTCGAGGATGTTGTACTCTTCAATGAATGTGGTGAGTTGGCTGTTGATGGCTTTTTTCGATTACTTTCACTGGGAACGTGAGCAGGGAGATGGGTCTGTAGTGTTTGAAGTCGGTGGGGTCCGCCGAGGGTTTCTTCAGGAGGAGGTTGATCTCAGTGTGTTTCCAGTCATCAGGGAATGAGGCGGTTGCCAGGTAGTGGTGGATGGTGTGGCAGAGCATGGGTGCGATGTTGAAAATGTGGTGGGGGCAGGGGCCCGTGGTGGCCCCGGAGTGGATTGACTGCATTGTCTTCAGTATGTCTTTGGTGGTGAGGGTTGTCCCGTTGTTGATAGCTGGCTTCTGGGTTTCAGGGGTGGTTGGTGAGGGTTCAGTGTGTCGGTTGTCTTCGTTGAAGTTGTCATAGATGCTCTTGATTTTGTGGTGGAAAAAGGTGCTGAGTTTGTCGCAGAGGTCTTGTGAGGGAGGGATGTCGGTGGACTCGCTGGTGGGTTGGGCGAACTCGTTGATGATGTTGAAGAGTTCTTTGTTGTTGTGTGCATGAGTGGAAATTCTGTCTTCAATCGCTTTTTTCCTCGTTTTTCTGATTAGTTGGTGGTGGGCGTTGGTGGCGGCTCTGAAGTTGTTGTGGGCTTCTGTGGATTTGGTGTTTCTCCAGGCCTTTTCCAGGTGGCGGTAAGTGCGTTTGGACTCTCGAAGTTCGGTGGTGAACCAGCTAGCTTTCTTACCATGGGTGTTGTTGTTTTTCTAGAGGGGGGCTATGGTGTTGGTGCTGTCGGGGATCCATCTGTGCAGGGTTTGGGCTGCGGTGTCGTCTGCATCGGTTTTCCACGATGATTGGGGTGGAGTTGCTGAGTGATGAGGTTAGCTGGTCGTCGGTGATTCTGGTCCAGTTTCTTCATGGGAGCAGGTGCTGGTGTCTGTGTATGCTGGATGTTCTGAAGGTGAAGTGGACACATTGATGGTCAGTCCATGGGAGTTCGGTGGTGTGGCTGAAGGTGAAGAGGGGGTTGAGAGTGTGTCCTGCTGAGCGCGTGGGTTCGGTCGCGATCTGGCGGAGTCCAATGTTGTGGAGGTTGTTCAGGAGGGATGTGGTGCTGGGGTCCAGTTAGTTGTCGAGGTGGAAGTTGAGGTCTCCCAGTTGGGTGTAATTGGTGGATTCGATGACATGTGGGGAGATGATATCCGTGATGGAGTTGGCGAAAAGTCGGCAGGGTACAGGAGGTCGGTAGATGAGGGTTCCTCAGAGGGTGGAGGTAGGGCTGGCCAGTATCTTGAAGTGAAGTTGTTCCATCAGGTCTGTGGACTCGTCGGGAAGTGTGCTCAGGCGGAGGGTGGATTTGTGGACTATTGTGATTCCTCCACCCGGGCGGGTGGGGCGGTCCTTCCTGGAGATCTTGTATCCTTGGGGAATGGCAATGGCGATGTCCGGTCCCGAGGTGGTGTTGGTCCAGGTTTCGGTAAAGAATGCTATGTCTAGGGTAGTGCTGTCGAGGAGGTCCCAGATTTCGGTGGGGTGTTTGTGGTGGGAACGGACATTGAGGAGGATGCATCGCCGGGTCTTCGGTTCGGTTGTGCTGGTAGCGGTGACAGCTGAAGGGTCCGTGGGTGTTGGATGGTGATGCTAGCTTGCAGTTTTTGTTTTGGCCTGGGTTGAGAGCGTGGAGTGCCACCGGGTCGTAGCATTGGCGGTGCAGAGATCCAGGTTTCCTGGCGCTGTTCGCAGTCGGGTCGCGGATGAGCGCATACGGGCTTGCCTTTCTCGCTCCGGCGGCGCGCACGCCATTAAGTAGGGGTCGGGGAGGGCTGGACAGCTGGGAGGCAGGAACGGGGAGGGGAGTTAGATTGGGCCGGTCGCACTGGTCGTGCTGGGTGAGGGGCCGCGTTGGCAGCAGCGGCGGGGAAAAACGGGCTGAAAAAGGCAAAAGGAAAAAGGCAAAAAAAGAGAGAAAAGTGCAAATGAGGCAGCAAAAGTGCAAGAGAGAGTGGAGGAAAGACACAAAGGACACTGGAGAGTGAAAGGGGGAGATTGAGATGAGGGTAAAAAACAAGTGAAAAACTGAGGAAAGACACAGAAGGAGAGTGAAGGGGGAGCTTGAAATGTGGGGAAAACAATAGAAAAAGTGCAAGAAAGAGTGGAGGAAAGACACAGAGGACACAGGAGAGTGAAAGGGGAGATTGAGACGTGACTAAAAAGCGAGTGAAAAATGGAGGAAAGACACAGAAGGAGAGTGAAGGGGGAAGCTTGAAATGAGGGGAAAATGACAGAAAATGTAGGAAAGACCCAGCAGTAGAGTGAAGGGGAAGATAGAAGTGAGGGAGAAAACAAGAGAAATAGGAGAGAAAAAGCAGAGCAAGAGAATGGAGACAGAGGTCCACTGGACCACCAGGGATGAGGCGCAGGTGAAACCTGCGGGTGGAGGAGGGCCTCGAACACCAACACTTGAGAATGTAGGGGCCCGGGGCAAAGCCTCACTTAATGGTGGAGCTGCGAGGGAGGGAGAGCAATTTCACTGACAATGAGTCAGTGGTTGTGCAACACTGTACTGCTGTGAAATATGTCGTGCCATACGTACCCGTGCTGTGGGGTTTATGTATAACAGCCTCACCCACTTTATGTAGCCCTCTGGTATGTTAAATCTTGACAGGGCGTAGAACATATAATTCCAATTTAGGGAATCAAAGGCCTGGCGTAAATCAAGCGAAATGCAGCCCCCTTACATTCCAAGATCTGTACTTATATGTGCTAGGATGTGTCATCAGGTCCTATGTAAGGTGATGTATTGTAAACAAAGAGGATACTAGGCCAATCTGGTGTCTTAGAAACTGAAGCTGAGTCGGCAGAGCTATAAAAACTCCCCAATACTAGGTTCCCCCAGAGAACAGCCGAGGACCAAACCATAACAAAAAGCTCACCAGGAACTCTACATAAACAATACCATAGTGCAGTCACCGTAGGGGGCATTGGCAACCACCACAGTCGTAACACACATTACCCCATATTTAGTTACATTATTCTCATCGCTCCAGCACAAGCCCCATCATCGTGAAATAAGCATAAAGAACGGGGTTGCCAAGTGTCATTCTGAACATTGAGTCATACTAATCAATACTTCATACTATAACAACTTCCGGAGGGCCTATCATACCACCTCAATACTTATTCGCAGTCTGTGGAGTAACTAATGGAAATAATGTTAGACTGGTTTCAGAGTCTGAACGAACTGTGACCTCGTCCGAGGAGCGGATAGACACCGCACGGGACTGGGCATCATGCTCCGCCAGGGCTGCTGATGTCAGAAGAGCTTCCTTCTGGCTGCCCGAGATCTGTTCCAGATGGGCTCACACCAGGCCCATCGCCACGGCGTCGATTCTCCTCCATGTTGATTGCATATTCACATTGTGACAAGGATCATGCAGAGTTGCTCGGCAGGATCGAGTTCTGGGAGACAGGAGGTGTGAAGGTGATCTCCAACCAGTCCGCCACTTCCTCAGGGTTATCAAAAAAAATTGTTTTCTGGCCAGAAATGACTTTCAAATGGGGCTGGAAAAAGTAAGGCGTACTTCAGATTGTGTGCTCTCAGTTTCTTTTTAACATCCTGAAAAGTAGCTCTCACTTTCTGAACCACTAGTGTAAAATTCAGAGTATAGGGAGATCGTTTTGTTCTCGAAGCGGATAGGGGCATTCTCCCTTGCAGCACGTAGTATCGTGTCCCGGTCCTCATAATTCAGAATGCATGCTATTAGTGGTCTAGGTGGCGCTCCCACACTACAGAGATCCGTCAGACCCTCCTTCGCTCCATGTTCTCGCAGCCAGTTTTCCACAGATTGGGTGGGATTAAACCCCTCACTCTTTTCCTGAATTCCCAGTATGCGGACATTATTTCTGCATGATCTCCCTTCGGCATCATCCACCCTGTCTTGATGCCCCCATAGGTGACGTTGTAGTTGTTCCATTTGGGAAGTATGCATAGTTTGTTACGGGATCAAATCATCTAGAGCAAGTTTGTTGGATTTTACCTCATCTGCCAGTTTGTTGTGGTCCGAGATTGAGGCTAGTAGATAGCGACCCTATTTGCATTTCAATCGCCGTACGTGAATCTCTGATTTCTAATAGTATTAAGCCCAGCTTATCAGTGTGTTGTTCAGCTCCCATGAGCGGTACCACAGCAGTATCGAAGCCATGTGACTGATCCGCGCTCATTGTAGTATGTGTGTCATCAGATGTAGGGGGGTTGCCTGTCTGACCCTGGAGCGACCCATGATGTAGAGGAGCGGCGACCCCATACAACAACTCCCTCCGGAACCACAAGCGGGGAATCCTACCCTAGCTCTACTTACCGTAGCTTAGAGTCGGGCAGCAGCACTGACCATCCAAGCCAGACTGCACTGGAATGTATGCAGGCCTGGGGGTCACAATCCCAGCTATATTCTAGGACGCTGCACCAGGGAGGCGTCAGATAACTGATGGCCGCACACACAGGAGCCGCACCAAGTCCCTGTAGATACACCCATGTGTTGGAGACAGTCTTGCGTACAGTGATGGTGCGGTGGCATGCGCTCGCAGGGCAACAGCGCAGTCAGAAGACCTCCTCCGGTACAAACTGGTGCACCCGGGCCCCAGAACTGTTTGCTGTTGGCCACCTCGTCAGATCTTGAAGGCGATATTAGCAGCTAGTTGTTGCGCAGTGGCGATGCAGGGACAGTTCCTCTTTGTATCACCTTCGCGGGGCCTGCATGGGGTTCTGACAGTCACCTCACCGCATTGAGTTTCACAGCCAACAGTGACACAGCCTTACTCTTTGCCACCGCTGCAGCGTGACCATCCAGCCACCATGTAGTGCCCCAGCGCAGCGGCAACACCTACATTTGCCTCCACATCGCGGTGTTGGTCTGCGGGGTAATCCAAAGCTCTCCACGCAGCGTGAGTGTCCGGTACCCAGGAAATAAGTCTGCAAGGTATCACCGCTAGGCCGCAAGTTTTGTGTTTCCGCAGCAGGAGCACAAGGCTATGGCGCACTAGGAAACAGTACTGCTACGCGTCCTCCCCGCCCAATAGAGGTCGAAGATATCCCCATTTGGGAGGGCAGGTTTGATAAACAGGTGAGGAGGCTGAATATATTTTCCAAAAGTACGTTTTTTATTATCAGGGATGGGTTTGGTAATTTGCTCAGAGTGTATTTCCTCCTGTTCTTCTCCAAATTTGCTCTTGGTTGAGCTGGACGGGGATTCTGAGGGAGATGTTCCCGGCTCCTCCTCGGTCTTGCTGGTGTCTCCCCGGAGGCTCATAGGAGAGGAGAGAAAAGAGAGCCGTCAATCACTCTGTTTAGGGAGGTATTATGGTTCTACCAGTCACCACACCTTGGAGTGCGTAGGGGTCCGATGCAAGGGTTTCCTCAGATTCAGTCTCACTAAGGAAAAGTGCTTTAAACAATAGGGAATATCGTGCCATAACGGTCCTTAGTTGGAAACATGCTCAGAAAGGGAAAAGAAGGTGACAACAACACTCAGTGCCCACACGGTAAAGTGTTGATTCTGCAGGGAATGTAAGTGACGTTCCACACAGAGTACTTCTGAGGCTGTGTCCTCAATTTCACTACCCGTGCCCTCCATTGTGTATGCCTCCCTCCTCCCGCTTACCCTCCCCTTAGCCCCCGAGACGCTAGCACTCACCAGCCCTGCCGCAACTCTCCTGAGTTGCGGCTGCTCTCCAGCGTACTCCGGTGGGCACCACTACTCCTCACTCCACCGCTCGTCAGGATCTTCGTCTCTTCCACTGGCGTCCTCGTCTTCCACGTCGTCCTCGTCGGGTCCTCCACAGTCTCTGTCTTCCTCCGCCTTCAATCTCGCTTCCTCTCCGCAATTGGTCCAAGATGCCTCCTTCTTGTCTCGCCCTCCTTTCATTGGAGCGTGGAAACAGCTTCCGGGTTCGACTTCGCCCACTGACGGCCTCGTTTCGTAGACCCTCTGTGAAGAGACAGTATACGGGGATGGTTGTTGGCTATTCGAGTTGGCCCTCAGGTTCCGAAATGCACTTCGCAGATTTTGGAAGTCGGAATGTTCTTTCCATGGAGAGCCGAAGGTGAGCCCTGCGTTCTGTTTCTCACATCCCCTTTCCCTTGCTGTCTTTCTACTAGGGGTCTGTTTTGGGGGAAATCTAGGCTGGTGATCTACATTCCCCTGTTTGCTTCCTTTCCGCTGTTTTGTTTGGAATCAATATGGTTGTACCGTCAAAAACCATCTCAGGACTCTCTCATTGTTGCCTTTATTCCTGGCTAGCCATTCTAGAGGGGCATGATCTGTGTATAAGGTAAATTCCCGACCCTCAAGATAATATCTCAGAATGTATGTGGCCCACTTGATGGCTAGAGCTTCTTTTTCTCTGGTGGCATAATTCTTTTTTCTTTGAAAAAGCTTACGTTTTATATATAGTATGGTCCTTTCACCCTGGGGTGTTTCTTGTGAAAGGACAGCCCCTAATCCCTGATCTGAGGCGTAGGTTTGAAGGACAAAGGGAAGAGAATAGTCAGGACTAGCTAATACAGTATCAGATGTAAGAGATGTTTTCAGGGACTCAAAAGCCTGTACTATTTCGGAGTTGGGTGTCTTAGCATTTCCTCTGTTTTGACAGTTTTTTGGAGCAGGTTAGTCAAAGGAGCTGCAATTTGAATAAACCGGCGATAGTACCCGAGCAACCCCAGGAAAGCCCAAGATCTTTCTTGGTTTGTGGTAAAGGTATCTAGAAAATGGCAGACCGTTTAGAGTTTTGTGGTCTTATTACTCCTTCCCCTAATAGATACCAGAGGTATCGAACGGTCTGGGCTGCTAGATGACTTTTAGCTGGATTAATTTTGAGACCATATTACCCTAAGGTCTGTACCACCTGGGAGAGATGTAATAAGTGTTGTTACCAGGTATCACTATAAATAATTATGTCATCAATATATGCCCCAGCATATCTCTCATGGGGTTGTAGTGCTATATTCATAGCTCTCTGAAATGTGTCTGAAGCCCCGTGCAACCCAAAGGGTAGCACTTTAAACTGATATAACCCATCTGGGGTAGAGAAGGTTATCTTTTCTCTACCCTGCTCCCTCAGGGGTATCTGCCAATACCCTTTACACAAATCCAGTGTACTGATATATTTAGCCTGCATGATTCTCTCAACCATTTCATCCACCCTGGGAAGTGGGTATGTATCAATTCAGAGATCTTGTTGACTTCTCTGAAATCAATACACAATCGTATCCAGACATCTGGCTTCGGCACAAGGACAATGGGTGAGTTCCATTCACTCACAGAGGGTTCGATTATGTCCATCTGCAACATCTTTTGGATTTCATCTCTAATGGTCTGGCGACGAGCCTCAGGGATACGGTAGGGCCTAAGGTGTACCCGTTTCCCAGTGGGAGTTTTTATAGAATGTTCAAAGAGCGTGGTCCTACCAGGAGATGAAGAGAAAGTATCTTGAAAAGGATTTTGTACTTTTGGCAGATTACATCGTAGTACAGGTGGAAGAAAGGGGTCTATACACTGGCTAAACAAGGGAGTGTGTGCTTCCGTCGTATTCACATCTGCTGGCAAGGGTCCCTCTCATTTCTTTAGCAAATTCACATGATAGATTTGAGAGGTATGTCTGGCCGGATCAGTTTCAACACGGTAGGTCACAGGAGTGACCTTCTCAATGATAGTATAGGGACCCTGCCTCTGCTCCAACAACTGATGATCTGATGAAGCCATCATTAGTAACACTGAGTCACCAACTTCAAAAGACCTTTCCTTAGTCCCCTTGTCGTATTGGCCCTTCTGTGCTATCTGAGCTTCCTCACGATAGCCCTGATTTGTCCCAGGTGGGTACGTAAATTAGAGACATTTTGTCAGTGGCTTGGTATCATTTGGTTCTGTTTCCCATCTCTCTTGGGCCATCTCTAGAAAGCTACGTGGTTTATGACCATGTAACAGCTCAAAGGGAGAGTACCCTGTTCTTTGCACCTAATGGCGAATAATGACAGGGGCAACATGTCCTCGCATTTCCTGGACTCCAAAGCTAGGAGTTTCTTGAGGGTGGTTTTAATAGTGGCATTGTATCTTTCAACTAACACATCCGTCTGGGGATGATAGGCAGCTGTCCTGATTTTTTTTACCCCTAACTGCACACAGACTTGCTTCATAAATTGGGACACAAAGGGAGTCCCTTGATCGGTCAAGATCTCTTTTGTGAATCCCACCCTTGAAAAAAACTTTATCATGGCCTTGGCTATGTTAGAGGCATCCAGTCTGCGTAAGGGTATGGCTTCTGGAAAACGGGTGGTGTAGTCTACCATAACAAGAACATAACAACATCCACTGCGGGAAGGTAACAAAGGACCTATTATGTCCATACCTATTCGACTGAAGGGTTATATTTATTTATTTAATTTATTTAAGCAATTTGTTGAGTGTGCAAATACCCGTGGGTGTCTTGGCGCTATGGACGGAAGAGGCAGTAGTCAAATGGTGTGCTGCACATTGGTTGAAAAGCCAGGTTTTTATAAGCTTCCTGAAGGCCGGTAGCGTTGGGCAAGATTTAATTTGCTGAGGTAGGGTGTTCCACAGTCTGGCCGGGGCAACAGTGAAACTTTTGTCGCCCCAGAAGACCTTATTTGTGCGTAAAATCATGAGGAGGTTGGCAGTTGAGGATCGTAAGATTTCTTGTGGGTGGTTTTATTATGGGAAGTGGTTGAAGGGGTGCTGTGGGAGGATGGTATCTGTTATTTTTTTGGCGTACCGGGCATTCTCTGCAGTATATTTTTACATGCTGGTATATGCCAGGCCAATAAAACCGTTCCATGATCTGTTTTTCAGTTTTGTCTGCCCCAAAATGTCCCCCAATAAGTGGGTGTGGGCTAGATACATAATTTTTTCCCTGAATGGACCAGGGATCAATAGCTGGGGGTTCTGAGTGGGGCTCCCTTTTCTATACAACAACCGCTTTTTCTTAAAGAAATATGGACCTACGTGGTGTGGGTCTTTGTCCTATAGGGCCTTGTTCCGACACCGGATCTTCCCTTTGTGCCGGAAGGAAATTTCTATTGGTTTCCCAGGGGTTCTCATCTTGTGGAACGGGCAAAACCAATGGATTCCTGCCTTTTTCTGCCCTCCTTTGTTTTCTACTCTTCCTAGTTTTTGATGGTGGTCACTCCTTGTCTGTATTCCTGTGAAAAAGGTGCTGTGGCCCACCATTCTTCATCTTTGAGTTTAGTGCCGTGCAACAACTGAGATAACTTTGGGGAATCGTTTCCGAGAATAGCTTGTTCTAGTAACCGGGGTGTAAGTCCAACAGTTTAAGTGGTTCCTGGGTCATGGGGGTGTTGTATTTGTACTTGTGCCGTGTGGTACGGTTTGGTGTCACCATGAACACAACATATAGCTACCGTTCCATCAATCAGGCCAAGGCGGGATCCCAGGTCTTGAGTTCGGACTATGCTGTGTAGGCATCCCATATCAGCCAGAGCTGTCACGGGGTGTCCATTCACTGATACTGTACAGCGATAGGGAGGTGATTTTTTTCTGAAGGGGAGCAATAGTAGTTGCGGGCCATACCTATTTCCTCCCCCTCCCCCCCCTGGCATTCATGGTGACGTCAGGAGAGCTCAGCTATTCCTGCTGCTGAGGCTGAGTGGGGAGTGGAGGAGGTGAGGCCTGTCCAGGGGTGCAGAGGAGGCGAGGCCTGTCCAGGGGGGCAGAGGAGGTGAGGCCTGTCCAGGGGTGCAGAGGAGGTGAGGCCTGTCCAGGGGTGCAGAGGAGGTGAGGCCTGTCCAGGGACCGAGGAGGAGAGGCCTGTCCAGGGACAGAGGAGGAGAGGCCTGTCCAGGGGTACAGAGGAGGTGAGGCCTGTCCAGGGGTGCAGAGGAGGTGATGCCTGTCTAGGGGTACAGAAGAGGAGAGGCCTGTCCAGGGGGTGCAGAGGAGGAGAGGCCTGTCCCGGGGGTGCAGAGGAGGTGAGGCCTGTCCAGGGGGGCAGAGGAGGTGAGGCCTGTCCAGGGACAGAGGAGGAGAGGCCTGTCCAGGGACAGAGGAGGAGAGGCCTGTCCAGGGGTGCAGAGGAGGTGAGGCCTGTCCAGGGGTGCAGAGGAGGTGATGCCTGTCTAGGGGTACAGAAGAGGAGAGGCCTGTCCAGGGGTGCAGAGGATGTGAGGCCTGTCCAGGGGTGCAGAGGAGGTGAGGCCTGTCCAGGGGTGGAGAGGAGGTGAGGCCTGTCCAGGGGAGCAGAGGAGGCGAGGCCTGTCCAGGGGTGCAGAGGAGGAGAGGCCTGGCCAGGGGCGCAGAGGAGGAGAGGCCTGGCCAGGGGCGCAGAGGAGGAGAGGCCTGTTTAGGGGTGCAGAGGAGGTGAGGCCTGTCCAGGGGATTACAAAGCAGGTGTGGCTCTTCTGGGGGGTGCGGAGGAGATGAGACCGCTCCGAGGCCTGTCCAGTGGTGCAGAGCAGGTGAGCCCTGTCCAGGTGAGCAAAAAAGGAGAGGCCTGTCCAGGGGTGCAGAGGAGGAGAGGCCTGTCCAGGGGCAGAGGAGGAGAGGCCTGTCCAGGGGGTGCAGAGGAGGTGAGGTCTGTCCTGAGGGGGTGCAGAGGAGGTGATGCCTGTCCAGGGGTGCAGAGGAGGAGAGGCATGTCCAGGGGGCAGAGGAGGAGAGGCCTGTCCCGGGGGTGCAGAGGAGGTGAGGCCTGTCCAGGGGGGCAGAGGAGGTGAGGCCTGTCCAGGGGGGCAGAGGAGGTGAGGCCTGTCCAGGGGTGCAGAGGAGGTGAGGCCTGTCCAGGGACAGAGGAGGAGAGGCCTGTCCAGGGACAGAGGAGGAGAGGCCTGTCCAGGGGTGCAGAGGAGGTGAGGCCTGTCCAGTGGTGCAGAGGAGGTGATGCCTGTCTAGGGTTACAGAAGAGGAGAGGCCTGTCCAGGGGTGCAGAGGATGTGAGGCCTGTCCAGGGGTGCAGAGGAGGTGAGGCCTGTCCAGGGGTGGAGAGGAGGTGAGGCCTGTCCAGGGGAGCAGAGGAGGCGAGGCCTGTCCAGGGGTGCAGAGGAGGAGAGGCCTGGCCAGGGGCGCAGAGGAGGAGAGGCCTGGCCAGGGGCGCAGAGGAGGAGAGGCCTGTTCAGGGGTGCAGAGGAGGTGAGGCCTGTCCAGGGGATTACAAAGCAGGTGTGGCCCTTCTGGGGGGTTCGGAGGAGATGAGACCGCTCCGAGGCCTGTCCAGTGGTGCAGAGCAGGTGAGCCCTGTCCAGGTGAGCAGAAAAGGAGAGGCCTGTCCAGGGGTGCAGAGGAGGAGAGGCCTGTCCAGGGGCAGAGGAGGAGAGGCCTGTCCAGGGGGTGCAGAGGAGGTGAGGTCTGTCCTGAGGGGGTGCAGAGGAGGTGATGCCTGTCCAGGGGTGCAGAGGAGGAGAGGCATGTCCAGGGGGCAGAGGAGGAGAGGCCTGTCCAGTGGTGCAGCGGAGGTGAGGCCTGTCCATGGGTGCAGAGGAGGTGAGTCCTGTCCATGGGTGCAGAGGAGGTGATGCTTTTCTGGTGGGGGGTTGCAGAAGAGGCCTGTTCTGTGGAGTGGTGCCGTGCAGAGGAGGTGAGGCCAGTCAGGGAAGGGGGGTGTTGCAGGCAAGGCCTGTCCAAGGTAGTGCAGAGGAGGTGAGGGCTGTCCAGAGCTGGGGGTGCAGAATAGGTGAGGCCTGTCCAGGGGGGTGCAGAGGAAGTGAGGCCTGTTTAGTGGGGTGCAGAGGAGGTTAGGAATGTCCAAGGGGTGCAAAGGAGGTGAGGTCTGTCCAGGGGTGAAGAGGAGGTGGGGCCTGTCCTGGGAGCTGCATTGTAGGTGAGGTCTGTCCAGGGGGGCGCAGTGGACGGGAGGCCTGTCCAGGGGGGTGCAGTGGAGGGGAGGTCTGTCCAGGGGTGCAGAGGAGGCGAGGACTGTCCAGGGGTGCAGAGGAGGCAAGTCCTGTCCAGGGGTGCAGAGGAGAAGAGACCGGTCCAGGGGTGCAGAGGAGGTAAGGCCTGTTCCGTCCAGGGGGGTGCATCCTAGGTGAGACCTGTCCACGTGGTACAGAGAAGGTGAGACCTGTGGAGAGGGGGTGAGGGGCAAAGGAGGTGAGACCTGTAGATAGGGGGGAGGGGCAGAGGAGGTGAGAACCTGTCCTGTCGGGGGGAGGTTAGAAGAGGTGAAGCCTGTACAGGGGGAGGCACAAAGAAGGTGAAGCCTGTGCAGCAGGTGCAGAGGAGGGGAGGACTGTCCATGGGATGTAGATGGAGTGAGGCCTGTTTGGAGGTAGGTGCAGAGGAGGTGAGACCTGTCAGGGGGATGCAGAGGAAGCAAGGCCTGTCCAGGGGGCTCAGAGGAGGTGAGTGAAGCCTGTTCAGGGGGGTGTAGAGGAGGTGAGGCCTGTCCAGGGGTGCAGAGGGGGAGAGGCCTGTTCAGGAGGGTGTAGAGGAGGTGAGGCCTGTCCTGTGTTTGGGTGGTTCAAAGGAGGTGGGGCTTCTCCAGGAGGGATGCAGTGGAGATGAGGCCTGTTCGTCCAGGCGGGGTAGTCGAGAGCTGAGTTTAAGTTTGTTAATTCTTGTCCCAAGAGATTTGTGGAATGAGTGTAAGTTGCCTGTAAACTGGCCAATTGAAGAGCCACAGAGTGAAGCGCCTCAAAATATTTTATTATATAGTACAAGAGATTAATGCAGAGTTACAGACAATATTGCAAAGGCAAAGACCGGGTAAAAGAGGTCGCATCTTTTAGCGTTGCATCCAGAGGTTAGTTCACATATCAAGCAAAATGTGAGGGGATGCAGACTAACATTCTGGAAGAGATTTTGTTTTACGCAAAGTACTGTAGTGAGAATGTTGTTACTAAGCAGAAACATATCAAAGAAAAAATAACGGGTGACGAAAGTAGTTCTCATGGATTGTATTCTCGTTTTGATTCTGTGTTTGTTGCTGCTGTGAATTTGGATATGCACGGCGTTAGTGTGCAGAGTAATGATGTTCAGTCTGTGCAAGGAGGAAATGTTGTTCCTCTGGGTCAGGGCCAGACTGGGAACCCAAACCAGGCCTGACTATTTTGACGGACCAGCTCCCTGCCTCTTTTGCTGCTGGGGGTGATATAGCAGCACCAGAGCAAAACCAGCCCCCAGTAACAAATACGTTTCCCAGCACTGAAGAATCAGCCCCGACTCTTTCAGCCCCCCGGGGAAACACCCGAAGCCCGTTACGGCCAGTGCGGCCCCGCTTAGGATATCGGTTTTACTGACAGTGGCAATTTAATAGTGTGCAGAATAAGACACGCTCCTTGCGATGTTTGCAGGAACCTGTGAAACTGGAACATGAATCAGATGGCCAGAATGGGATGTCACAGTCAATGGTCCCAGCCCAACTGGCCTCTGTGCCGAGCATGCAGAATCAAAGGCAGATATATTGGAACATGCCTTCAGTTCGATTGTCCCACAGCCCAGTGCAGAATAGAACGCCAAACTCTCAACAATTTCAGTATTTCAACAAAATCCTTCAGTGATTAATAAGGATTTTCCACAACTTCCTCCTACACTAGGAGTTTCTACTGGGCTGAATCAGACACAATAACGGTGCCTGAGACGGGAGAAGGGTTGCATTCTTGGTGCAGTCCTAGAGGTCACCCAGAGTGGCTCTTTTATAGAAGAAGTAAATGGGAATCTAGCATCACTTTTAATCAATAAATGTGCCTCCCGTTCCACAGTCAGACTGACGGGAGCGCCCAACCCACCCCTCTTGGGAAAGGAGTCCAAGTTGTAGGCATTTCTAATAAACAACTAATAAGCTGTCAGCAAATGTTCCCGTACAAATTGTGTCAATGATGAATGGCCAGAAACGTATACGTATCCAGTTATTATGTTAGGGAATTGCCTTGTAAAATGACTTGTGGCTTTTTGGGGAAGAGTCACAATTAATTATTCATTTTGTAGGTGTGGTTTATTAAATTACATATTGTTGTGCCATGTTTTCATGAACATTCATTGATTGCTGTCATTTTTACCTCATCGTGAACCATGTCAATAATGTGTTCTCTCTGTCTAAAAACTTAAGAACTTTTCTTGATTCCTAACTGAGCAGATTCTATGTCAGTTTGCTATTTGATACTATAAAAAAATGTCTTATATCTTAGCACACATTTGTTGTGGTGGTCTGTCTATTGACTTTACAGCTAGAGTTATTTCTGATTCTGGCTTTTCATATACTTTAGAGGTTCCCTTTATGTGATTCTCCTTCAGTAATTATTTGAAACCTTTAATATAGCTTTGAAGCTTGTTGTAGCTCCAAAGGCAAGGGCCTTTACCAAGGGAGCGGTCCTTTAACCCCTTCGGTGCTCATGACGGAGCGGTTCCGTCATGAGCGTCGGTTGAGCTGTGCTCATGACGGAACCGTTCCGTCATGACCACACCCGTTTTTCAGAACGTACAGCACAGTGCGAAAATTCGCGCCACGCTGAACGGGTTAAGGGGCTGTACTGCCTGCTATGGCTGACTATAAGGTCATTACACTGTTTGCCCCATGAGGGCAGAATGTGTTAATTAATAAAACAACGGTGTCCCAGAGACGGAGGGGGTTGAAACACCTCCGGTACTCTGAAACCTATGTTTCAAAGCTGTTGCTGTGAAACTTGAACAGTTAACAGCCGCATGCGGGACCACGGTGGTTAATTGTTGAACATTCACAGCAATAGCTGTTAAAGGAGGCTGAAGTCAGACTCTGGTTCTCCCTGGGCTCGGTTGTTTTGTAAATCCAGGACGGTTATTTGTAAAACGTGATGAAGTGTGATTGTCGTCTGATGCAAAATTATTTCTTTACTTCCTTTCAAGGTATTCTGGGATGACAGGCAGTGCAGCGTGGCTGCCACCCTTTGGGGAACAAAAAAATAATTGTCAGGTAAGGATTCCTATAACTTTATGTTTCCTTTTCCTCTGTTTCTACATTCGCTCTTCCTTTTCTTGATCTCTGTTTTTTTTAGTCTCTTTACTTCAACTTTTGACTCTCTCTGTGCACTATTCTTGGTGTTATCAAACTTCTGATAATAATATGATGAAGCCACATTGCATTCTTGGAACATGTTGGGGGGTGCAGTGCAGGCCCAGTTCCTTTTTAGGTCAGTTTTGCCCAGCAGTTCCTTAACTGTTATCACATTTGTCTCCTCCTCTACACCACGTGATGGGGGTTCACCCTGATTAGAGGTGCCACGCTGTTGCGTTGCTACTGCGTTTAGACAGTGACTGTGATTTTAAAATTTCATTGAATCATTGTGTGCGTTCTAATGGGGGGAATGTTTTAAAAACGATTATAATTGCTTACTTGTGTGGGGTTCCTGCATTCTTTCCAGGCACTCTTCTGCTTTTTTCTTCATCTCGGGGAGGGGGGTGGGGGGCTTGTGGGGGTCTTTTGCTCCTTGCCCGGTTCACCACGGCTCGCCAATTGTATGGAGGGAAGTGAGTGTTTCACTCTTGCTGCTCTATTCCACTTCCTGTCCCAGATCGATGGGCAGCGCTCTAGTTGTTCCTGACTGGCCCAGCTATTTAATCTGAATGCCGGGCCGGACGAGCAGTGAACGCACGCAGCAGGCGCGCCAAAGGCACGCCTGTCTGTGTCAAGTTTATGCCTTGTGCCAGGGACGCTGTCCTTTATGTTGTAGACCATGGTAAGCCCCTTGTTTACCCGAGAGGGCAGCTCTAGGAGTTTCAAGGACAGAAGGGTAGAAGGATGTGCACTGCAGGTCGATGAACTGTGAGCATTGGGCAATATGAGTGTGTTAACTGTAAGACAGTCATTCCATTGGGGGTAGCTAAAAAAAACAAGGGGAAACGTGTCAGCCCTACCCTTACCCATGAAACAGTCCTTTTCGGGGCATCTCCTGAATGCCAGATCTCTGATTAAACATAGAGCAGAATTTAATGATTTTGTCTCCTCCCGTAGGCCAGATTGGGTATTTATTACTGAAACCTGGGCTAGAGATTGCCTAGGGCCTGACCTGGTGGAGGCCATCCCCTCAGGGTATGCTCTGTCCAGACTTGATAGGGGGGGTTTGGAGTACTTTATAAAGACACCTTCTCATGCTTCACTGAGGCCCTCACCACTCCCTCAGATCCCTATCAGGACCTATATTTCTCCTTGAAGATGATAGTTTTGTGGGAGTGGTCAGCTACCGGCCTCCCAGACCCAGTGGAATGTTTAATCAGGATTGAGCCTTATTTGGCTAGTTCCAATGTCACTCCTTTGGGTGATTTTAACTTCCATTTGGAGAAAACTCTGTGCTCTGAAACGCAGGTTTTCCTGGAAACTATGGACTCCTGTGGCCTTCCTCAGCTGGTGAGGAGCCCCTCTCATACGGTGGACACATTCTGGACGGGATCTTCTCTAACGATCCGAGGATGGAGGTGAAAGATCCCATCCCACTCTCTTGGTCTGATCAAACGCCATTCCATTTTTTTATGCGAATTGCAGAATCCCACCTAGATCCCAATTTTAAGAACAGGGTGGAGATGAAGAGAAACCGTAGCCGCATAAATAAGGAGGGTCTTCTAATTAAGCTTAGTAATTATTGCTGTCTCCCCCACCTGGATGTTAACTCAATCTATGATGATTTTTCCAACTGGCTCTTGGCGGCTCTGGACTCTCTTGCCCCTCTTAAGGAGCATTATGTGGCCAGAAAATGCCCTTCAGCGCCCTGGTTCACCGAAAGGTTAAGAAACCTTAGGCAGGTATGCCGACAGCAGGAAAAAATATGGCGCCGTGAGCTTATCCCAGCCGAAAGGGACCTGCATAAACTCAGATTGAAGGAATATAGGCTAGCTATTAATGAGGAAAAGGTTATCTACTATTCCAAGATGATGGAATCCATCAAATCCCAGAGGGAACTCTTCACTGTGATTAATTCCCTCCTAGCCCCCTCAGCCTCTGCCAACACCGAGGTCTCCCAGGAGCTATGTGATAAAAAGGCATGCTTTTATACTGACAAAATCAAGAACATATATTCCTCCCTGGAGATATCCAATGTCGGAGGGTCAAAGGCCGATCGTCCTTCGGATTCTCTGGTAGCTCCTCCAAAGGATTGCCGCTTGAGCGCCTTTCCCCTATACTTCAAGAAGACACAGAGCGGATGTTAAGGGGAATTAGATCCGGCTCCCCTATGGAGCCCTGTCCCCTGAAGATCCTGAAACTAGGAATGGAGGCTATTGTTCCTACTTTGACCGTAGTTCTTAATGCCGTTATTACTTCTGGCCAGTATCCCACAGCCTGGAAAACAGCCGTGGTTAAACCTCTCTTAAAGAAGCCCTCTCTGGATCCGGCGGAACTAAAGAACTACAGTTCAATTTCCTGTTGCCCGTCCCAGCTAAAATCTTGGAGAAACACCTGAACCTCCATCTTAGCACCTATCTGGAGGATCATCAGTTGCTCGATGGCTTGCAACATGGGTTCAGAAGTGAGCACAGTACCGAGACGGCGTTAACCGTTGTTTTTAACAACTTTCGACAACAGGTCGATGCAGGTCACACCACCTTACTGACCCTTCTGGACCTAACGGCAGCCTTCGATACCATCTCTCCCCTTAGATTGGCTGGGAGGCTCCGGGTAATAGGGGTTGAGTGCTCCGCCCTTAATTTGCTTACATCTTTCCTTACGGAACAGGCTCAAAGAGTTACGATGGGTGAATTCCTTTCTGCTCCTAAACGGCTGTTCTGCGGAGTCCCCCAGGGATCCTCATTGAGCACCACCCTTTTAACCTTTATGTAGCCCCGCTTGCCAGGGTTGTAAGATCTTTTGGCCTAGAAGTGTTATCCTATGCTGATGACACTCAGATCATGATTACCATCACTGAGAGTGTTGAAGCTTCAGCAGCTAATTTTAAAAGCTGCATGCAAGCGGTAGCTGCATGGATGGTAGAGAACTATCTTAGACTCAATGAGGATAACACTCAGATTTTACTTTTCGGAGACAATCAGGAGATTTGGTCCAGGGCCTGGTGGCCAGATACGCTTGGATCTTGCCCTCGCCCTGGCCTCAGTGCCCAAAATCTAGTTGTGTCATTATTCCGTAATGTTGATATCATCTATCATCTTAATCTCAAATATGTTTATGAATCATTTTTTTCTTCCCCTTTTGTTATATGTTAGGATTTTGCACAAAAACGCTCCTTTTGTACATATGCGATTTTTGCACTGATAATTATCAGAGTACTATCTATTAATTAAAGATGTAATGCCTGTTATGAAATACTGTATTTTTAAAGATGTAAATATTTGAGAACTGTTTTTATTTATGTGTATATAGTACCTTCTGTCTAGTATACTTTATGGTTGTATATTTTACACCGAATGAAGCTGTTTTGACTTGACTTGACTATTGGATTGCTAAAGGGAGTGTCTATTCTTACCCATCGGCCTGGTAGGACACCAACAATTAGCGAGCTCAGAGGTGAGGGATATTAGGCTTTAAACCTCAGCCGTAAGTTGATGAAGCTCCTGAGAGATCTCAGTGAGTTTGGTGTCAATAGTAATGTGGGAACAGGAGGTCGTGATGTGGGCCAGGAGGCCAGGAGAGAGGGTGCTCCGATTTATGGTGTTAGGGAGAAGCTGAGTTGGGAGAACCAGGGGAGGGTGGAATAGAGCTGGAGTCATGATTGAGGAGTGGGGGTGTGGGTCTCATAAACTGGTTGCTGAGTAGATAGGCGCCATATTGTTGGTCATGTTAGGGGGTTCCAAGATAGCAAGTGTCATGGTTTGGTCCAGAAAGGGTGTCACAGATGCATCTGTGCTGACAGCGGGGGCATGTTCAGAGGTCAGGAGCAGAGATGAGGTGAAGGTGTTAGTATTGAGTCAGTGTATTTCAATGGTCGCTGCTCTAGGGGTGTGATGAAGGCTCAGGCTATTATGACAAAAAATGCCGGTTGAAAGAAGCTGCAAGGGTAATGGTAAATGAATGCTGTTGGGTAATCTGATGAAGGTGGATAGGGAGGAGGGGAAAGGGGTGGAGCAATACAAGTAGTGGGGTTAGGAGAGGGTAGAGAATGAGGTACCCGTGGGATGGCTAAAGGGCTAGGATGAGCTTGGGTCAGGGAGGAAACCTACTTCATCACAGAGAGTTTGAGAGGAAAATTTCATCAAGTAATTCTAGGCTGCGTTCAGATGTTTGGATGAGGATAATCCAATTATTATAAAGGTAGATGGTTGCCTCTGCTCGGAAAACGATAGAGGGTGTTACAGAGAGTCTGAGACCGTGGGGGGCTTTAGTGGATGCAGTGATCCGGAGCAGATAGCAAAGGGCTTTCCTTCATTGAGCTGGTCTTTTAGTGTAAAAGATAAGGTCACTTATGGTAGCTTCTTTATTCGTGCAGACATAGAGGTTGGAAATAAGGGTTTCAGGGTGAAATTTGAGAAGCCTGTGTTTGAAGTTCTTGAAAACGCTTTTAGGTAGTTTAGGGGGTATATGATAGTGTAGGCATTACAGCCGTCTGGAACCAGTTTGGAGACTAGTGATCTTCGAGAAAGAGAATCCGAGGCTAAGGACACCAAATTTCCAGAGTGGAAAGAGGGGAGGGACTGGAGTACTACATTCTCACGTGGGGGGAAGCTGAGGGGAGTCGGTGAGAAGGGGGTATGGTCAGATGAAGGAAGGAAGGGATGGAGCAAATCATGGGGTAGCTGGAGGAAAGTTCCATGACACCGTTCTACAAAGACAGCCCATTAAACCTGCAGCATCATGACAGAAGATATCCAGAGAGAAGTTGGTACTCTTTCTGTTTTGGGCTTCCCGGCGTTATTTGCATGCGATTTCTAGGTGGAAATCAGCAAATCCTAAAGGGAGTGCCCAGCTGCGAATATAAAAAAGGGAAGTTGAAATACATTAGGTCAAACTAGATTTTACAATTAGGAAGATAGAATCCTGATTAGAGGGATAGGGGGGATGAGATGAACAGTGACCTAGGATGAAGTCTGGAATTAGTAAACAACATCATTCTAAGATGGCTGCCACCTTGGAAATATTTAGAAGCTATAGAACATGATAATCCTTCTTTCATGTCCATAAGAAGGACATGCTAAGTCCTATGTCAATATCTAGATTTCTAGAGGCGGCGCCATTTTAGATTGGGCAGGAACATTATATGGGGAGAGGGTCGATACATGATGCAGGGCCTACAAGGGCCAGATAGAGCCCCTTTACTCCACATGGGCCCCAAACACAATCAGCGCACAAAAGGCCCCCGTAATCAGGTCTTGAGAAAACAGCGACGGGAATCCTCCTGAATAAAAGTTAGTAGTGAATGAAACCAGTCGCCTCCATGAACAATATGATTTGATGTATGGCACAACATCCTTGTGTCCACCGTGCTGTCTTGCGTCTTCCTGATCCATTGCATACTCCAAGAGCTGTTCTTGTTTTAACAAAACCTTGACCATATGCATCTACCCAAAGCTATAACTAGTATATGTGTGCTATGCGAGTGCCTTTTTTTTGCTAAGTTACTCTATGAACACCTTTGCTGAAATAAATAAGATTGTGGCATGTTCAAAGGAACTTTTATGTAAATATCTCTGTATGATTAAATATGTCTTAAATATGTCTTCATTAGTTTCAACAATAGTAATAAATGCAATGCTTTTACAATCAATTAAAAATTGTATATGCACATTCCAGTATTTTCCGTTTAAGTAATTTAAATCTCTTTACATCTGACAGAAAACAATCCTTGATTGCACAAAATACTTAAGAATAATGAAGATAATACTGTAAATCTGAAAAAGCAAAGTCCAAAACATTGAGTTCCAGTATTCAGGAAAACATAAGTGCTGACAGAGGCAGCCGAACCTGAACAAAAAACTGACAGATCTTGGAAGTACAGTCCAGGGCAATTCGGTGGTTCTACGAGTCTCAGCGGTGCACCTCCGTGCCTCAAGATGAAGAAATGACCTCTAGAAAATTAAGGCAACACTGAACAACCACTTCTTGTGTAAATATGTCCAATACCAGCTCTGATCATGAGGTGGTTACAGCAGTGCTCTGCTTCCTAAAGTGATATCAGATCACCATGCAGTGCTAGAAGTGTACTGTAAACTCTTTTGGGATATTCCATAGCAACCAGCGAAAAGCACAGTTAACTGAAAGTTAAAAGAATTGTGGGTTCTGCTATATAAAACACAGAGCACTGTCCCAGTGTGCACCGACCGGAAGGACGATGGATCTTTACTCGCAAGCTTGCAGAGTCATTATCCTTTCTAAAGACACAATCAACCACAAAGAAGCCTTGCACATGTTATGAGTGTGGCGAGTATTTGGTGACCTTTGCACTTTAAAGTTTATTCAGAAAGCAAACGAGCAAAATACCACACACATACATGGAGTGTGAAAATAACACAAGTGCTTTATCGGTCATGTTGGCCCTTCAGACAGCACAGTCAAGAGATGTAGAAAAATACATACCCGACTCAGGGACACTAACCAAGAAGGAAAAAACATACACTTGCAGTGAATGTGGAAGTAGTTTTATTTCCTCTTCAGGATTAATGCATCATCAACAAACACACACAGGAGAAACACCATACCATTGCAGTGAATGTGGAAGTAGCTTTAGTGAATCTTCAACATTAAGGATTCATCAGCGAACACACACAGGTGAAAAACCATTTAAGTGCAGTGAATGTGTGAAGAGATTTAGTCAATTAACAGACTTAAAGTACCATCAGAGAAATCACACAGGGGAAAAACCATACGAGTGCAGTGAATGTGTGAAGAGCTTTTGTCAATCATCACACCTAAAACAGCATCAGAAAACACACACCGGGGAAAAACCATACCATTGCAGTGAATGTGGAAGTAGCTTTAGTGAATCTTCAACATTAAGGATTCATCAGCGAACACACACTGGAGAAAAACCATTCAAGTGCAGTGAATGTGGAAGTAGTTTTAGGAGTTCGGCAACATTAAGGAATCATCAGCGAACACACACAGGGGAAAAACCATTTGAGTGCAGTGAATGTTTAAAGAGCTTTAGTCGATTATCAGGCTTAAAATACCATCAGCGAATTCACACAGGGGAAAAACCATACAAGTGCAGTGAATGTGTGAAGAGCTTTTGTCGATCATCACAACTAAAACTCCATCAGAGAACACACACTGGAGAAAAACCATATCATTGCAGTGAATGTCTCAAGAGCTTTAGTCAATTATCAGTCCTAAAAATTCATCAGAGAACACACACAGGGGAAAAACCATATCATTGCAGTGAATGTGGAAGTAGCTTTAGTGAATCTTCAACATTAAGGAAACATCAGCGAACACACACTGGAGAAAAACCATTTAAGTGCAGTGAATGTGGAAGTCGTTTTAGGAACTCTACAACATTAAGGAATCATCAGCGAACACACACAGGGGACAAACCATTTAAGTGCAGTGAATGTGTGAAGAGCTTTAGTCTATTAGCAGGTTTAAAATACCATCAGAGTAATCACAGAGGGGAAAAACCATACAAGTGCAGTGAATGTGTGAAGAGCTATTGTCATTCATATAACCTAAAACAGCATCAGAAAACACACACCGGGGAAAAACCATACCACTGCAGTGAATGTGGCAGTAGCTTTAGTGAATCTTCAACATTAAGGAAACATCAGCGAACACACACTGGGGAAAAACCATACCATTGCAGTAAATGTGGAAGTAGTTTTACTGAATCATGTAACCTCAGACGTCATCAGCGAACACACACAGGGGAAAAGCCATTCAAGTGCAGTAAATGTGGGAAGAGCTTTAGTCAATCTGCACACCTAAAACAACATCATCGAACACACACTGGCGAAAAACCATATCATTGCAGCGAATGTCTGAAGAGCTTTAGTCAATTATCACACCTAAAACAGCATCAGAAAACACACACTGGGGAAGCCCATTTAAAGTGCAATGAATGTGGGAAGAGCTTTATATATGTATCACACCTAAAACTCCATCAGAGAACACACTGAAGAAAAAACATATCATTGCAGTGAATGTCTGAAGAGCTTTAGTCAATTGTCAGTCCTACAAATTCATCAGAGAACACACACAGGGGAAAACCATATCATTGCAGTGAATGTGGAAGTAGTTTTAGGAATTCAGTATCATTAAGGGATCATCAGCGAACACACACACGGGGAAAAACCATAAGTGCAGCGATTGTGGGAAGAGCTTTATATATTTACCAAGCCTAAACCAGCATCAGAGAACACACACAGGGGGGAAACCATTTAAGTGCACTAAATGTATGAAGAGTTTTAGTGGATTAACAGACTTACAATACCATCAGAGAAATCACACAGGGGATAACCATACCAGTGCAGTAAATGTGTGAAGAGATCTTGTCAATCATCACACCTAAAACAGCATCAGAAAACACTCTCCAGGGAAAAACCATACCATTGCTGTGAATGTGGAAGTAGCTTTAGTGAATCTTCGACATTAAGGATTCATCAGCGAACACACACTGGGGAAAAACCATACCATTCAGACCTTAAATACCATCAGAGATTACACACTGGGGAAAAGCCAGTCAAGTGCAGTAAATGTAAGAAGAGCTTTAGTCAATCTGCAAACCTAAAACAACATCATCGAACACACACTGGCGAAAAACCATATAATTGCAGTGAATGTCTGAAGAGCTTTAGTCAATTATCACACCTAAAAAAACATCAGAGAACACACACAGGGGGAAAACCATATCATTGCAGTGACTGTCTGAAGAGTTTTAGTCAACTATCACACCTCAAAAAAATCAGAGAACACACACAGGGGAAAAAAACATATCATTGCAGTGAATGCGGAAGTAGTTTTAGTTTCTCTGCAGGATTAATGTATCATAAACAAACACGCTCAGGGGAAAAACCATATAATTGCAGTGAATGTCTGAAGAGCTTTTGTAAATTATCGTACCTAAAGCGGCATCAGAAAACACACACTGGGGAAACCCATTCCAGTGTAGTGATTGTGTGAAGAGATTTTGTCGCTTATCAGACCTACATAAACATCAGCGAACACAAACAGGGGAAAAGCCATTCCAGTGCAGTGAATGTGTGAAGAGCTTCAGTCAGTCTTCAAACCTACAAATACATCAGCGAGCACACACAGGAGAAAAGCCATTCCAGTGCAGTGAATGTGTGAAGAGCTTCAGTCAATCTTCAAACCTACAAAGACATCAGCGAGCACACCACCATCACTTAACCCACATAGAAATAAACGTAGAGCTGAGTGAATTTGGTAATAATTTAATTACATCATCAATAATACTCAGCCATCTGTAGGTGTGCACTGAAGCAAAAAAGTGCAGTTATTGTGAGATTAAGGAATTATAGAAACTGATAAAATTACAAGAATGCGGGGCATTCAAATACCAGCTGATAAAAAGCAGGGGATAGAAGACTGAACTAGTAGGAAAGAAGAAAAATACATATATTTGAAAAATTATAAAAATGTCTATTCTCTGCTATTGTTTATTTCCCTACAGCTAGGAAAAACATGAAATATCAGGAAACCCATTGGGAGACTAGCACAAGGTGGACTAAAAATAAAGACACATTATTGGTTTTTATTCTGTGAGAGAGTTCTAACGAAAGAAATCCAAGCACACCAGACCATGCTGCTTGTAAAATCAACACCATGAACAATGCTTGGACTAACAAGGGTATTTTCAGCTAATTTTGGAGATTAGTAATAAAACATATAAACCCAACAGACTCAAAACAATTTAACAAGCACAAAATGAAGATTCTTCAGAGCTGGCTGTGGTTTTGAACATTTTATGCATCATTAATGGTTCTGTGACAGTGGCCAGAGAACTGTGTAGAAAAGCAGAAGTGAAAGCAGGAAAATGTGAGCTGCAGCTCTCCGGGTTAACGCTTGCAGTGCTGACATTTACCTCTGAAGCAGGAGAATGTGAGCAGCTGCTCTCTGGGTTAACCCTCGCAGTGCATGACATTTACCTCTGAAGCAGGAGAATGTGAGCTGCAGCTCTCCGGGTTAACCCTCGCAGTGCTGACATTTACCTCTAAAGATCTGATGTAGAACAAATGATGATCATTTCCACCATCATTGAATCAAATCCGAGGAGACAGAGAAGTTGAAACATTTAAGGCCTGATTTAGATCTCGGTGGACGGGTTACTCCATCACAATTGTGACAGATATTCCATCCGCCAAAATATGAATTCCATTATGTCCAAATGGATTAATATTTCGGCGGATGTGATATTCATCACCTGTGTGATGGAGTAACCCGTCCGCCGAGATCTAAATCAGGCCCTTGGTTATTAACAGGTTTCTGAAAGCTAGAGCTGCAGCTGTGTGATACCCAGGCCGCGTACCTCACTTCAGAAGAGTGCAGGATCAATAATGAAGGTCACGGAGCTGCAGCTGAGTGATAGCCAGGCCGAGCACACTTCAGAAGAGTGCAGGATCAATAATGAAGGTCACGGAGCTGCAGCTGTGTGATAACCAGGCCGCGTACCTCACTTCAGAAGAGTGCAGGATCAATAATGAAGGTCACAAAGCTGCAGCTGTGTGATACCCAGGCCGCGTACCTCACTTCAGAAGAGTGCAGGATCAATAATGAAGGTCACAGAGCTGCAGCTGTGTGATATCCAGGCCGAGCACACTTCAGAAGAGAGCAGGATCAATAATGAAGGCCACGGAGCTGCAGCGAGTTATTGTCAGGCCGAGCACAAGGTGTCTGTTCAGCAGATACAAATTAATAATGAATCTCTCCGACCCACATGCTGTGTGATAGCCCGGGTGAGCACACAGCTTCTCTTCAGGAGAGTGAGGAATCATTTATAAATGTCAATGAGCCGCCTGTTGTGATAGTCAGGTTGAGCACAAGAGTTTTCTGCAGAACAGTACGGGCTCATTAACAAAAGTCACAGAGCCTCACACTGTTTGATAGTCAGGCAAAATCACCATTTTACATTCTTGGACAACAATTTCTAGATGGCTAATGGAGCCACATTTTGAAATGATTGTTCCACAAAAGAAATGAAAAACAAAAAGATTGATTGCACAAAAATAATATATAGCTAGAACCAATCACGATGCTATAAAATGTACAAGATAATTACTAGCTTTTACATGTTAAAAAGAAATGCATGTTTTTTGATATGTAATAGAATTTAAAAAAATGATTTGGATTTTGGCATTTGACTGCTGATTGTAAAGAAATGAGATTGCTCCCCTAAACTCAAGATAATTTGTGCTGTCAGCAGGGGGTCTGATAGAGGTGGCAGTAGAACTGGGGTCCCATCTCGACAGTGTGACTGCTGTCAGCAGGGAATCTTGCAAAGGTGGCATTAGAGGGGGGGTCCTATCTCGACAGTGTGACCACTGTCAGCAGGGAGTCTGGCACAATGAAGAGACAACACTTGAAATGAATGTCTAGGGTCTTCCTTATCGGGAGTTGTGAGGGGCTCGATGTGACAAAGTCAAATCTTCAAGGGAAGGTCACAGAGACTCAAAGCCAATGGATTTCAATGTCGAGCCTGTATATCGCTACTTAATCATCCACACTGATCGTAATAAGTGATTGGATCAGACCCTCTCCTACCAAATCATATTAGTATTGTTTTTATCTATGATTTTCTACTGTACCATTCTGCACATTGATGTTAACTACGATACCATCGCACTTGTTACTTTCTTATATGATTAGTTGATGTTTGTCCTTCCGTATATATCCTTGTATGTCTTTATATGATTTACTATATGTAATTTTGTCTGGAAACAACCAATAAAAACTTGTTTTAAATCATAAACCACTAGGACAGCGGCTGATGTCAAACTCTTGAAGGAGGAAGAGTCGCGTTCCCTAAACCGCTGCAGTTAGAGCTGACCCTATGAATCCACCCAAACTTCAGGCAACTTGGCCTCCATTGGTTCTTTTGGTTGGGCACCGCCAGAACCTCCTTTAGGCTTACTTCAGGAAGTAGTGGGTTTGAAACTCTGTGACTTGGATTACAGTCCGTCTTTGTGTAAGTAGCCCTAAAGTTGTGGGGTGCTTCATAGGGTTATCATTAGAGTTGGAATAGGAATATCCTCTGCATTTTTTTCGGATTTTTTTTTGCTTTACAGATGGACACATTCATTTTTGTTAGGCACAGGGAAATTGAATGATTTGCCCAGAATCACAGGACGTCTCACAAGACGGATCTGAGTGCCATGCATGAAAGTATAGAACTGGGAATTTTCAAGATTATTACGTCACCAACAGATAGTTGGAACGGTGCACTAATATACCGTCCCCCAGTAACTAAGACCAATTTCACGGACCAACTGATAGATCTAATTGCTATACATGTGCTCTCCTCAAATAAATTTCTTTTGTTGGGGGAATTTTAATTTTCATGGTGAAAATCATACGAACCCTGAGGTTAATAAACTCCTCTCTACTCTTGACATGATTAAACTCACCCAAAGAGTTACATGCCCAACTCATCCAGCTGGCCACTCGCTAGACCTAATCTGTTCTAATATTGATCATCTAACCTGTAACCTCCCAGACTCTCTCACTTGGACCGATCATTCAATGATTAGGTTCTCTATCCAACAGCCATGCCATAAGAGCTCAGACTTAAGTGCAGGGAAAAGACAAGTGGCGCAAGACCTTGGCGAAATCTTTCTGTAGAAGCCTTTAATGAGGATTTTCACCTGGAATCACCAAAGAAGGATAAGGATGCTCCTACGACGTTGGAAGAATTTAATACCGCCTTTGTGACAGATTTGGATTCTCCCCAATGTCCACCATCAGCCCCGTGGTGCACTGCGGAGCTAAAGATTGAAAAATCCAAATGCAAGAGATTAGAGAGACTTTGGCGAGTTAGTAAAGACCCACAAAACAAACTACGGTTTAAACAATTCTTGTCTAGCTGCAATCTGAATTTAAAATCAGCCAGACGTCTATTTATTATTAACCAAATTGAACGTGCCAGTAGCGTCCCAAAGGCCCTTTTTAATATAGTAAAAGACTTCGTATCTCTTCATGTCTGTAGACAATTGCCTATGGAAACACAAGATTTTTGTAATTCGTTAGCAATCTATTTTCAAGAAAAGATAATTGATATTTATGCTAACTTTTCGTCGATCACCTCTCAAGACCTTGAAGACTCTACTAGAACAGAGGGCTTAGAAAAAATGGCAGCTAGCACCTTAGATTGTTTCGAGTTAACCACGCTTGAGGTTTCCAATGCTCTCTCCTTCTCAAAATCTGGCTCACCCCGAGATCTTTGTCCTCCAAAGACAATGGCCCTATTAGCCACTCGTTGCATGCCAGCAATTCTAAATATCAATAATTATTCAATACAATCAGGCATCATTCCAATAACATGGAAGGAAGCATTCGTACGTCCAATATTGAAGAAACCGACTGCGGATCCCCGAGAACTCAGCAACTACCGCCCTATTTCTTTGGTACCCTTATTGGGCAAGCTGCTGGAAAGTATAATTAACAAGCAACTAAGTCTATGCCTGGAGTCCAAGGAAATTCTGGATCAATCACAATCCGGGTTTCAACCGGGCTTCAGTACCGAGACTGCCATGCTCGCTGTAACTTCCTCGTTCAGACAGAAAATAGACATTGGAGGATCGGCAGTACTGATCCTTCTAGATCTCTCGGCGGCTTTTGATACCATCTCACATTTAGTGCTCGCGGAGGATAAGACACAAGCCTGGTCCTGGATAAGACACAAGCCTGGTTGGATAAGACACAAGCCTGGTCCCTTTTTTTAGAGAAACTGAAGACAAAAATGAAACCATTCAAAATAACGGTTAATAGAAAGCACCCAACAAAGAAATTGCCGTTGGAGTTACAAGATCTAAGAAGGGTTTTACACAGAAGTCAAAAAATCCTGCAACTAAAATCAAATGACCGGCGATACTTGGATACCTTCCTTATTCAAAGAAAGTTATATAAAAAAAGGATCTGGGAATATAAAAAGAAGACGAATGATGAATTCTGGATCAACCTGTTGGCGAGCTCTAAGCTCCAGGACTCAAGCAAATTTTGGAAAATAATAAACCAACTAATAAGACCACAAAACGTACTAACATCGTTCATCCAAGAAAATGAATGGGCAACTTTTTTGTTGGCAAAGTTTAAAGACAATCCAAAGAAGGCTCTTGGGCAGCAATTCCCTCCTGAGGTTCCCCAAAAAAACAGCAACGATGAACAGCACTGTAGCCACCTAACAACATTAGTCCCAAGGAATACTGCATACCTTCAAACCACAGACGGCTGTTACTCGGCTGAAGAGATAATCACCATCATTAGAAAGGATAAAAGCAACGGAGCGCCGGGCCCGAACGGTATCCCGCAAATGGCATTCAAACACGCACCAGAATTTTGGGGCCCTCCTCTCGAAAAACTTTTCGCAGATGTTCGAACCTGTAATCACATCCCCGAAAGCTGGAAAGGCTCAATTATTACACCTATATATAAAGGCGGAGACAGAGCTAACCCTCTAAATTACCGTCTAATAACACTCCAGGACATAGAAGCTAAATATTTTGCTTCTCTCCTCCTAAAAGACCTGGTAAATTGGGCAGAAGACAAAGCACTCATTCCAATTAACCAAACTGGATTCAGACCCGGTATCGGAACAACGTCGAACATATTGTCAATAACCATGATAGCAGAGAAATGCCGGCGCGTTAAACAGGACTTGAACCTGTGCTTCATTGATCTGCAAGCGGCATTTGACAGTGTGGATCGCAAGATACTATGGGCAAAGCTGAAAGCATGGTCTATACCGGAGAGCATACTTAGGGGACTACTCTTATTCTACTCAGACACCTGGACACAAATCAAGATAGGGGACGGCTCACATCTATCAAGAAAAGTATACACATCAATTGGACTAAAACAGGGATGCGTTTTAGCACCATATCTATTTAATCTATTCATTTCTGATCTTTCGGGTAAATTAAACGATTGCAATGCTCACGCACCGAAACTTGGCAACCTCTTTCTTACTCACATGGCTTACGCTGATGACATTGTGCTTCTGAGTTTAACTAAAGTGGGCCTATCTAGACTATTAGCAGTAATGACAGAATTTCTGGCGATAAACAATCTTGCTCTAAATCTGTCTAAGACAAAAACAATGCTAATAACCAACCGTCGTTCGGCGCATCTTAAGATCATGCTGGAAGGTAAACAGCTGGAACGAGTATCAAATTACAAATATCTAGGATACTATATCGACGACAAACTCACCTTAAATGCCCAAAAAAACTACTTGAAGCAAAGAGCTGGAGCCTTAACGTTTGCGCTAAGTACACTGGCAAAAAAACTGGAAGGCCCCTCATTTAAACCCCTATTGGCAGTGATGGCCACCAAAGTACTTCCTACTTTATCGTATGCTAGTATTGCAATGCAGGGCAAGGATGCAATCATGTTAAATAACCTCATTACAAAAATCTATAAGAAGGTTTTACAACTCCCGAGCTCATCTTCACCAGCGCAGATGCGACTAGAATTTGGTCTAACGAACGAGTTACTGGGAAGACTCTATACATGCATCAGAGTATGGTACCGAATTAAAATGAACTCCACAAACAATACTATAAACAGATTCTTATGGCAGGAACTAGAAAGCCAACAAAACTCAGTAGCCAAAAAATATCTGACTGGCGCTCTGGAGCAAACATGTACTGCCAACCTGTGGGAAAAAAACTTGCCATTCACTTCCTTTAAACAGACATTAAATAAGGCGGCCAAATTTCACTCGCTGATTACAGACAAAGCAATTTTTTCAAGCCGTTCCCACTCCTGGTCTGTGATTAACCGTTATAAAAAACTCGCCCCTGCTGCGTATCTTGACACAACATATTCGTTTTTTATAAAAAAAAGGCTGATGGCCCTGAGACTCGGAAAATCGCCAACCTTGGCAGACGAACCGTCCTGGATACGTTCAGTCTCATACGCTTGTCGGTTATGTGGCTCTTCAAAAGAGAACTTAATCCATATTATATGCCACTGTAAGTTTCTGAACCAGGAGCGCACGTACTTTTTAAAGAACTTTTTCAGGATTAAAAGACTACGTACCTGCAGGTCTGCTATTATTGGTGCTCTGGACCCAACAGCCCCTATAATCAACTGCAAGCTGATAAAGTTCCTGATAGCCTTTGAAAAGCGCTTGAAAGCAATATGAACTTTTAAAATAATAAGGTTTTTTATATCATTAATTGTCTTACTAACATGTAGCTTGATAAAAAGCTATATTCTTTTTAAATCTTGTGTTTAAAATTGTATTCTGATGAATTTTACTGTTCTCTCTTATTGCAAAAGACAATTTTCACTAGCCCGTTTGTTATGGTTTTAACTAACTAAACAATAAAGTTTTACTTACTTACTAGTGCTCGCGGAGAGACTAGCTTCCTGTGGCATTCAAGGGACAGCCTTGAAGTGGTTGCAGAACTTTGTCAGACAGAACACAAACTATCATGCCATGGCCATGTCTGTCAGAAAAAATTAGTCTAGACAGGGGCGTACCCCAGGGCTCCTGACTAAGCCCGACATTATTTAACATATATATGGCACCTTTGGCAAAAATTGTAGAACAGCTAGGTTTTGAGATAATTTCATATGCTGATGATACTCAGGTTATATTTACTATTGGCCCAAAGATAGAAGCAGAGAAATTGCGGTTCTCCAGCAGAATGCTTGTAATCTCTAGCTGGATGACGCAGAACTGCCTCCGATTGAATCCTGGAAAAACCGAGGTCATGCTAATGGGGAAAGCCTCAGCTAGCTGGTCTGATGAATGGTGGCCCTCACAATTGGGAGCAGCTCCTGTTCCTAAACAATGTGTTAAAAATCTAGGCCTAAAATTAGATCACAAAGTAAAATATCCCTTGGGTCAATCAATCAGACTACTAATTATACATACCAGCTTCACACATTCATACCTCACCCTTTAGTTGTCACTCATGTCATCTATATGTTCAGAAATCCTAAATCTAAATCACCCCTCCATAATAGTTACAAAACCTGAGCAATTCAATATCCCAGTCTGTATATTTATTGGTGTCCAAAATAAGTTAAAAACATTAAAAACAATCTAACAAGAATGTTATTTCATAAACATTAGCATACAATACACAATTAAAACCAAGAAAGAGACTCCAAGTTTGTGATGCCAAATACAATCATCGATATGTCAATTCATAGGAATCAAGACAAGTAACACCAGAATCCAGTGGATCAGTTCTGGTACATTGTTCCTTGAGTTTGAATTTTAACAGATGCGTCAACGCGTTTCGGTGTATAACTCAATGTGTACCACCTTTATCAAGACTAGATTTTCAGTCTCTGTCATAACCATAAATTGATTGGACAATTTTATCTACACAGAAAATAAAACAGAATAAAAACAAAATTAAAATTATACGTCGACTCATTAGAAATATTCAGACTGTGCTATTATGTACTAACTATATACCATTGTTCAAGCTATGTTCATTCATAATATTACATTACATATTATCAAATCCCTACTGAACTGTTCTCTTTTCATTGTTCTTACATATCAAAACATTTCTCTTATCTAATGCTGTTTTGGATGTATTCTATTGATGATGAGACAACAGTAAAACTGCTCAATATTTGGGCCCATATAGGCAAATGTATGTACTAGGCAGATTTGTGGGGTTTTATCAAGTTGAGGAATGTTACTATAATAGATAAATGTTTTTAATATGTTGGAGAATTTTGTGAACTGGGGAGCAAGGATTGATAGTTGCTGTATATATAATCATACAGCAACAAATTTAATAAAAGAGAAATGTTTTGATATGTAAGAACAATGAAAAGAGAACAGTTCAGTAGGGATTTGATAATATGTAATGTGAGGGGGGGTGCTGGAATATGGCACCTTGAAAAGTTCAGAAACCATACGACCAGGCAGATCTGAGACTGGTTCATCCTCTCTGACATTATTGATGATCGTGCCTTGATGGATCCATGGTGATTGACGCACCTGAGGGACGCGGACTATACTTTCACCTCCTGCGTCCATTGTAAACGTTTACCCCTTTATCCTCACAAACAGTACCTCTGATCATGATCTTCTGCAACTCAACCATAATTTTCGACTGTTGCAAACCCCTCAGGCCCTTTGGCGTATGTATAAAGCACGGTATAAAGCTCCTGAAGACAAGCACAGGTGGTGCCAATATCTGAGCCAGTACTTGGAGGAGACCGCGGGGTCCATCTCCTCTGCACAGGTGTTGTGGGAGGGCAGGAAGGCCTCTGAGAGGCAATTAGATGAATGATTTGGCTGCCTATAAGTGCCACTGTGAGGCATAACAGCGTTGGTTGACTGACCTTGCGTTTCACCTGGCTCAGACGTATAACGCATTGCTGACACCTGCTCTTCTCAAGGAGCTGCTTGGGGCCAAGTATGATCTGAACTCTCATTACACAGTGGAGGACCAGATGGATACGCTCTGTGGACGATATAGTAGGGGACGGTGAGTTGGCTCCCTTTGCTACTCTCATGCGTGATTATGGGCTGCCACAATCGCATCACTGACGGTACCGACAGCTCATGCAGAGCCTGCCACACATGCTGGGTGCTCCCCTTACGATCTAGAGACTGACCCAATGTTGCATTATATCCTGATGTGGAAAGGATTCAAGGACACTATGGTGGGATTGTATGTTACCACTATGGACAGCCTTTTTTCGAGCACCAATGCCCGCACTTTATGCTGTTTGTGGGACCAGAGGCTGTGCCTCTGACTCTCTGAGCAGGACGGACACGACCTTTGGAAAGACCATGGCAGTTTCCTCCAGGAGGTCCGGTCGAAATTCAGTTATTTCAAGTTCCTACACCACTGGAACTGGACACCGGAGTGGATCTATAAAGCACATACGGCAGACGATTCCAAGTGCTGGAGGTGCTGAAGGTATGGTGCACTCGCCTGTGACATTTTACATTTCCTGCGGACTGTACAGTGCTTTGTGCTACTTGGGCTCCGTTTGGGATTCCTTGATGACCAACCTAGGGGTGGCACCGCAATTGATGGCCCGTCTGACCTTGCTTCACAAAATGTCAGTATTCCAGGATTTAACCCACCACTGTAAGAGTTAGCTGGCTATGGCCTTCATAGTGGGAGTTGGCTTTTTGGGGGTGACCATGGGGCTTGGCACCCTGACATTTGTTTTTTCCTGTTCCCAAGTCCCTTCCCCTCGTGTTCTCCCTCATCCTCCTTCCCTGATCATCTGCGGGATTTTCTGGGCCACATCACCTCTATCTAGAGGGGTTATTTCATTGATTGTTTTTCCTGTTTTCAATGTCTTCTAACAAGTTCTAGTTTACACAGTATCTTGGACTCTGCTGAATCGATAAACTTCCATCCCTGTAATATGCTCATTGTATATGAAAAATCAATAGAGAATTGAGGTATTTAAAAAAGACACAGCGAGTGGTGTCACTTAACATTTGACTTTGACAATTCCAAAGGAAGAGACATTACTGAATTTATAGACATGATCAGAACACATGTAAAGTGATAATATTAACAACCAAGTCTCACTAAAATAGACATTCAATTTAACATTCTACTGAACTGTGTGCAGTACTCATGGTGAAATATGAGAAAAGTTTTGCACCAAAATGTGGGACAGAGGGTCTGCTCTGTGCCGAATAGTCAAATGTGAAGTTCTAGTTAATCCCCATAGTTTGGAAGAATGGGCCAGGTTTGAGTGAGACTTCAGACCGACCTCCAAATGTGTTAGTGTCACTCGTGATGAGTGAGGCTTGAGGACTCTGATGTATGCACGTCTCAACTAATGCCGCTGTCGAGGCACTCAAGGCTTCTTGCATGACAATGCTACAAAGAGTTGACGCACTCACTAATCAACGGTGTATTGATGACGAGCATACTATCATATAGGGACCTATGTGAAGGAGTAGAATATTTTCGAGTAATGAAATGCCCCTCCCCTGTTCTTCAGACCAGTAATACCCACTCATTTTCATGATACAATGCAAACTGTGTGAGAAATTTCTGGTTCATACTTTGTTGCCCTATCCTAAGAATTAATTGTTTCAAAGATATATTGCTTTATTTTATGTCAGTGAATCTTTGTTGAGAGAGGATGGTGGTTACTGGAAACAAAAAAACAAAGCCTGAAAGAGGCCGTTATCTTAATATTTTAGGAGACAGTGTGCTCTTAAACCAGAAACTCAAAACCTAATTAGAACCTACAATTCATTCTTGTTCGAGGATATAAAACTGTATTAAATATAAGGAATAATACACAGACATAGGAAAATTAGAAATAAGCTGTTCCTTCAATTGTCGCTTTGACACATGTTCTATGCCTCATTGTCACTGATCTGGTGTTTAAAACTCCATGGTATTTACCTCTGTTTACTTTGCTATCTAGTACGTTGTGGATTTGAAAAACTGCAAATAAATTATTTAAAAGAATAAATAAGCTGCCCAGTTTAATTGGAAAACTGACTGATATTCTGATATATTCTTTGAAATACAGATATATTCATTGAAATACAGATATATTCATTGAAATACAGATATATTCATTGAAATACAGATGTATTCATTGAAATACAGATATATTCATTGAAATACAGATATATTCATTGAAATACAGATATATTCATTGAAATACAGATATATTCATTGAAATACAGATATATTCATTGAAATACAGATATATTCATTGAAATACAGATGTATTCATTGAAATACAGATATATTCATTGAAATACAGATATATTCATTGAAATACAGATATATTCATTGAAATACAGATATATTCATTGAAATACAGATATATTCATTGAAATACAGATATATTCATTGAAATACAGATATATTCATTGAAATACAGGCTGTCACTTCCAGTTGTCACCTTTCTGTAAATACTCTTTAGTCCTCTACATCAGTGTTTGGAAGATGCTCATCTGAAGTGAAGCTATAAATACTTTTTTACAGCAGCAGCCAAGTGTGAGGCCTTCACTTGAACTGTCTGACCCTTAAAAACATTCAAGTCTGTGACATCTGAAACCCCAGGTCTTTACAGGCACCAATGCATGTTTGTGTGAAATGTATTAACTCCTGGAGCCGGCGGTTCCATCAGCGGCCACCAGAGGGCGCTCCTCGCCTGCTGATAAAACCCACTGAGCTGCACATTGTATGAAAGGAGAAGGGTTTCCTCTTCCGGGTCAGCGTGGCAGAGACAGCACCAGCAGCGGCAGTGACATCACTTCCGGGCTCTCCTGGTGTGTCCAGCCTGCTGCAGAGGAGGAAGGAGCCCTGTCTGGGGGGCAGATACCTCCATCTACAGACCCTCACAGACCCCAGATCTGCAACCCCCAGGAGGAGAGAGCCTGGACAGGTTTCTGCTCAGGTAGGAGAGTTGCTAACTCACTTGGCTGCAATTTATTAATCCATGGATCAGATTTCCCCCGCTCTTCCTGCTGCTGAGCCTGAGTGGGGTGCAGAGGAGGAGAGGCCTGTCCAGTGGTGCAGAGGAGGAGAGGCCTGTCCAGGGGAGGGGCAGAGATGGAGAGGCCTGTCCAGGTGTGCAGAGAAGGAGAGGCCTGTCCAGTGGTGCAGAGGAGGTGAGGCCTGTCCAGGGGAGCAGAGGAGGAGATGCCTGTCCAGGGGTGCAGAGGAGGTGAGGCCTGTCTAGGGGTACAGAGGAGGTGAGGCCTGTCCAGGGGTATAGAGGAGGAGAGGCCTGTCCAGGGGAGCAGAAGAGGAGAGGCCTGTCCAGGTGTGCAGAGGAGGAGAGGCCTGTCCAGGGGAGGGGCAGAGATGGAGAGGCCTGTCCAGGTGTGCAGAGGAGGAGAGGACTGTCCAGGGGTGCAGAGGAGGAGAGGCCTGTCCAGGGGTGCAGAAGTGAGGCCTGTCCAGGGGGTGCAGAGGAGGAGAGGCCTGTCCAGGGGAGGGGCAGAGGAGGAGAGGCCTGTCCAGGGGAGCAGAGGAGGAGAGGCCTGTTCAGGGGTGCAGAGGAGGAGAGGCCTGTCCAGGGGTGCAGAGGAGGCGAGGCCTGTCCAGGGGAGCAGAGGACGTGAGGCCTGTCCAGGGGTGCAGAGGAGGAGAGGCCTGTTCAGGGGTGCAGAGGAGGAGAGGCCTTTCCAGGGGTGCAGAGGAGGAGAGGCCTGACCAGGGGTGCAGAGGAGGAGAGGCCTGTCCAGGAGTGCAGAGGAGGAGAGGCCTGTCCAGGGATGCAGAGGAGGTGAGGCCTGTCCAGGGGTGCAGAGGAGGAGAGGCCTGTCCAGGAGGGCAGAGGAGGAGAGGCCTGTCCAGGAGTGCAGAGGAGGAGAGGCCTGTCCAGGGGTGCAGAGGAGGAGAGGCCTGTCCAGGGGTGCAGAGGAGGAGAGGCCTGTCCAGGAGGGCAGAGAAGGAGAGGCCTGTCCATGGGGAGCAGAGGAGGTGAGGCCTGTCCAGGGGTGCAGAGGACGTGAGACCTGTCCTGGGGTGCAGAAGAGGAGAGTCCTGTCCAGGGGTGCAGATGAAGTGAGGCCTATCCAGGGGAGCAGTGTCTCTCTTCGGGCCTGTGCATAGGACTCCAAAGCTCAGAGCGGAGTCAGAGGCGCTGTATGGGGTGGAATGAACTCTAGGCTCCTCTGTCCTTAATGAGAATCCATCGCCTGTCCAGGGGTGCAGAGGAGGTGAGGTCTGTCCAGGGGGTGCAGAGGAGGTGAGGTCTGTCCAGGGGGCACAGAGGAGGGGAGACACGTTCAGGGGTGAAAAGGTGGTGAGTCCTTTCCTCACTAGTTGGGGTGCTGTGGATGTTATGTCTGTCCTGGGTTTGCAGAGGCTGTGATGCCTGTCCCGGGGGTGCAGAGGATGTGCGGCCTGTCCCCGAGGTGAGGCCTGTCCCCGAGGTGAGGCCTGTCCTAGAATGCAGAGCAGGTAAAGCCTGTCCGGGGGTGAGTGCAGATGCCTGTTCAGGGGGTGCAGGTGAGGCCTGTCCTGTACTTGGGGGTGGGGGGGTGCAGGTGAGGTGATGCCTGTCCTGTGCTGAGGAGGCGAGGCCTGTCCGCGGGGGTACAGAGGAGGTGAGGCCTGTCCAAAAGGGTTGCAGAGAGGTTGAAGCCTGTGCAGGTGTTGCAGCTTAACTGCCTGCCCTGACTCGGGGTGCAGTAGAGGTGAGGCCTGTCCAGGGGGGGCAGTGCAGAGGAAGAGAGGCCTGTCCTGTGCTTGGGGTTGAAGAGGAGGTTAAGGCTGCCCAGATAGGGATGGGGAGAAGGTGAGGTACGTCTGGATAGAGGTGCAGAGGATAGATAGATTACTTTATTGTTTGATTAGTAAAAATCAGTACAATAATGACGTACAGATACTAAAGCATATATCCATTGATGGTTAAGATGTTTGCACACAATAAAAAGAATAAAAAAGAGGTTCACTAATTTCTGAATTCATGCTACATAGTTTCCTCACAATCTATAAAATCCCAAATGCGGCCCTTGGGCCAATAAAGGTGTGATGTGTGATAGCAGATAGTAGAAACTTATGATATTCAACAATAATCATTGCATAAAACCTAGTCAGCACCTATTCAAATCTCGTGGGCCCTCTAAGTTCATTCTACTTCAAGTGGGGCTGTGTCACACGGTGAGTTCTGAACCAAAGACCACTTCAATTACGTTACAGTCAAAATACACTAATCGTTTGTTAAATTTTAACTCATTATCAAAAGAAGGGAGCTAGTCCATCGTCTTTACTAAACACCTTCTAACAACCCCACTTACATTGTACAGATCAACTTCAAGGGTGTGGGAAATTGGGTAAATAAGCATTTTTATGGTGTTGGAGCGGCCAGTGCTGGTTGATAATTATTGCAAACACAACAATGATGGACAGAATGTGGATCAATGTCACACATTCACCCCAGTCCAAAGATCTGGGCCCAAATCCATCGTTTTTCCACTCCACACCACCCTGGGTTAGACAATGGCGATATGCAAATCAGCGCTGACCCTGTGCCCCATGGGAACAGTCCAGTCCGAACTACAAAAGCCATGTCCTTCCCAGAACGGAAACAAGCATCCGAGGACCGGCCCGGTTTCGAGGTAACACCTCTCTTCAGCCCGGCTAGCTTGATTCCAGTGGTGTGGAGTGCCTGGGACTCACGTCTGAGCATCCCCAGTACACTTAGAGCGGTAACTGCAAACACAACAATGATGGACAGAATGTGGATCAATGTCACACATTCACCCCAGTCCAAAGATGTGGGCCCAAATCCATCGTTTTTCCACTCCACACCACCCTGGGTTAGACAATGGCGATATGCAATTCAGCGCTGACCCTGTGCCCCATGGGAACAGTCCAGTCCGAACTACAAAAGCCATGTCCTTCCCAGAACGGAAACAAGCATCCGAGGACCGGCCCGGTTTCGAGGTAACACCTCTCTTCAGCCCGGCTAGCTTGATTCCAGTGGTGTGGAGTGCCTGGGACTCACGTCTGAGCATCCCCAGTACACTTAGAGCGGTAACTGCAAACACAACAATGATGGACAGAATGTGGATCAATGTCACACATTCACCCCAGTCCAAAGATCTGGGCCCAAATCCATCGTTTTTCCACTCCACACCACCCTGGGTTAGACAATGGCGATATGCAAATCAGCGCTGACCCTGTGCCCCATGGGAACAGTCCAGTCCGAACTACAAAAGCCATGTCCTTCCCAGAACGGAAACAAGCATCCGAGGACCGGCCCGGTTTCGAGGTAACACCTCTCTTCAGCCCGGCTAGCTTGATTCCAGTGGTGTGGAGTGCCTGGGACTCACGTCTGAGCATCCCCAGTACACTTAGAGCTGTAACTGCAAACACAACAATGATGGACAGAATGTGGATCAATGTCACACATTCACCCCAGTCCAAATATCTGGGCCCAAATCCATCGTTTTTCCACTCCACACCACCCTGGGTTAGACAATGGCGATATGCAATTCAGCGCTGACCCTGTGCCCCATGGGAACAGTCCAGTCCGAACTATAAAAGCCATGTCCTTCCCAGAACGGAAACAAGCATCCGAGGACCGGCCCGGTTTCGAGGTAACACCTCTCTTCAGCCCGGCTAGCTTGATTCCAGTGGTGTGGAGTGCCTGGGACTCACGTCTGAGCATCCCCAGTACACTTAGAGCGGTAAATGCAAACACAACAATGATGGACAGAATGTGGATCAATGTCACACATTCACCCCAGTCCAAAGATCTGGGCCCAAATCCATCGTTTTTCCACTCCACACCACCCTGGGTTAGACAATGGCGATATGCAATTCAGCGCTGACCCTGTGCCCCATGGGAACAGTCCAGTCCGAACTACAAAAGCCATGTCCTTCCCAGAACGGAAACAAGCATCCGAGGACCGGCCCGGTTTCGAGGTAACACCTCTCTTCAGCCCGGCTAGCTTGATTCCAGTGGTGTGGAGTGCCTGGGACTCACGTCTGAGCATCCCCAGTACACTTAGAGCGGTAACTGCAAACACAACAATGATGGACAGAATGTGGATCAATGTCACGCATTCACCCCAGTCCAAAGATCTGGGCCCAAATCCATCGTTTTTCCACTCCACACCACCCTGGGTTAGACAATGGCGATATGCAAATCAGCGCTGACCCTGTGCCCCATGGGAACAGTCCAGTCCGAACTACAAAAGCCATGTCCTTCCCAGAACGGAAACAAGCATCCGAGGACCGGTCCGGTTTCGAGGTAACACCTCTCTTCAGCCCGGCTAGCTTGATTCCAGTGGTGTGGAGTGCCTGGGACTCACGTCTTAGCATCCCCAGTACACTTAGAGCGGTAACTGCAAACACAACAATGATGGACAGAATGTGGATCAATGTCACACATTCACCCCAGTCCAAAGATCTGGGCCCAAATCCATCGTTTTTCCACTCCACACCACCCTGGGTTAGACAATGGCGATATGATAATTATTGACTCACCGGCTCTCACATTGAGTAAGCCTTTTTGCTGCTCTTGTAACAAACCTGGTGAACCGGATGTTAAGCATCTAGTTAACTTGGTTCATGGACGTAAGGATGGCTTGATCTAATTCCAAATCATTTGTGGTGGTGCAAAAGAACAAGTGATTAAGCAGCGTCTCCAAGCCGACCCTGGTGTGGCTGAACAGGGCATGGTCATCTGCGTACAAAGGGTTACCGACCCTGGTTCACCCAAGTTTTGAGGGTGGGATTTCACAGCTTCAAGTGACTGTGATAGATCCGAGAAAAAGAGGTTGAAAAGGAGAGGTGCCAACACACAACCTTGTTTTACTCCACGTGTTGTTTGTATTTTTTTGGAGATGTGGGATCCGTCACCCAGTGGATACGGATCCATGTATTAGTATGTAACTAGATTATGGCCATTAAGAGAGAGGTGGGGTGCAGTTTAGACCATAATTGACCCCCAGGCACACGATTGAAAGCTGCTTTGGAATCAACAAAGCAGTAGTGAATTTGCATTTTTGAAGCCGCAATAGGACTGATATCGCAAGCAAGTTTGTTCCTGATTTTGCCTCAAATCTCGTCCGGTTGAAGGGTATGAGGTGTTTTTTGCTACAGTGACAGATCTTGAAGCAACAGACCTGCATAGTATTTGGATTCGACTTCTAAAAGTGCCATCATCCTGTAAGTTCTCTGAACAGATCTCAGGCCACCTTTATAAATTCGCTGTATGATGGCTCGACTCTAGGACTCAAGTATTAGCTGGTTACTCCAACAATAACCGAAAAGGGGTGCAGGGCGTTCGGCCCAGACATCGGTACCCTGGTTGTACACTGCCTGTGGAAGGCCATTTGGCTCGGGAGCCCTGTCTGAGCAGCTTTTAATTATAATATGTGCTGTTCTAGTAGTCAGAGCTTCTGATGCTTTTGATGCCTTTTGGAAGGGCACTGCCCGCTGGTGCAAGGATTTAGTATCAGTTGCTAGTGGCATCCAGTGGCCATGTCTATGGGTTGCTCTGATGTCCCGGCGTGTATTGTGCCAAGGGAAAGCTGTAGTTGGCTTAGGTTGATTGGAGGAACCAATTTTAAGGGTTCTGCCAATCGGCCTGCTTCCTTATCAGACACTTTGAAGTGGGCTGTTAGAAAGGTTGCCCATTCATCTTTGCGGATGTTAGCGCTACTTTGACCTCCTTCGCTGTTTATTCTCCCATTCACAAGGAACCAAAAGGTCTTTGAGTTATGGTTTTTACTCTCATGGACTAATCTTAACCAGAACTGGTCAGAGCGTTTTTGTGTCTCTAGGAGTATTGCTTGCCCGAGTACTTTTTGGGCTTGTGTATAGATGTTAAATAGTTGGTCCTTCCCCTGGCACCTCCGTACATGTCTCAATTCTGAGTTATGTAGATTTTTTAATTTCCTAATTTCAGCAGATGTAGTGGTTGAGTTGCATCTTTTTGTTTTTTGTGAGGAATACAACATTTTTTTAAGCAGTTGGCTAGAAAAGAACTCCCATGATGTAGAGAGCGGGGTGTCATCAAGGCTCCTTGTTGCTAACTGGACTCGGCATGCTGTCATTATTGTTGCTATCAAAGGATCTGACCATTTTAACTTTTTAAGGTTCTTTGTAAAAGTTCCTTTTGTTGTCAGACTTGTCATGGCGTGCCGAGCTATACTAAGGGACAAGGGGATTACTTGGGTTTGATGGTCGCGATCACCTCGTGCAGCGATGGTGCTATTTATTTTCGATCAGTGGGAGCATCACCTTATTGCATATAGTGTAGTCTATAGAATAAGTGCGGCCATTTGTTCTTGACCAGTTTGGAGGGTTGTCCATGGGGAAACGACCATTCTAAGTTATATAGCCCAGAATGTTGAACTGTGGTATCACGTATTCACCAAGGTTACTGTATTTGTTGCTGGTAGGCTTTGTTTGTTCCATAATGGGAGGACTTTTTGCGTCGTGCTCGACTGGAGAGTCTTGAAAGAGGTTTGTGTTGTAATCAGCAGTTGTCAGACATTCATACTCACTGAATAGGTTACACATGATCTGGAGCAGGTGATCAAACTTGAGCCTTTTCTCCCTGGCGCTTGGTGAAATATATACGATGATCAAAAGCATTTGTTTGGTAGATTTGGAGCTTCTGATTCTAATAACGGTAATCCAATCTTCTTCGAATTGTAGCTGGTCGATGTTCACGTTTAACTTGCCAGTGCCAGGTGCTGAGGAGGTGAATCCTGTCCAAGGGATGCAGAGGAGGTGAGGCCTGTCCTGTGTTTGGCGTGAGTTGGAGGTGAGGGCTGTCCTGTGCTTGGAGGTTGCAGAGGAGATGGAGCCTGTCCAAGGGGTGCAGATGAAGTTAGGCCTGTCCTGTGCTTTGGGGCGTTTAGGAGATGGATCCTCTCCCTGGGGCTGTAGAAGAGGTGAGGCCTGTCCAGCTGATACAGAGCAGAGATGAGGCTTGTACTCTGCTGGGGTGAAACCTGGCCTGAAGGGGTAGACGGTGAGGCCTGTCCTGACTCTGCATGATATACTATCTGGTAATACTTCCTTGAAATGTTGCTCATTTTGCCCCTCCTTCAGTCTATATGAAACCAGTGTGCGTCCCCACCAACCCTCTTGACCAGAGGGTTCCCCGGATCCAGTTATTACATGCTCACCTGTCAAGAGAACTGACAGACAGAATAGGACCCTTCCTGCTGGTTGACACTGAACGATTCCTGTTAGTCTCTCCATCGAGTGCAGTCCCATCGGTGCTGCGGCTGCACAGAAGCAAAGCCCTCAGGTACATTCCCTGACCTCACCTGTCAGAATGTCAGGAGCGCCCCAATATCTTATCCCACATGACTGCCCTCGAGTGCTCTAATCGTCCCCAAATCAGGGAGATCGCCCTCAAAACAAACATCTCTCCATCAAAAATATGTTTCATCTCAAAAGATTTCACCAGGTTCATATAAAGGATGAGAGGTGAGCAGTGCACATTCGAACAGCCTCCTCGTATCCGTCAGGACGCACCAAAGCTGCTCCGAATTATGAAAGCGTTGAAGATGCATCTCGTTAAAGAACCCTACATCACTAGTGCATTAACCGTGAACAAACTGCCTCCTCTTCTTTCACTTTATGTTATGTTATACGCACTTGTAGAGAACATAGCAGCCCCAACAACAGGGCGTCCCAGCGCTAAATCTGACAGAGCAGACGGCGAGGAAGCTAGTGGTTGGAGAAAAGCCTCGGACACCTCTCTCCCCGGCAGCGCTCCTGCGCACGCGCGGGAGAGTAGCGGCTCGAAACGGCGGCTGCTCCCCTAGACAACACGGGAAGTGGCTCACCTCTGGGCCTGGTCGGTCCTAGGCCCCTCCTGTCAGGACAGTGATCACCGCCGAGAGTCTGTGCAGAAGCGCGCTGACAGAATTCAGTCAGCACAACGCTCCGCTTCACACTACCTTCGCGGCAGCGCCTGTTCTCCCACCTCAGATTCCACAGGTGAGAGGAGATTTCTCTGGCTGTGCTTTCTCCTACAAGCAATGGGGTCCCGGTTTTACACAGTCAATCCACGGTCCCACTGACACAAAGGAGGAACGGATCAGGGGTAAAGTTCCACACCCCAAGGCTCCAACCCTCTATCTCCTGCAAACTGTTCTATCCCTTCATACTGGACAAGGATGGGTGAAGACTTGGTTTTACGCCTCACACCCTCCTGGGCTTGGGTTCCCCTGTCCAGGGTCAGCAGGATGGAACTAACTGGGTCAGACCTACAGAGGTGGAGGGGGGGTGAATCCTAAGAGGGCCAACCCTTGAGAGGTAAGTTACCCTGTGAAGATCCTACCCCTTTCCAGACCCTTGACCTATACTCCAGCTGCTCCTCACTAACAAGACAAAATGGTTGCCCAGCATTCCGCCTTTTATAGGCTGACCCTCAGAGGTCCAGAAGGGACCAGAAGGTTCTGGAATGCCCTACTCTATCCTATGGGACAGGTCCCAGGTATGTCAGTTGTGACAGTTGGTAGCCACCATTTTGTGACTCCAAGGAAACTCCTGTCAGGAAAGGCATCTAGGCCTGAGGTGAAGGATTATGAAGGTGAAAGAGCACCTATTCCCCAGACCAACACCATAAAAATTTAGTGGACACAAAATATATAAAGACATGACGGGCAAAAAGGGGACAAAATAAATAATAAATTGGAGGGACTACGCAAAGCGCCAGACAGGTCTAACACGCATCCCCCCCAGCTGAAAGTGGGGAGAACTACCCAACCCCTTGGGAGTCCTCATCACTAAGGCGGAAGTACCTAGAGAGACCGTCTGCATTGGCGTGGTCCACTCCAGGCCGATGTTCCACCCGGAAGTCCATTCCCTGTAGGGAGATGGACCATCTCAACAGCTTGGGATTCTCCCCCTTCATCTGCATCAGCCAGCGAAGGGGGCGGTGGTCAGTCTGAACCAGGAAGTGCGAGCCAAACAAGTATGGCCGCAACTTCTTCAGAGCCCACACCACCGCAAAGGCTTCCCTCTCAATTGCACTCCACTTTTGTTCCCGGGGAAGCAGTCTCCTGGATAGGAAGACTACAGGCTGATCCAGGCCCTCTTCATTCAGTTGCGATAACACTGCCCCAATGCCATGTTCTGATGCATCTGTCTGGACAATGAACTCCTTGGAGAAGTCTGGGGCCCTCAGGACCGGTGCTGCACACATTGCCTGCTTTCGTTTTTCAAAAGCTTGCTGACAAGCCTCCGTCCAAACTACCCGTCGAGGTTGTTTCTTTGAGGTGAGCTCTGTGAGGGGCGCTACAATAGTGCCATACCCCTTCACAAAGCGACGGTAGTAGCCTGTGAGGCCCAGGAAAGCTCGGACCTCAGTCTGTGTCTTGGGGGGTTCCCAGGCCATGATTGCCTCAATCTTTGCCTGCAGGGGCTGCACTGTCCCCCTTCCCACCAAGTGTCCATGGTACACAACCGACCCCTGCCCAATCTGACATTTGCTGGCCTTGATTGTCAATCCAGCTTGTTTCAGGGCCTGGAGAACTGCTTGCAAATGTTGCAAATGGTCCTCCCAACTGCTACTGAAGACAGCAATGTCATCCAGATAAGCAGCGGAGAAACCCTCCATTCCGGAGAGGACCTGGTTCACCAGCCGCTGAAAAGTGGCAGGGGCGTTCTTGAGCCCAAAGGGCATCACGCAGAACTGGAAGTGTCCCTCAGGCGTGGAGAAAGCTGACCTTTCTTTTGCTCCGTCTGTAAGGGAGATCTGCCAGTACCCTGAAGTGAGGTCAAAGGTACTCAGATATTGGGCAGCTCCCAGCCGGTCAATCAATTCATCCGCCCTAGGGATCGGATGAGCATCAGTCTTGGTGACTGAGTTCAGTCCCTGGTAATCCACACAGAACCTCAGTTCTGGAGTGGTGCCTGGTGGAGCTGCCTTTGGCACTAGAACCACCGGACTGGACCAGGGGCTGCTGGAAGGTTCAATTACTCCTAGCTCCAGCATCTTGGTGACCTCACCGTGGATGCTAGCCTTCACCTTGTCGGACAGCCGGTAGGTCTTTGACTTTACTGGTGGGCTGTCCCCTGTGTCCACATCATGGGTACACAGGTGGGTTCTTCCCGGGACAAGGGAGAACAACGAGGAGTACTGCTCCAACACCTGGCGACAGTCCTCTCGCTGCTCAGGAGTTAGGGATGGGGAGAGAATCACTCCCTCCACCGACCCATCCTTCTCTTGAGACAAAAAGAGATCAGGGAGGGGCTCGCTTTCTGCTTCCTCGGCACCATCAGTCACCATCATCAAGATGACCTCTGGCCTCTCATGGTGGGGTTTGAGGCGATTGGCATGCAGCACCCGTAAAGGCTGTCGAGGGGTCTTAAGATCCACCTGGTAGGTGGCTTTACCCTTCTTTTCCAACACCTCAAAGGGGCCGGCCCAACGATCTTGGAGGGCACTTAGCTCTCCAGGCTCCATCACCCACACTTTCTGGCCAGGCTCCAACTCCACCGGGTGAGCATTGTGGTCGTACCATTCTTTCATTACTGCCTGACTGGCTTCCAAGTTGTCAGAAGCTTGCTTCCACAACTTTGCCATTTGGCTCCGGAAAGCCAGCATGTAGCTCACCACATCCTGAGAAGGCTTTCTGGGAGACTTTTCCCATCCATCTTTCACCAGGCTGAGAGGTCCACGCACAGGGTGCCCGTACAACAGCTCAAAAGGGCTGAAGCCCACTCCCTTCTGTGGCACTTCTCTGTAGGAGAATAGTAAACAGGGCAGAAGGACGTCCCATTTCCTCCGTAGGCTCTCAGGCAGACTTCTGATCATGCCCTTCAAGGTCTTGTTGAACCTTTCGACCAGTCCATTGGACTGGGGTGATAGGGAGTGGTGAACCGGTAGGTCACTCCACACTCCTTCCACATTGCCCGCATGTACGCTGACATAAAGTTAGTCCCCCTGTCGGACACAACTTCCTTGGGAAATCCCACTCGGGTAAAGATCCCCATCAGGGCCCTAGCCACCACAGGTGCAGTGACAGTCCTCAGAGGAATTGCCTCTGGGTACCGTGTGGCATGATCCACCAGAACCAGGATGAACCTGTGACCAGCTGTTGTTGGTGGATCCAATGGCCCTACAATGTCGATGCCCACCCTTTCAAAGGGGGTGCTAACGACAGGAAGTGGTTCCAGGGGAGCTTTCAGCTTCACCCCTGTTTTCCCACTGGCTTGGCAGGATACACATGTCCGACAGTAGGTGTTAGACGCCACTTTCATCTGAGGCCAGTAAAAGTGGGGGACAAGCCGAGCAAAGGTCTTGTCCTGACCTAAGTGTCCTGCCAAGGGTATTGCATGAGCCAATTCCAGCAGAAAGGCTCGGTACCGTTGCGGGACTACCAAGGCCCTTGATGAACCAGGTAAGGGTACCTTGGGTTCACTGTAGAGGAGTCCATCCTCCCAGTAAATGTGGTAGTGTCCCGCGACGTCCCCTGCTGCCTGGGCTTCAGCCTGTCGCCTCAGTCCCTCAAGGGTAGGGCACTCCTTCTGGCCCTTACAGAACTCCTCTCTGGTAGGCCCTCCCTCCACATGCCACTCAGCAGGGATGGGCAGGTCCTCCAGAGAAACTACTTCCCCCTCCATGGACTCCTGGTCCACCACCGCAGGCAGCCGATCTGTCACATGGGGTGTGGAAGCCGAAGCAGGCTTCTCCTGTCTTCGGGTCTGTCCCTTTTTGGCAGCGGGTTGGACCATTGTTCCAGGCTCCAACCCAGGCGAACTCCCTCTCCGGGCAGTCGCAGACCTTGTGCTTACACAGGCCCAGTCAGGTGTACCCAGCATCGCAGAATGCGTCCGGTATTCCACCTCTCTCCAAGCATTGTGCTCCATATCATTCCCCAGCAGACAATCAACTGGCACGGCAGGGCTTACGGCAACTCGAAGTGAACCTGCAACCCCTTCCCAGTCAAAGGGAACCTCAGCCACGGGATAGTGGCCCATTCTGCCGTCAGCCATCGCGGCGGGGTGGAGTACATTGGGAACCACCTGCTCTGGAGACACCAGCTGACTTCTCACCATAGTCATACTGGCTCCTGTATCTCTCAGAGCCTCCCCTCTCTGGCCATTGATGGTGATCCATTGTCCATACTTAACAGTATTTGGGGGCACCTGGATCTTAGGAACCATCTCCCGTTCTCCCAGGGACACTAAGGTGACACCCGCCCACTCACCCCCCTTATCTAAGGGCAACTCCTCCCCAAGCGCTACACTAGCTCCTCCCGGGGCTTTTCCTCCGGTGGGAGGGGGTGGTCTCTTTGGGCATCTGACATCTCCCTTATAATGTCCAACACCACCACACTCAAAGCAGTGGACAATCCTTGGCTGCTGGCTTTGGCCAGGATGAGGGTTTCTGGGCGGGTTAGCCTTAGGGGTGAAACCTGTTCCCTTTCCCTGGAAACTGTGTGGTAAATAAATAATTAATTACCGGTACTATTTTTCTATGCATTAACTAAAACAGGTAGCTCAATAAATAAGAGGCAGGATCCGTGATATCTGAGTCAGAATGGGATTTAATCGGATGGCTCGAGCCTAAAGACCATAAAGTGGCATGCAATGGAATAGAATGGCAGCTGCAACGTTTCATTAACATTATACAGTATATATAGGAAAACAGTATAATTGCATTACATACAGTAGGCGTAACAAGTGACAAACATAAGATAAGAACATATGGGCGTACAAAGAAGGCGTGCACAGGGCGTGCACGGGGACATGTGATGAAAACGTCACAGAAGTGTCATAAATGGGTGGATACATGGAGGGGGCTACCTGGGCAGCTGGAACCTTTAACCTACTGGTGCGCGCAAACGGGCCATGACGTGTAACTAGGGAGAGCTGGGGGCTCTGACTTCTGCACTAGAAAAGGAGACTAAAGTCTGGGATGTCAGGACGACATGTACCTATAGCATATCTGGTATCTCGTGTTTGGAGTACATGTTGATGGAATCTAAAAGTCATCAGGGCAAAGGCTACTTGACACTAAGGCTGGTGCATGCATATATTCTACATGTATTGCGTGTGCTATGAATCTTCTATGAATACTAATTCAGTAATTCTCTTGCATGGAGACAGGAAGACTAGACTATAGCTGAGGATGTTTATGCGGTTCGTTAGCTCAGGAATGTGAAGCCGGGGAGCTGAACTGATAACTTAGAGGCATAACATATTCTTGGCAGACAGGCAGGCAGGCCAGGCCGGGCACCGCGCTGCTTGGCAGAAAGTAAGCGAAGGGTCAGGGATGCGGGAGGGGCTGCATCGCTCCTCGGAGTGGTTTCAGGAGACTGGAGCTTGAATCTGGTGTCCGGGCCCTTTGAGGCCTAGAAACGGGGACAACTCGATGAATTAACGTGCATAATGTAAAACGTTGGCAACATAGGCCTAATACTCGTTGCTTTCACGAGGAATGGAAGCTGGCATACTAACGTTGGACACAACTATAATTGCGTCTTTATTCGATCAAGGGGGAACATATGCATATCGATCATGCACATATAACATATAATGGGGAACACGTAGGGACACATGACAAGGCAAAATTCAATTTTCCTCATTCCCTCCTTGTGCCCTACGTTTCCTTCAGGAAACATCAATATTCATGATACCATCTATCTGTTCATAGAGCATCATTTGCTCGTCTCGAATCTTCTTGGAACGGGACTTAGGACTTGGAATACAAGAGGTAGCGCACAAGCCGCAAATCGCAGGGCCACATTGTAAACATAGACAACAACTGAATATGATCATTACTACTATTCCTAGGAATGACAATACTTTCCATCCCCGGGCAGATATTATACTCCAGAGCCAACCGGACCATGTCCAGGTGCCTGGATTCTGGTGTAACTGATGGGCTATTTTGTGAAGTCTGGTTATAGCTGAATAAACAGACGGTGCGTTATCAGGAATGAAAATGCAACAACTAGATCCGATGACTCTACAAGCTCCGCCCCTATCGGCCAGTATGACGTCAAGGACAAGACGATTTTGAAGGACAACAAATCTCATAGCAGATTGTTCCTCAGTTAAGTTACCTAGAGCGGAAGTAGTCTCATTCACTACTGCTTCAAGGGTTCTAGTTAGCCTACGTATTAGCTTACTATTCTGGACAGGACCTATGAAGAAGAAGAAACCTTTATTGAAGTCTGTATACTGTTCTAAGGCAGTTTCAGTTTGATCAACAATTGGGGACTCGATCTCCCTTCTATGTCTGACGTGTACTAGATGTGTGTTTCTGTGATAATCGGATGGGGCTAGGAAAACTGGTGGCAGTAGGAAGGCAATGTAACATGTTCCATCCCAATCTAGGGGCAGGCGTACATATGTGGTCTGACCACACACAAAATACGAATGACGTGAAGCTTTGAAATTAGATTTCCCACTGTCACTATACTCGACCACAGTGGTACAATCACTATGTCCTAGATGTACTGAACCATTCTTTTTGACACATAATTCGCCTTTCACTGGTAGGACTGTAATAGCAGGCAAGTCTGGAGTAGTCTTGGACTGAACATTCAAAACCATGAAATTCGAGGAATAATTACCTAGATCATATATCTCATTTTCTAGATCTAACCCTGTTCTATGAGACAGACCTTCCTTGTCTGGGAAACATGTTCTATTCAAAAGGGACTTATCGTCTGAGGATGACGTTAACGTAAACCATGCTCCACACGAACCATTGTGTGAAAACGGATAGGGAAAAAGTGGCAGAACTCCCTTCGGTGTCTGGAAAGGGGGAAGTCGACCACACACCCAACAATTAGTGGCATTGCTAGTCTGGTGTGAATAGTGTAACATTCGGATAAAACTATTGTTGCGCATGGCAAGTCTGTAGGATAACTCGTGAGGAGGAAGTTCACTAAAAGTGTGCTCTACTGTATCATTAGAAGACAAATGTACATGTGAATCAATAGGAGGAAAATATACATGTAAAACATAACTTATGCATGTAACCATAAGACTCAGAAATAACATAAACAATAAGGTAATCACACATCTGCTACGCAGATTTTTACAATAACGTAATTTCTTGGAGTTTCGACTAACTCTCTCACTATGGGGGTCTATCTCATACATGTCAGGAACCTGTCTAACCGCTTCACCCGAGAGGGACTTAAACAATTAAACTGTCTGACTTGCTAGACCTCAACTTAAGTTTATACTCCTGCTGCGGAGTTTTCTCTAACAGGGGGAGTTTAGAGTCAGTATCTGGGCAGTCCTTGAAAAAAGTCTTTGGACGGAGTCCATGAAAACGTTTAACGTGACTGGAGTGGAGCCAGCCCTTGCGGCCCTCCACTTTGACTGCTGTCCTTGTGGTCATCAAAACGAGCTTCGGCTCCTTCCAGCGGGGCTCCAGCGGACTTGAACAATCGAAATTCCTCACTAGAACGAGGTCGCCTGGTATGACCTCGTGCGGTTTCACCTGGGTGTTGTCTGGAAAGGCAGCCGCAACCTGTGAACGACAAGAGAGTAGTGCAGACATCAAGGAAGCCAGGTAATCTGTCAGCATATTACTGTCAACATCAGTTATTTTACGTGGCATTGGTGTACCTCACATATTTGGGGGACGACCGAAAACAACTTCGAAAGGGGACAGACCTGAACGGGAGTGAGCGACCATTCTCATGTAAAAGAGGGTGACTGGTAGTGCTACCATCCAATCTACGCCTTTTTCTGCGCAAACCTTTGCAATGCGGATTTTCAGAGTCTGATTATGTCTCTCGACGAGGCCAGCTGCCTCGGGGTGTCGCACACTGTGGAACTTCCACTGGTACCCTAACAGAAGAGATACTTGTTTCATGAGTTCGGATGAGAATGGCTGGCCGTTGTCTGAATACACGACCCTAGGTAAACCATAGCGTGGGAAGTACTCGCGAACCAACTGCCTGGCAGTGGTCACGGCAGTGTAATCTGGGACTGGATATGCTTCTGTCCATCTGGATAAAGCGCATACTACTACGAGGACATACTTGAAACCTCGACATCGATCCATCTGAATATAATCCATCTGGAGGACTTCAAAAGGGTGGTCAGGAGGATGGAATCCACCTTGTTCCACCGGAATACCTTTACCTGGATTGAACTGACAACATATCATACAAGTACGTACTTTCTGTTTGGCTGCTGCTCGTAAATGCTTGTTAAACCAAATATTCTGGATGCTGTCTAACATGGCTTTCTCTCCTAAATGTGCTGGACTATGTGCGGTGTTAATAATGACTTGAACCATAGAGTCGGGGAGAAACCATGTGGCTTTTCCCTTCGTCAACCATCCCTGATCTGTCTGGACCCCTCCTTGTTCAGACCATTTCTTGATTTCTTCTGGGGTAGCATGTGTCTGTATGTCTAGTACATCTCGTGTAGGGTCCTTAACTGTCATACAAGTAGTCTGATCTAGAATATCTGTCTTTGTCGTGTTAACTGGAATGTCTAGAGATTGAGCTGTAAGCTTGGCTGTTCGATCTGCTAGATCGTTACCTTGGGAAATGGTGTCAGTAGCTTTCGTATGTGCTTTGCACTTCATAATGGCAATGGCTTTCGGTAAATGTATTGCTTCTAACAGAGCTTGACTGAGGGGGCCATGCTGAATCTTGGCTCCATGAGAGGTCATGAAACCTCTTTCTTGCCAGAGTACTCCAAAGTCGTGTACGACTCCGAATGCATAACGTGAATCTGTGTATATATTTACTTTCAGGTTCTTGGCTCGTATGCAGGCTTGGGTCAGAGCGATGAGCTCTGCTGCTTGAGCAGACAGGGTGTCAATACGATGTGTTTCGATAACTTCGGTTTCAGTAGTCACTGCATACGCGGCTACTAGTTCTCCTGTACTTGTTCTCATACATGAACCATCCACATAAAGTGTCAGGTCGGGATCAGGTAATGCAATGTCTGTCAAGTCTTGTCTTGGCTTCGTCATGATGTTGATAACTTCCACACAGTCATGTGTGGCAGGGTTTGGAACAGTTGAGGGTAACAGTGTAGCAGGATTTAAAACGTTGCAGCGTCTGATTTCTATGTGTGGCTGAAACAGTGTCAGTTCATATCGTGTTAAACGTGCAATTGTCAAGTGCTGAGTCTGTGTGCGGTTTAAAAGAACTTCCACGGAGTGTGGAACTTGTACTGTCAGGGAGTGTCCTAAAACTATGGAATCACTTTGTCTGATAGCTAGAGCTGTGGCTGCAACTGACTTGAGGCACGCAAGCAGAGCCTGGGCTACTGGATCTAATGTGCTAGAAAAATAAGCACAAGGCTTATGTTGTCCTGCTTGATCTTGTGTGAGAACAGACATCGCTGTACCATTACGTTCAGTAACAAAAAGTGTAAAAGGCTTACTGTAGTTCGGTGTCGCTAACACAGGTGCATTACATAAGGCTTTCTTTAACTCGTTGAAAACAAGTGTATGTTCCTGGGTCCAAGGGAGGACAGTCGATGTGGCTGCCTCCTGTGTCGTTAACTGTATCAGGGGTTTAGCTAGATATGCATACTGAGGAATCCATTGTCTGCAGTAAGAAGTGAGGCCGATAAAAGCTCGTACCTCCTTCTGTGTCTTGGGTTGTGGAAGATGTGCTATTAACTGGATACGGTCAGGTGTCAACTGTCTACCCCTCTTGGACAGTAAGTGTCCTAGGTATACCACTTGCTGGACACAGAATTGTAGTTTCGAAGGGGACACCTTGTGCCCCATCTCTGCCAGAAAATACAGGACTGTAAGTGACGCACATTCGCAGCCACGTTCTGTACGGGCTGTGATCAATAGATCATCGACATACTGGAGCAGGGCAGTGTCAGTTGGCATGTGGATACTGTCTAGTTGTCTTTTAAGTGCTTGACTGTAAATACTAGGACTTTCTGTGAAACCTTGAGGAGCTCGTGTGAATTTATAGCTTCTTCCATTTAAACAGAATCCGAAAAGGAACTGGCTGTCTGGATGAATGGGGACACTAAAGAATTCGTTCTTGAGATCAATAACAGTAAAGAACGTAGCTTCAGAATCAATGGCAGTCAATAGGGAAGAGATATCTGGAACTACAGGGTACTGGGGTATGATACATTTATTAAGTTCTCGAAGATCAATCACTAATCGATAAACTGGAGGTGCATTTGGATCAGTACGTTTAAGAATCGGAATGATAGGAGAATTACATACATTGGAGTCAGTTTCTACAACCACTCCTTGAGCAATGAGCTCGTCAATAATTTTCGATAAGGCTGCTACAGCCTCGGGTGGCAATTTGTACTGTCTGATTCGTGGTAATACAACACCTTGTTTCAGAGTGACACGATATGGTGTAATGTGCATACAACCTACATCAGTTGGACCTTGCGCCCATAAATGCTGTGGTACATTCAGTAATCTTGGATCAAAATCTCGTAACACATAATGACCTTTAAAATCACGTAAAAACAATCTCACACCTTCTGGAGAGCAGCATATTACCGCTCCTAATTCTTTCAATGTCTTAATACCTAGTAAATTTTCGGGACAGGATTTCGTAAGTAACAAGTCCGTAGTTCGGGACAATGGACCAACTTCTAGGGAAACTGGTTTCGATATTTCATTAACAATAGGCTTTCCTGAAAATCCCAGGGAAACGTTTCTTGAGCCTGAGAGTGGAGCCCCTGGAACCTCGTCATGACTGATGGTAGTCCTACTTGCCCCTGTATCAATCAGAAACTTTCTGTCTTTCCCTAATACTTGACTGTGTACATAGGGACCCTCTTGATCTACAGGAACTTCGATGAGAGGCAAGCCAACCTCCCTCTCTAGGCTGTTTCATAAATACTGCTGATATTCTGGATAATCTGACTGTGCGTACTGGTACATCTGTTGTGTAACGTGTTGTGTGGCAGCTATAGGCTGCGGTACTGTAACTGTCTGTTGTGCGTTCTGCGGCGGCTGGGCATTCTGCGGAACATGTTCTTGTCTAGGAGGACGTGGTCTCTCTTTCGTTTTACCTGTAGCTATGTTGTGTTTCAGAACTGCACATTCGTTTATATAATGACCTGGCTGTTTACAATAATTGCATGTCCCTTTAACAGGAGCTGCAGAATGACTAGTCTGATTCGCACCCCTCTTCTGACTGTCTTGTGGAACGGACTGTGCAACTAGTACTTTAATTTTCGTGTCTTTCATACGTCTCCTTTCGTGTTCTTGCTCTTCCCTGATTCTATTCTGGTGATATTGCAACATCTGGAGCATTTGAGATGGGGTATTAGCTTGCCAAGTACTCTCGACCTTCAATACTCTATTTTTAACTTGTGGTAAAGAATTCTCGACTAGTTTGGTAACAAAAAGATGTGGATACGATTCACTACTTGTTTTCAGACCGCTATTAATAATGAAACATTTCTCAAATCTGGAATAGAAATCACTAGTGTCTTCGTCTTGTTTCTGTTTACAGGCTGAGATGGCATCCCAATCTTCCTTTTTCATGGCTAGTAATCTTGGCAAGACTTGTATTAACAGTTCGGGAAACTCTTTGGCTTTATCCCCAAGACCAGTACCTGGGACTCGTATATTATCTTCGGTTTCTAACGCGGTCCAGTCTATCTTTTTCTCTCCCACCTACCATTCTTTTTCTTTCAGTTTTTCATATATGCCCGCAGGCAACAGGACCTTTAACATTTTGATGATATCTGGATACGTGTATTCTCCCATATGGAGCATGTCTTTTAATTCTCGGTGGAACCCTGCTGGATCTTTATCGTGACAGGGTATTAACTTTTTCATTTCTAGTAGTTCTATTTTCGTGATAGGGGTGTAAACAAATACTCGTTCGAAATTACCTCCCGCTCCTTTAACTGGATGCACTTCTCGCAACGGATTCTGTCTATCTATGTAGAACGGGGGCGAAACAGGAACAAAATGTGGAGTCAGGAACGTTCTGTATTTGTGGCGCTGTTCTAAAATGACACTAATTAGATCGGTACCTAGACCTTTCCATCTGTTTAGTAGTAACTCATTTAATACATTATATAAGGGACCTGGATCAGAATGCTGACTCTCGTACAGTGTGATGAGGTGCTGGATCATGTACATACCCACCAGTCATTGCTCGGCTGGGGGCAGTTTCAGAAACATTTGGGCCACTACTTCGTCTGGAAACGTGGCAGAATCGCTAACCCATCGGACTGCTGATCGGGCTAGTTCTTGTTCATGCATGGTACTAAGTTCACTGTAACCTATTCGTAGTTTCAGAACTTTATCTGTAGCCTGGAATACTTGTTCAAGAGAACACTGTTCAGGTACGGGAGGAGGAAAAGCTTTCTTGTAATCTAGGCGTATGTGTCTATCGGAAAGTCTCGCTCTACCTACATATGCTATTCTGCTGGGATTCTCAGTGTCTACATCTTCGTCTGAAGAATCATTCTCTTTATCTGCTACTATTCTTGCTTTCTCTCTCTCGTGTATACCTATAATTTCTTTCCGGATCTTTCTGTACATGGTTTCTATACAATTTTGTGTTTTGTGTTTTCCGTCTGCTATATTGTCACTCCATTTTGTCAGGACTTTCATCTCTTCTGGACCTTTATCAGGACGATCCTGTTCTCTTATTAAACAATTTATTAGAAATTGCAAAATCATGCCTTGAATCTCGACTTTCCTGTGTGTCATAGCTTCGTGAATACTTTCTGTGTTCTCCCCTGTTCGGATAAAATGATATATTCTGTCTAAATGTTCTTTCATATCTGATATGGTGATCAAGAAGTTTGCAACTCGTCGTAAACGTACGGAGTATAATATCATGTGATCTTCGCCTGGCACTGGATCATATCTACAATCAGTAAGGAACTTCTTGAGGGCTTCGTACGTAGCCACTTTTGGCGTACGCTGTAATGCTGCATCTCTCAGCGTCAGGCGCTTTGTTTGAGGCGGGGTGGTAGGAGCACCTCCCCCTGCCCCTCCTGAACTAGAATCGTCTATTAATACTGAATGCGCGGGTGCTGGTAACGTGGCTGGTACTGTAGGAGTACGTAATGTGGGTTGGTCCTGGGGAACTGGCACATGGACAGGACCATTGACTGGAGGCACAGGAATTACATTATTAACAGGGGGTTGGACTGGGACTTGGACTGGCGGAGTAGGATCTGTATTAGCATATTCTGGGACAGTGTCGTCTAAATAGGAAGAAAGAAAAATTTCGGCTGCAGTCGGTTTATGACGCAGCTTAGTCGGGACCAATAGTGGCGGTAAATTATGGGGTGCTTCCGGGGTTGCCTTCGGCAAACCCTCGGCGAGAAGAGGATACATACCCTTAATAAGGGCATTTCTCTGCCTCTCGGACTGTTCTGCTCTAACTCGTTCACCTTCTTCTAGTAATTCCCTTTCTTGGGCTTTTTCTGAGGATTCCCTACTTAATTCTGCTTTTCTGATTTCTTTCTCTGTTCTTTTATGAGATTCTTTACGCCATAACTCTATGGCATCTTTCTGGGACTGTCTGGCTTTCTTTTTCCATAATGCTTCTTCTACTCTCATGATGCACTTGGCATCCCATGTTCCTGATACAGGCCATCTATATTTCTCTTCAAGATGCTTGGTATAATCAACCCATAAATCTAGATACAGTATGGCATCTAAGCCATGCTTATGATACATGAAATGTCCAGGACTGTCCCTGGGAGGGACAGGAACTGATTCTTCGAGTAACCCTTTTCTCGTTTTTATCTGACGTAATTTCGAAAACAGCGGCATATTTGAACAGAACTTGAACTTGAACACAATACACAATGAACACAGCAATGATTAACAAAACAATCATACATACCACGACATCAAGAACACATTAATAACAGTTCGAACAGAATACTACCTGATACATTGAAGACACAATACTTGAATTTCTCGAGAACGGACTTACTAGAATTACTGGATGCACTGCTAAAACAGTACTGAACATACCGGTCTCCTAAAGAGACACGTCATACCATATCCACCTAGGTGAACACGTCGGACCGGATCTGTGTACCCAAACCCGTCGGACCGGGCACAAATTAATGAACACCCGTCTAGATACCCCCAGCAACGGTACTCACCTGTGGTAAATAAATAATTAATTACCTGTGCTATTTTTCAGGATACTCATACAAATAGATAGCTCAATAAATAAGAGTCAAGATACGAGGTAGCTAGAGTATACAGGCTTTAATCAAGCATAAAGGACTGGAACAGGACAGCCTGCATGGGAATGGGATGGCAGGGCCCGGCAGCTGCCGGGGCAGGATCTGGAAATGGCTAGCAAACTTTTAATAACAGTGCACAATATTTATAGTTAAACAAAATACATTACAGTCAATACAGTAGGCGTAGCAGTAGGCGGAGTTTGTAGCAGTCGCGAAAGATAAGGCATAAAGTGGGTGTAACAAGAGGCGTATACAGGGCGGATACATAGACATGTGATGCAAACGTAACAGAATACGTCATAAACGGGGCGGAAACATGGAGGGGGCTACCTGAGCAGCTGGGACCTCTAACCTAGTGGTGCGCGCAAACTGACAATGACGTGTTACTAGGGAGAACTGGGGGGCTATGACTTCTGCGCTAGAAGAGGAGACGAAAGTCTGGAGTGTCAGAGCGACATGTACCTAAAGCCTATCTGGTATCTCGTGTTTAGAGAACATGTTGATAGAATCCAAAAGTTATCAGAGCAAAGGCTAACAGACATTAAGACTGGTGCATGCATAATCCTATATGTAGTGTGTGTGCGGGGAATATTAAATAATACTAACACAGTATTTCTCTTACATGGAGACATAAAGGCTAGACCATGACGGAAACTATTGATGCGATTCAGTAGCTTAGGAATGCAGAGAAGGAGGGCTGGACTGATAACTAGAAACATAACATACTCTTGGCAGACTGGAGGCAGAGCCAGGCCGAGCCGGGAACTGTGAGGCATGAAAGTAAGCTAAGGGTCAGGGATACAGGTGGGGGCTGTATCGCTCCTCAGAGAGGTTTCAGGAAACAGGAGCTGAATCTGAGTCCGGGCCCTTTGGAGGCCTAGAAACGGGGATATTTCAATGAATTAACGTGCACACTGTAAAACGTGGCAACGTAGCTTTACATAGGCCTGATATTCGTTGTATTCACGAAAACTGGAAACTGGCATACTAGAGATGGACACAACTATAATTGCGTCTTTAATCGATCATAGGGGAATACATGCATATCGATCATGCACATATGACATAACATGGGGAACACGTAGGCACATATATCATGGCAAAATTTACTTTTCCACATTCCCTCCTTGTGCCCTACGTTTCCATCAGGAAACATCTATATTCATGATACCATCTATCATTTCATACAGCATCATTTGCTCGTCTCGAATTGTCTTGGAACGGGACTTAGGACTAGCAATACAAGAGGTAGCACAAATGCCGCAAATCGCAGGGCCACATTGTATACAGAGGCAGCAACTGAATATGATCATTACTGCAATACCTAGAAATGACAATACTTTCCATCCCCAGGCAGATATAATACTCCAAAGCCAACCGGACCATGTCCAGGTGCCTGGATTCTGGTGTAACTGATGGGCAATTTTATGAAGTCTGGTTATAGCTGAATAAACAGACGGCGCGTTATTAGGAATGAAAATGCAGCAACTAGATCCGATGACTCTACATGCTCCTCCTCTATCGGCCAGTATGACGTCAAGAACGAGACGATTTTGGAGCACGACAAATCTCATAGCAGATTGCTCTTCGGTTAAGTTACCTAGAGCAGAAGTAGTCTCATTCACTACTGCTTCAAGAGTTCTGATTAATCTACGTATTAACTTACTATTCTGGACAGGGCCTATGAAGAAGAAGAAACCTTTATTAAAGTCTTGATATTGTTCTAGAGTAGTTTCAATCTCCCTTCTATGTCTGACGTGTACTAGATGTGTGTTTCTATGATAATCATGTTCCATCCCAATCGAGGGGCAGACGAACATATGCGGTCTGACCACAAACAAAATAAGAATGACGTGAAGCTTTGAAAATAGATTTCCCACTGTCACTATACTCGACAGTAGTAGTACAATCACTATGTCCTACATGTACGGAACCATTCTTTCGGACACATAATTCGCCTTTGACTGGTAGTACTGAAATAGCAGGTAAGTCTGGAGTAGTATCAGACTGAACATTCAGGACCATAAAATTCGAAGAATAATTACCTAAATTATAAATTTCATTTTCTAGATCTAACCCTGTTCTATGGGAGAGACCTTGCTTGTCTGGAAAACATGTTCTATTCAGAAGGGACATATCATTTGAGGATGACGTTAACGTGGACCATGCTCCACACGAACCATTATGTGAAAACGGATAGGGAAAGAGTGGCAGAACTCCCTTCGGTGTCTGGAAAGGGGGGAGTCGACCACACACCCAACAATTGGTAGCATTGCTGGTCTGGTGAGAATAATGTAACATCCTAATGAATGTGTTATTACGCATAGCAAGACGATAGGATAACTCGTGAGGAGGCAGATCACTAAATGTGTGCTCTACTGTAGCATTAGAAAACTTATTTACATGAGAAGGTGGAAAACATAAATGCAATGCATAACTTGTGCAGGTAACCATCAAACTTAGAAACAATAGAAAACTTAGGAAAACGATACATCGGATAGAGTTTTGACTAACTCTCTCACTATGGGGGTCTATCTCATACATGTCAGATACCTGTCTAACCGTTTCACCCGAGGGGGACTTAGACAATTAAACTGGCTGACTTATTTTACTAGACCGGAGTTTTAATTTATACTCCTGCTGCGGAGTTTTCTCTAACAGAGGAACTTTCAGTTCTGGATTTGTATTAATGTCTGGATTAGAGTCTGGTTTCAGGCAGTCTTTAGAAAAGGAACAATCCTTGGAAATGTTCTTGGCAAAAGTTTTGTTACGGAGTCCATGGAATTTCTTGATATGCGACAGATGGACCCAACCCTTACGGCCTTCCAACTTCACGGCCGTACGGGTGGTCAGAAGGACTAGTCTCGGCTCCTTCCAGCGAGGCTCCAGCGGACTTGAACGATCAAAATTCCGGACCAACACGAGGTCGCCTGGAATGACCTCGTGCGGTTTCACTTCAGTATTGTCTGGAAATACAGCGGCAACCTGTGAACGACAAGAGTGTAGGGCAGACATCAAGGAAGCTAGGTAATCGGTCAGCATATTACTTGAAACATCTGTAATACTGCGGGGTCTAGGTGTACCCCACATATTTGGGGGGCGGCCGAATACGACCTCATAAGGGGACAGACCTGATCTGGAATGTGCGACCATGCGCATAAAGAACAAAGCAACTGGCAGGGCAACTAGCCAGTCTACACCTTTCTCTTTGCATACTTTGGCAATACGGATTTTCAAAGTCTGGTTGTGTCTCTCTACGAGACCGGCTGCTTCTGGATGGCGCACACAATGGAACTTCCACTGGTACCCTAACAAGAGGGAAACATGTCTCATCAACTCAGAGGAGAATGGCTGGCCGTTATCAGAATACACGACCCTAGGGAGTCCATAACGGGGGAAGAATTCACGAACCAACTGCTTGGCAGTTGTCGCTGCTGTGTAATCTGGAACTGGATAGGCTTCTGTCCACCTGGACAAAGCGCATACAACTACAAGGACATACTTGAAACCTCGACATCGCTCCATCTGAATATAATCCATCTGGAGGACTTCAAAAGGGTGGTCAGGGGGCTGGAATCCACCTTGTTCCACCGGGACACTTTTACCTGGATTGAACTGGCAACATATCATACAAGTACGGACTTTCTGCTTGGCTGCAGCTCGTAAGTGCTTGTTGAACCAAAGGTTCTGGATACTGTCTAACATAGCTTTCTCTCCTAGGTGTGCTGGACTATGTGCGGTATTGATAATAACTTGACCCATAGAGTCGGGGAGAAACCATGTGGCTTTTCCCTTCGTCACCCATCCCTGATCTGTCTGGACCCCTCCTTGTTCGGACCATTTCTTGATTTCTTCGGGAGTAGCATGTAACTGTATGTCTATGACATCTTGTGTAGGGTCCTTAACTGTCATACAAGTAGTCTGTTCCAGAGCACTCCGAAGTCGTGTACAACTCCGAATGCGTAACGTGAATCTGTATATATGTTTACTTTCAGGTTCTTGGCACGTATGCAGGCTTGGGTCAGAGCAACTAGCTCTGCTGCTTGAGCAGACAGGGTGTCAATACGGTGTGTTTCAATAACTTCAGTGTCAGTAGTCACTGCATACGCGGCTACTAGTTCTCCTGTACTAGTTCTCATACATGAACCATCCACATAAAGTGTCAGGTCAGGATCAGGTAATGCAATGTCTGTCAGGTCTTGTCTTGGCTTAGTCATAGTGTTAATGATTTCCACACAGTCATGTGTGACAGGATTTGAAGTAACTGACGGTAACAGAGCAGCAGGATTTAGAACGTTGCAGCGTCTGATTTCTATGTGTGGCTGGAACAATGTCAGTTCATAACCTGTTAAACGTGCAATGGTCAAGTGCTGAGTCTGGGTTCGGTTTAAAAGAACTTCCACGGAGTGTGGAACTTGTACTGTCAGAGAGTGTCCTAATACTATGGAATCACTTTGTCTGATTGCTAGAGCTGTGGCTGCAACTGACTTGAGGCACGCAGGCAAAGCCTGGGCTACTGGATCTAGTGTGCTCGAAAAATAAGCACAAGGCTTGTACTGTCCGGCTTGATCTTGTGTGAGAACAGATAATGCAGGACCATCACGTTCTGTGACAAAAAGTGTAAAAGGCTTGCTGTAGTTCGGTGTAGCTAGAACAGGTGCTTGGCATAAGGCTTTCTTTAACTCATTAAAACTAAGGGTATGTTCAGATGTCCAAGGGAGAACAGTCGATACGGCTGCCTCCTGTGTCGTTAACTGTATCAGTGGCTTTGCTAGAAATGCATACTGAGGAATCCATTGTCTGCAGTAAGAAGTAAGGCCGATAAAAGCACGTACCTCCTTCTGTGTCTTGGGCTGTGGAAGACTCGCTATTAACTGGATACGGTCTGGTGTCAACTGCCTACCCCACTTGGACAGTAAGTGGCCTAAGTAGATCACTTGCTGGACACAGAACTGGAGCTTCGAAGGGGACACCTTGTGCCCCATCTCGGCTAGGAAATACAGAACTGTAAGTGACGCTCGCTCGCAAGCACGCTCAGAACGGGCTGTGATCAGTAGATCATCGACATACTGGAGCAGGGCAGTGTCAGCTGGCATGTGAATATTGTCTAGTTGTCTTTTGAGTGCTTGACTGTAAATACTAGGGCTTTCTGTGAAACCTTGAGGAGCTCGTGTGAATTTATAGCTCCTTCCATTTAAACAAAAACCAAAAAGGTACTGGCTATCTGGATGAATCGGGACACTGAAAAATGTATTCTTGAGGTCTATTACTGTAAAAAATATAGCTTCAGAATCAATAGCTGTCAACAGAGATGAAATATCTGGGACTACTGGATACTGGGGTATGATACATTTATTAAGTTCTCGAAGGTCAATCACTAATCGATATACTGGAGGTGCATTTGGATCAGTACGTTTCATGACTGGAATGATAGGAGAATTACATACATTGGAATCAGTTTCTACAACTACTCCTTGAGCAATGAGCTCGTCAATAATTTTGGATAAGGCTGCTACAGCCTCGGGTGGCAATCTGTACTGTCTGATTCGCGGCAAGACTATACCTTGCTTGAGAGTCACACGATGGGGTGTGATTTGCATAAAACCTACATCAGTTGGACCTTGCGCCCATAAATGCTGCGGTACATTGGACAATCTTGGATCAAAATCACGTAATACATAGTGACCTTTAAAATCCCTTAAAAACAAGCGTATTCCTTCAGGGGAACAGCAAATAACTGCACCTAATTCTTTCAATGTTTTAATACCTAACAAATTTTCTGGACATGACTTCGTAAGTAACAAATCAGTAGTTCGGGACAATGGACCAACTTCTAGAGTAACTGGCTTTGATATCTCGTTTACAATAGGCTTTCCTGAAAATCCAAGGGAAACATTTCTAGAGCCTGAGAGCGGAGCCCCTGGAACCTCGTCATGACTGATAGTAGTCCTACTTGCCCCTGTATCAATCAAAAACTTTCTGTCTTTCCCTAATACTTGACTATGTACATAAGGACCCTCTTGATTTACAGGTATCTCGATGAGAGGCAAGCCTACCTCCCTCTCTAGGCTGTTTCATGAATACGGTTGATACTCTGGATACTCTGTCTGGGCATACTGGTACATCTGCTGTGTAACATGCTGTGTTGCAGCAATAGGCTGCGGTGCTGGAACTGTCTGTTGTGCATTCTGTGGCTGAGAAGTCTGTGAAACTTGCTCTTGTCTAGGCGGACGTGGTCTTTCTTTAGTTTTACCAGTTGCTATGTTGTGTTTCAGAACTGCACACTCGTTTATAAAATGACCTGGCTGTTTACAATAATTGCATGTCCCTTTAACGGGAGCTGCAGGATGACTGGCTTGATTCGGACCCCTCTTCTGACTGTCTTGTGGAACAGATTGTGCAACTAGTACTTTCATTTTCGTGTCTTTCATACGTCTCCTTTCGTGTTCATGCTCTTCCCTGATTCTATTCTGGTGATACTGGAGCATCTGGAGCATCTGGGATGGGGTACTAGCTTGCCAAGTACTTTCGACTTTCAGAACTCGATTTTTAACTTGTGGACTTGAATTCTCGACTAGTTTAGTAACAAAAAGATGAGGGTATGACTCGCTACCTGTCTTCAAACCACTGTTGATCATAAAACATTTCTCGAATCTAGAATAAAAATCACTAGTGTCTTCATCCTGTTTCTGTTTGCATGCTGAAATTGCATCCCAATCTTCCTTTTTCGTGGCTAATAACCTTGGCAAAACTTGAATCAATAACTCTGGTAATTCTTTACATTTGTCCCCAAGACCGGTACCTGGTACTCGTATCTTATCTTCAGCTTCTAGAACTGCCCAATCAATCTTTTTCTCTCCCACCTCCCATTCTTTTTCCTTGAGTTTCTCGTATACCCCTGCGGGCAACAGGACCTTTAACATTTTAATAATATCTGGATATGTGTATTCTCCCATACGGAGCATGTCTTTTAATTCTCGATGGAACCCTGCTGGATCTTTGTCATGACAGGGAATTAATTTCTTCATCTCTAAGAGTTCCATCTTGGTAACTGGGGTGTAAACGAATACTCGTTGCATTTCACCATCCGCTGTCCTAACTGGATGTACTTCTCGTAACGGATGCTGTCTATCTATGTAAAATGGTTTACTTTCTGGAGGTGAGACGTGAACAAAATGCGGATTCAAAAACGTTCTATATTTGTGGCGCTGTTCTAGAATGACACTAATTAAATCGGTACCTAAACCTTTCCACTTATACTGGAGTAACTCGTTCAGAACATCATGTAACGGACCTGGATCAGAATGTTGACCCTCATATAATGTAATGAGGTGCTGGATCATATACATACCCACCAGTCGCTGCTCGGCTGGGGGCAGTTTCAGAAACATTTGTGCCACTATTTCGTCTGGAAAAGTGGTAGAATCAGTAATCCATCGGACTGCTGATCGGGCTAGTTCTTGTTCATGCATGGTACTGAGTTCACTATAACCGATTCGTGATTTCAGAATGTGATCGGTAGCTTGAAATACTTGTTCTAGAGAACCTTGTTCTGGTGCTGGAAGATGAAAGACTTTCTTGTGTTCCGGACATGAATGTCGGTCTGGAAACCTAGATTTACCGACATACGCTATTCTGGCGGTATTCTCGTCTTCTACTTCTTCGGTATCAGAGTTACTTTCTTTCTCGCTTACTTGTGCTTTACGATTGTCGTGTAACCTTATTATTTCCTTGCGAATTTTCTTGTACATACTCTCTATACTACTGAGTGTCTTGTGTCTACCCTCTGCTATATTATCACTCCACCTTGTCAGAACTTTCATTTCGGTCGGATCTTTAGTCGGACAATCTTGTTCCCTTATTAAGCAATTGATTAGAAACTTTAATAACATGAGCTGGGTCTCAGCTTTCCTGAGAGACATGATTTCGCCAATACTTTCTGGATCTTCTCCTGTACGGATGAAACGATACATTCTGTCTAAATCTTCTTTCATATTCGGTAGGGTGTCCAAATACTCGGTCACCCGTCTTACATGCAATGAATATAAAACCATATTATCATCGCCTGGGACTGGATCATAACAGCATTCGGTAAGAGCTCGTCCGATTTCTGCGACGGACTGATATTTGGGCGTACGCTGTAACGCACGTTCATGTAACTCGACTAACGTTATACGTTTGTTTGGCGGCGGGGTACCTGGAGGACCTCCTCCCGCGGCCCCTAAACTGGAATCGTCGACTGATACTCTTCGTGCTGGCAGAGTGACCGATGTAGCGGGTACATGTACTACGGGCTGGACTGGGGGTACCGTAACAGGTGCTGTAACAGGTGCCCCGGTGACTGGAGGAACAGGAATTATATTATTTACTGGAGCTGGCGGAACGGGATTCGCATATTCTGGGACTGTGTCGTCCAAATAGGACGAGAGAAAAATATCAGCTGCGGTCGGTTTGTGACGTAGCTTAATCGGAACTAATGGCGGCGGAAAATTACATGGTGCTTCCGGGGTTGCTTTCGGCAAGCCCTCGGCAAGAAGAGGATACATACCCTTAATGAGGGCATTTCTCTGTCTGTCTGACTGTTCGGTTTTGACTCGTTCACCTACTTCGATTAATTCCCTTTCTTGGGCTCTTTCTAAGGATTCTCTACTTAATTCTAACTTTCTGATTTCTTTTTCTGTTCTTTTATGAGATTCTTTGCGCCATAACTCGATGGCATCTTTCTGGGACTGTCTGGCTTTCTTTTTCCATAATGCTTCTTCTACTCGCATGATGCACTCGGCATCCCACGTACCTGATACGGGCCATCTATACTTTTCCTCTAACTGTTTGGTGTATTCCACCCATAAATCTAGATACAATATGGCACTTATGCCATGCTTTTGATACATGAAATGACCTGGACTGTCCCTAGGCGGGACAGGAACTGCTTCTTCGAGCAGACCTTTTCTAGTTTTTAACTGACGTAATCTTAAGAACAGAGGCATGACTGGACTGGAGTCTAGACACAATACAATACACAATGAACACAATAATAACTGTAATACTAATCATTCATACCACAACATTGAAAACACATGGAATAACATTTAGAATAACAGTTCGGACAAAATACTACCTGGAATACTGAAAACAGAATACATGAATTTCTCGAGAACAGAACTGACTAGAGCAGAAACTAAGAATGACTGGATGCACTGCTAAAACAGTACGAAACTTACCGGTCTCATAAAGAGACACGTCAGGACCCGCATCCACCTAAGTGGACACTTCGTGTTGGATCTGTGTACCCAAACCCACGGACCAGAGACAAATCAATTGACCCTGTCTAGATACTACCCCAGCAACGGTACTCACCGGGCAGCAAGAACGGAAGGCCTCGGACTGGACTGGACTGCTACGACGACGGACGGACGTACTTCGGACTTCAGTTACAGGTGGGCCTCCGGATACCTCGGACCTTGGACTCTCGGCTTGGGCTCTGGTCGGGACTCGCCGCGTTCCTCCACCGCCTCGTCTGGACGCTGGACCGCAACCTCTGTCTCCTCCGTGGGCCTGAGGGATACTTGAAGCAGAAATATCTGCACGTGCACGGTATGGTTCCGTCACGGCTGCAGAGGATCAGGGGGCCTGCGTGGCTTCTCCGGCGCGTGGGGAAAGGGCAAGTCCCTGGTCGGGCGCCATTATGTGGTAAATAAATAATTAATTACCTGTGCTATTTTTCAGGATACTCATACAAATAGATAGCTCAATAAATAAGAGTCAAGATACGAGGTAGCTAGAGTATACAGGCTTTAATCAAGCATAAAGGACTGGAACAGGACAGCCTGCATGGGAATGGGATGGCAGGGCCCGGCAGCTGCCGGGGCAGGATCTGGGAATGGCTAGCAAACTTTTAATAACAGTGCACAATATTTATAGTTAAACAAAATACATTACAGTCAATACAGTAGGCGTAGCAGTAGGCGGAGTTTGTAGCAGTCGCGAAAGATAAGGCATAAAGTGGGTGTAACAAGAGGCGTATACAGGGCGGATACATAGACATGTGATGCAAACGTAACAGAATACGTCATAAACGGGGCGGAAACATGGAGGGGGCTACCTGAGCAGCTGGGACCTCTAACCTAGTGGTGCGCGCAAACTGACAATGACGTGTTACTAGGGAGAACTGGGGGGCTATGACTTCTGCGCTAGAAGAGGAGACGAAAGTCTGGAGTGTCAGAGCGACATGTACCTAAAGCCTATCTGGTATCTCGTGTTTAGAGAACATGTTGATAGAATCCAAAAGTTATCAGAGCAAAGGCTAACAGACATTAAGACTGGTGCATGCATAATCCTATATGTAGTGTGTGTGCGGGGAATATTAAATAATACTAATACAGTATTTCTCTTACATGGAGACATAAAGGCTAGACCATGACGGAAACTATTGATGCGATTCAGTAGCTTAGGAATGCAGAGAAGGAGGGCTGGACTGATAACTAGAAACATAACATACTCTTGGCAGACTGGAGGCAGAGCCAGGCCGAGCCGGGCACTGTGAGGCATGAAAGTAAGCTAAGGGTCAGGGATACAGGTGGGGGCTGTATCGCTCCTCGGAGAGGTTTCAGGAAACAGGAGCTGAATCTGAGTCCGGGCCCTTTGGAGGCCTAGAAACGGGGATATTTCAATGAATTAACGTGCACACTGTAAAACGTGGCAACGTAGCTTTACATAGGCCTGATATTCGTTGTATTCACGAAAACTGGAAACTGGCATACTAGAGATGGACACAACTATAATTGCGTCTTTAATCGATCATAGGGGAATACATGCATATCGATCATGCACATATGACATAACATGGGGAACACGTAGGCACATATATCATGGCAAAATTTACTTTTCCACACACCGGGAAGCAAAACTGAAGGCCTCGGACTGGACTGGACTGCTAAGACGTCTGGTTACTGCTACGCACTACGCATGCGCTTCGGGCTTCGGGCTTCGGTTACAGGTGGGCCTCCGGATACCTCGGACCTTGCTCTCTCGGCTTGGGCTCTGGTCGGAACGACCCGCCTTCCTCACCGCCTCGTCTGGATGCCGGACCGCAGTCTCCGTCTCCTCCGTGGGCCTGAGGGAGACTTGAAGCAGAAATATCTGCACGTGCACGGTAGAGGTTCCGTCACGGCTGTAGAAGGGTCAGGGGGCCTGCGTTACATCGCCGGCGCGTGGGGAAGGGGCTCGTCCCTATTCGGGCGCCATTATGTGGTAAATAAATAATTAATTACCGGTACTATTTTTCTATGCATTAACTAAAACAGGTAGCTCAATAAATAAGAGGCAGGATCCGTGATATCTGAGTCAGAATGGGCTTTAATCGGATGGCTCGAGCCTAAAGACCATAAAGTGGCATGCAATGGAATATAATGGCAGCTGCAACGTTTCATTAACATTATACAGTATATATAGGAAAACAGTATAATTGCATTACATACAGTAGGCGTAACAAGTGACAAACATAAGATAAGAACATATGGGCGTACAAAGAAGGCGTGCACAGGGCGTGCACGGGGACATGTGATGAAAACGTCACAGAAGTGTCATAAATGGGTGGATACATGGAGGGGGCTACCTGGGCAGCTGGAACCTTTAACCTACTGGTGCGCGCAAACGGGCCATGACGTGTAACTAGGGAGAGCTGGGGGCTCTGACTTCTGCACTAGAAGAGGAGACTAAAGTCTGGGATGTCAGGACGACATGTACCTATAGCATATCTGGTATCTCGTGTTTGGAGTACATGTTGATGGAATCTAAAAGTCATCAGGGCAAAGGCTACTTGACACTAAGGCTGGTGCATGCATATATTCTACATGTATTGCGTGTGCTATGAATCTTCTATGAATACTAATTCAGTAATTCTCTTGCATGGAGACAGGAAGACTAGACTATAGCTGAGGATGTTTATGCGGTTCGTTAGCTTAGGAATGTGAAGCCGGGGAGCTGAACTGATAACTTAGAGGCATAACATATTCTTGGCAGACAGGCAGGCAGGCCAGGCCGGGCACCGCGCAGCTTGGCAGAAAGTAAGGGAAGGTTAGGGATGCGGGAGGGGCTGCATCGCTCCTCGGAGTGGTTTCAGGAGACTGGAGCTTGAATCTGGTGTCCGGGCCCTTTGAGGCCTAGAAACGGGGACAACTCGATGAATTAACGTGCATAATGTAAAACGTTGGCAACATAGGCCTAATACTCGTTGCTTTCACGAGGAATGGAAGCTGGCATACTAACGTTGGACACAACTATAATTGCGTCTTTATTCGATCAAGGGGGAACATATGCATATCGATCATGCACATATAACATATAATGGGGAACACGTAGGGACACATGACAAGGCAGAATTCAATTTTCCTCAACTGTTTTGGGGACCTTTAGAGAACTCCTGCTTTTTATCTCCCCCCTCCTTCTTCTGAGGGGCGCCCTGTCCGGCCTTTTGGGAATCCCCTCCAGTCCCCTTTGAGGACACCCGGGTACTTGCCCAGATGTCTGCCTCCTCTGCAAGCTTCCGGGGGTTGGTCAGCTTGCTGTCCACCAGGTGTTGGCGCAGCTCAGGAAAACATTTCTCGAGTAGATGCTCTTTCAAAAAAAGATCATACAACCCCTCATAATCCTTCACCTCACTACCCTGTACCCAGCCCTCCAATGCCTTCCTTGCATAATCTAGAAAGTCCACCCAATTCTGGGTGCTTAACTTGTGGCTCCCCTTGAACTTCTGGCGATACCTTTCTGGGGTTAACCCAAACTTCCTGATCAATGCTAGCTTCATGGTGGGGTAGTTGGTCTGCTCCTCCGGTTCTAAGGCTAACAAGGTATCCCGACCAGTAGGAGGCATATACTTATACAACCCACCCCCCCCAGTGTTTCTCCTGGATCCCATGGGCTCTTAAGGAGACCTCATAGGCAGCCAGCCACTTGGCTATGTAATCCCCCTGACTATAGCTGGCAATTATATCCTTAGGCAGGTAGGGTCTGGACTCCCTGGTTGGTTCTCTGGTTTCGCTGCCACCATTTGGAGAGTTGGCGAGTCCTAACTGTAGAGCCTTGAGTTTTAGCTCTTTTAGTCTAAGCTCATGAGCCATCCTCTGTTCCTCCTTCCCCTGTTCTAACCTGGCTACTCCCACTTCAGCTTCCTTTTTCCCTCCTGTCTGTGAGTTCCGCTTCGGTCAAGCTTCCCCCGGAGACACTACTGCCCCTCCTAGAAGAGGTCATTGGTTCGGGGAGTAGGTTTCCCACCTCTGGATGGAACAATCCCTCTACCCCTATGACCGTGCCCCGGTCTGTCTCCCCATCCTCTTCCTTCTCTTCACTGCGCGCTTCCACCCAAGCCCTCAAACTGGTCTGGAGTTCCCCCTTTTTGGCACCACGCTTAAAGAACACTCCCATTTGTTGACAGAAATCTTTTAGCTGGGCCAATGAATAAGTGTCCAGTTTTTCCAGTGCAAATTCCATTTTGCAAAAGGCAACACAAGGTTAAACACACAAAAAGAATAGAGTTGCAAGGGCAACCTGAAGCTACCTCCACCCCACCACCAGGAATAAATTTGGAAAAAGCAAAAGTAAAAATTAAGAAGGCCGCCAGGAGAAAACTCCAGGTGTAGGTTAGTGGATTACACTTAGTTACTGCAGAGTAGTCGCAACCACAGTCAACATCCCACCGCTAGACACCAATATGTTGGAACCTAATGTTGTCAGGTCACTTAGGGTAGCCTGGCCTAGGGTAAGACAATCTCTAATTAAGGCACATGTGTAAAGGTTGCAAACCACCCAGCAGTAATTTAATGCAATACCAATCAAAAATGACGCTACACCAATCTTTGTGTAAAAATACGAATTGTTTTATAAAAATAAGACTGTTCTTCTTTATCACTTTTACACCAGTACTCTCCTTATTTAGTAGTTTACAAATAGTTACACTACGCAATTCTTATCATTTCCACCCACAAATCTGATAACATCAGGAGAACCCACTTCAGCAGTGTTTAAGTCTACAGCATTGAAACATTCATAGGAACTACTTTCTTATCAGTCACCAGGTACCTTATTTATGGGGTCACAAGGTTAACATAGCCAACTCTTACAGCATCCCTGCAATTCCCTCCTTCCCCCCAATGGGTTCTCTGTCAGACGGTTTCCTGTGGCTGAACTCTCTATAGATAGGAGTAAACAGATTTGTTAGGGCCACTTTCCCATATCAGGTTTTTAGCAGAAGAACACAATATCTATTGAGTGAGCCTTAGATTTAACAAGTTCGATTTGACAATCCTCTAAGGAACCACAGGCATTCTACGCAGGCTGCTCCCCAGCAAGGTTAGTAGTGTTCCTCAGTTGGCCTTTCTCAGTTCTGAAACCTTCTCTTACTCTGCCTCTTTTGAGTTCTGTGAAGGGAATCCTTTGGGATACCAGAACCGAACTTTTACACCGAGTTCCGGCGCCTCTAGTCACTTTGCTGGATGAAAAAGGGGGGAAAAGTCTAGGCCCAACGCAATTTCCCCACTCTCCTTACTTGAGCCGGTAAAAGCACCTCTCTCTCCGGTCTCCGCTCCGATTTCAGGGGCCCCCGCTGATCTCTACCGGCGCGTACCTCGGGGCTGGTTTCCAGAGCGCACCTGCCAGCCCCGTGAGGAGTTCGCGCTAGATTCACGCTCAGTGCAGGGCCCGCTCCCCGCCTCGGTCCGCCTCGGACACCTCTCTCCCCGGCAGCGCTCCTGCGCACGCGCGGGAGAGTAGCGGCTCGAAACGGCGGCTGCTCCCTTCGACAACACGGGAAGTGGCTCACCTCCGGGCCTGCTCGGTCCTAGGCCCCTCCTGTCAGGACAGTGATCACCGCCGAGAGTCTGTGCAGAAGCGCGCTGCCAGAATTCAGTCAGCACAACGCTCCGCTTCACACTACCTTCGCGGCAGCGCCTGTTCTCCCACCTCAGATTCCACAGGTGAGAGGAGATTTCTCTGGCTGTGCTTTCTCCTACAAGCAATGGGGTCCCGGTTTTACACAGTCAATCCACGGTCCCACTGACACAAAGGAGGAACGGATCAGGGGTAAAGTTCCACACCCCAAGGCTCTAACCCTCTATCTCCTGCAAACTGTTCTATCCCTTCATACTGGACAAGGATGGGTGAAGACTTGGTTTTACGCCTCACACCCTCCTGGGCTTGGGTCCCCCTGTCCAGGGTCAGCAGGATGGAACTAACTGGGTCAGACCTACAGAGGTGGAGGGGGGGTGAATCCTAAGAGGGCCAACCCTTGAGAGGTAAGTTACCCTGTGAAGATCCTACCCCTTTCCAGACCCTTGACCTATACTCCAGCTGCTCCTCACTAACAAGACAAAATGGTTGCCCAGCATTCCGCCTTTTATAGGCTGACCCTCAGAGGTCCAGAAGGGACCAGAAGGTTCTGGAATGCCCTACTCTATCCTATGGGACAGGTCCCAGGTATGTCAGTTGTGACAGTTGGTAGCCACCATTTTGTGACTCCAAGGAAACTCCTGTCAGGAAAGGCATCTAGGCCTGAGGTGAAGGATTATGAAGATGAAAGAGCACCTATTCCCCAGACCAACACCATAAAAATTTAGTGGACACAAAATATATAAAGACATGAGGGGCAAAAAGGGGACAAAATAAATAATAAATTGGAGGGACTACGCAAAGGGCCAGACAGGTCTAACACATATGATCTTAAAAAAATAAAATAAATACGTGGCTTTAACGTAGTCCTCTTCCTTATTTGTTTTTATGCTAGCTGTTTTAAACGTGTTTCTCTACAAATGTTGGTATACTTCAGGGTCAGGCTAATTATCTCCAGTTTCATGAATTGTGTGATATTTTTGTTATAATTAACCTACTTGGTACAATCCTCCATTCCCCCTTTGTCTTGCCACATTTGGAATGCTCTATCATCTGTTGGCCTGAAGGTATGGAAGCTAATAAGGAACTGTTGAACTCTTTCAGTGTATTCTCTTCATACCAGTTTTATTCTTTCCGCCTCTTACTGTAGGGCTCTTATAAATACTAAGGTTTATCTGGCAAAGCGTGCCACCACACATGGTCGTTGTAGCAGTGGCCAGCCTCCCCATGTTCCTGCAAACCTCCCCCATCAATTTTTGAGTTTTCACTAACCCTGGCACCCACCTGATGCAGCCACATTCTCAAGGAATATGAATGTGGTGGGGCCCTAGCGCAGGTCTGGGCCCTTCTCGGGTCGGGAGGCACTGGGCCATGAGCATGCTTGCCTCCCATGTTCCCAAGCAGTCCCTTGACTGTCGACACATTTGTCTCCTCTACACCCCATGATTCTATCCTCTCCTTGGTCTATACGGATTGTCAGCTATGCTGATGACACCCAGCTCCTCTTTGTAAGTAATGGGGATGGTCAGTTTGATGGTGTCCAGGTCAACGGATGTTTGAGTGCTATTTTTGAGTGGTTTGGATGCCATGGGCTGAAGTGCAACGCCGACAAGTCGGAGCTGCTCTTCTTTGGCTGTACATCTGAACCCGATTGGAAAACCTGGTGGCCGAAAGATATGTCTCCTCCCACTAGCTCGTCTGCGAAAGCCAAAAATCTGGGAGTGGTGATTGACAACAAGCTATCTTTCGGACCACATATTTCATCTCTCACTGGGAAATGTTTCGGCATCCTGCGGATGCTTCGCAAATTTCTCCCCCTAGTCTCTATCCAGCACAGAAAAATTATTGTCCAGGCACTGATCTGCTCCAGGCTGGATTATGCAAACATTCTGTTTTTGGGACTTCCCAAATATCTGGTCAGGCGTTTGCAAATCGCCCAGAATTCTGCAGCCCGAGCCATTTTTGGCCTTCCAAGGAAAGCCAGAGCCACGGATCTTCTCGCCACATTGCATTGGCTTCCAGTTGCAAAAAGGATTTTATTTAAAACACTGACCACGACTTTCAAGGCCTTGCATGGCATAGGCCCCAAATATATCTCCAAACGACTGTCTTGGTATACACCTCTCAGATCTCTCAGATCCTCGTCCTTATCAAAAATGAGTGTTCCCACTATCAAACGGGCAAGAGAAGGAGGACGGTCTTTTCGGCACTTAGCCCCTCATGCATGGAATGATCTTCCAATCTCTTTAAGACAGACTTCCAGTCTTCTGTCTTTCCGTAAGGCCCTTAAGACTTGGCTCTTCCCGTAATCTTTGAGGCTGTTTTTATGTCTGTATGCCCTTTTGGTGTTATGTTTTTCTCCCCATCTTCGGTAGGGAGTCTTCGTCAAAGCGCCGGGATACTCCAGTGGAGTGGCCGTGCGCTATAGAAGTGTATAAATAACATAACATAACATAACATATACCTTCCCCATCCTTTCTCTCTAGATCTGACTTCCAGCTCTTTGCGTCCTCCCAGCCTGCCCTTTCCTGTCCTGTTTGTCACCCCCAGGGCCACACTGGATCTCTTTGAAGAAGAGTGGAAGATAGCCACTTTTTTCTTATTCTTCTGTTTCTGTAGTATTCGTCTTTTCTTATCCCATTTTAGTTTCCTTTCCTGTTATGCTGTTTTTTTTTCTTTTTTTAGGTGTTGCATCGTCCGGGTCCTGTCAAAGGAGTGTGACAAGTTCCGGGCCACCAGGTAAGTCCTTATCCTCCACATAATTTGAAATGGTGAATTCCTCTGAGCCAACTGGAAACAGCCTCAGTCTACGGTGGTGATCCAGGGGAAGAGGTGTAAAATTTGTGAGCTCAGATATAAGTTACCCACCACATCGTAAACTCAATCCTCAGCAACGCAATTCACAATAACACAGAGTTTGTCCCATAGAAACTCAACAATTTAATCAGAATCTTAAGGTCCTCCGTATGAGCTAATAGGGACTCAGATAACTAGAGATGGAAAGCCACTCCTTCATGAGGACCTGTAATAAAGAAGCGCCTAGCTAATAATATTCACACAATATTAATAAAATCATCAATAAGTAAGGACAAACACATGGACTAGTTATCAAGTTATCTTTACCTAAACTTCAGATTGAATGGTCAAAGCACAAACATGCACTAGAATCGTTCAATAATGGTTATTCTTTTGTATACAGGTAAATCACAGCACATCACAGTTCAGACCAAATACATCATGAAATAACACCTACTGTGGAAGGAAGAGAGAAAAAGAGAGAAAACATATTGCAAAATAGAACACGTAATTTGGAATCATACAAACTAAGAATTGGTTATAGATGTATCAGGACACAAGGTGAACCCAGTAGAATGCTAGAGCACAGCGTGCAACAGCCGGAGTCATAAATTCTAAGGGTAGGCGAAGTTGGCGGAGTACCACTACGCAGAATTCTGCGGAGTTGAACAAAAACTCTGTGAAACTCCACTCCATAACTCCGTCCCGTCTCATCCCAATTAATGAAACAGAAACCTCACATACCTTTGGTAAAACAACAAGTAACTCTATCATTACATGCTAAAATGCATATAGTCATCTCACAAAAGTGAAAAAGAAAATTTAGCAAGCATGGGAGAGTTGATGATTTTGGGGTCCTCTCTAACCTAAGGAGAGAACTAAGCAGAAGCCTTGGACACAAAGAACATATCAGGCTGAACGATTCAATGGTGGTCCCATCCTCCTAGGACCACCCCAAGCACAGTCAGTTATGGGCAAAATTACAATCCCAACCAAAGGCCCTGCAAAGCATTATGGGACGAGATTTTAGAGTGCTTTGAATATTATAGTATGCAATATCAAAACATTCCTCAAGCTGCATCTCTTGCGGGTCAGATGAGAGCTAATAGTATAATATTCACTGCACTCTAGAATCTCGCCCCATAATGCTTTGTTGGGCGTTTGGTTGGGATTGTATTTTTGCCCATAACTTTGCTTGGGATGGTCCTGGGAGGATGGGACCACCACTGAATCGGTCAGCATGATATGCTCTCTGTGTTCAAGGCATCTGCTTCTCCCTTCCCCTAGGTTAGGGGGGACCCCAAAATCATCACCTCTCTCATTGCTTGATATTTTTCGAAGCTCACTTTTGTGAATTGGTTATATGCTTTTTAGCATGTAAAGGTAAAGTTGTTTTATCAAAGGGTTGTGGGTGTAGTAGCTAACTCCCTACGTAGCAGTGTGGGGGTTTTTGCATGAACTCCATGTTTTCAATGTTATGCGTAGTTAGCAAATCTCTGCAACCTCCACTAGCGGAGCTGAGTTCATTGCCAACGGTTAATATATTCTTCAGCTGAAAGATTTGACCTGCTCAACTTCACCAGCCGGTAAAGTGCGGAGGTAATCAGGAGATTTCAGTTCAGGGAAAAATCAGAGTTAAGACCGACAACAGGTCAGGCCCAGGATTTGCAAGGGAAAATAGCAGCGTGCCGTCCTTTTCCCAAGGGGCAATTATGCCTCCAAACGATTTCAGTTCCTGCCCACAAAATAACTTCTAGGTAGTTTGCATGATTTCCATTGGTCAAAATCCATAGTGCAACCGAGGTGTGATCGTTCTCTACCCCAAATCGTCTGGAACCCATACGTAATACCTTTGTTCAGTGGTCATTGTTCTTTTTTTTTTTTTTACCCAGTGGTCATTGTTCTTTAAGAATGTGCAATATCACTTCCCTTCGGAAATAGTAAATACATTTGCAACTCAACGTGTCCACTCCACTCGCTCTCTTCTGAGTTTGCAACAAAGTCAATACAGTTTAATTCTAACAGAAAGGATGTCCATTTTTCAAACTGTAGGACAGAAACTTCAGCGATAATACTCGTAGCTACAGTGCAATCAGGTCAACATTTTTAGTCCATTCGAAGGAAATAATGAAAGACTAAATACATTTTTGAGGCCTACATGGAAAACCACTAAATCACTATTTTCTAAAGAAAAAACATGCTAATGTTGAAAACATTAAAAAACTAGAGATGCACAAGAAATAATATAAAAACACCATTTCATTATACTTGTAAGCATAGCCTAATTACGTTTCATTAAGAAACGTGCAATAACTTTCTCTCGGAATTGCATCTCAAAGAAAACATAAGCAGGACTCATTTTACTTGAGCAATTTCATAATCATATTTTGTTTTAAAACTACAGACTGCATTACTACCTTTAATATTATTTTCATAGCACATTAGTACGTTTCTCTCTCTGTCATGAATAACTTAACCTCAAACCAGTTTGTGAGCCTTCTGCATGCTTTTACGATGCAGTTTTAAACTCTCATGTTTTACGAGGCACATTGTTAGTCATGTTTCTTAAGTATGTATTATGTATAGTATCACACCCAAGGGTAAGAAATTGAATGACCAAAACACTCTTAATAAAATAATCACGCTCCACCAGTGGCATTTGGAGCAGTGATTACAACAAGGAAGATTCCTTTGTTCAATGAAATGTCCCTTCATGGATCCCTGAAATAAGGAATAGAAGAGTCCTTTAAATGGGCAGTGGAGTACACAAAATCTGATAATTCATTAAAGGAGGTACAAATGCCTTACTGTGATGCCAGTCGTCATCACAGAAAGAGTAAACTGTTGGTGTTGGATGCTTCTGAGAATCTGTGTCATGATGCATGTGTAACTTGTGTTTCTTTCTACAGTATTCACTACTTTTGCTCTCACGGCATTGAGTTTCAGTGGTCCCAAGTTCCCTGTCTATGCAGTATCCATGAACTGTTTAACCCCCTTGGAGTGCAACACATTTATAATTTCTAACTCTATTTTTACAGGTCACTGAGGCAACAAAAAGAAAAAGAAATGTCGCAATTTTGGAAACATTTCTAAAAAGGGATATTTTGAGGAAAGTAGGAACATTCTTGATCTCTAAAGAAGAAACTAGTTCTATGCACCAGGAATGGTGAGGAACTTGGTGCGGAAGAAACTGCTGAATGTGAAAGTAATTTATCGACTTTCTTACAATCATTATTTGTTGTCAAACCTTGAAGTACAATGACCAGGAACATTTACCAAGTGTCAGTTATTGGGATTGAATAACCTCTAAAATAATAACTGTACCCGCAAGTAAATTGAAAATCTACTGCAGCTACTAATTATAAGAATATTTTCACTTAAAGAAAGCATTTCACGATTGGTCGATCAAAGAAAATAGGCAGCAACTGATCCTCACACAGAGCCCTTGGGAATAATTCTGTCTGATGGTTTATGAGAAATGCCTTAGAGACGTAAGCCTCTCCCAGCAAATCAGTATCAGTAGACGTGATGTGACAGAAGTGTCAGGAAGGCTAATAACCTCAGTTTACAAGAGCAACTTTTGTTTCCATCTCCTGTGATTCGGAGGAGAGAAAACATTGCATTTCAAAATAATTAAACATTTTCTTCTCAGATGTCATTACAGCAAAGACACTGGATTGACATCTACAATATAGAAAGATTTGTACCACTAACTCTGTCTCTTCGGTTGATCTATGTTGTTTCCAAGTGTGCCAGACCTCCAAAGTTAATGGGGTACCTGTTTGGGCCTCACCGGAATAGGAAGCTTAAAAAAGGCCATTGTTACACTATTGATAATTCATAAACTACCCCGGCATCTTGTAATCCCTGTTTGTTACTTGTATAAAAGAATTTACCCCACTTGTAAGTACGAATCCCCAAAAACCCTATCACTGCTTTTAAAACTCCTAAATTAAATGCGATAAACTGCAGTCAGAATGAGCTTAATTCTACTTGAGAGAATCCTTGTGGGCATAACTTGGAGAAAATGAATCCATGAGGGGCATCTTAATAAAAACAAGGGGCCCCTCAGTGAAAGTTTATAAGACAAGTTAGATAGGCTGACTTCAAAGGTAAGAACATTGATCTCCAAATAAAAGCTATAATTAATTAAATGTAAATGTGAAGAAGAGCTTCCGCAGTGTATTTTAGAAGTTAGTGTTGAGTTTTGACATAAACAAGTACAGACTCCGGAATCAGATTCAGTCGTAAGATGGCATGTATCCAGGAACAACCCCAATTTGGAGATACAAACAACTCGAATAAGAGCAATGAATGTGAGAACAGCTTTAGTTATCAATACCACCTCACTAAACACAGGAGAAATCACACTGGACAAAAACCGCATCAGTGTCCTGAATGCCAGAAAGGCTTCAGCCGGAAAAGCGATCTCATTCAACATGTGAGAATCCACACTGGGCGCAAACCTTATCAGTGTTCTGAATGCTGGAAAAGCTTCATTCGGAAATTCAGCCTTACTTTACATGAAAGGATCCACACGGGGCTTAAACCATATCAGTGCTCTGAATGCTGGAAAAGCTTCAGTCAGAAATTCAGCCTTACTTTACATGAAAGAACTCACACTGGGCATAAACCGTATCAGTGCTCTGAATGCTGGAAAAGCTTCAGTCAGAAAAGAACTCTCACTCACCATGAGAGAACTCACACTGGGCAAAAACCTTATCAATGTAATGAATGCCAGAAAAGCTTCAGCGAGAGAACCACATTAATTCGACATCAAAGAACTCACACTGGGCAAAAACCTTTTCAGTGCTCTGAATGCAAGAAAAGATTCAGTCACAAAATTACACTCACTCACCATGAGAAAACTCACACTGGACTAAAACCGTATCAGTGCTCTGAATGCTGGAAAAGGTTCACATTGAAACAAAGTCTCACTAGACATGAAAGAACTCACACTGGAGAAAGACCGTATCAGTGCTCTGAATGCTGTAAAAGCTTCAGTCATAAAAAAGGTCTCACTCAACATGAAAGTACTCACACTAGACTAAAACCGTATCAGTGCTCGGAATGCTTGAAAAGCTTCAGTCTGAAAGGTAATCTCACTCAACATGAAAGTACTCACACTGGAGTAAAACCGTATCAGTGCTCTAAATGCCTGAAAAGGTTCAGATTGAAACAAAGTCTCACTGTACACGAAACAACTCACACGGGAGAAAGACCTTATCAGTGCTCTGACTGCTGGAAAAGCTTCAGTCAGAAAAGTGATCTAACACATCATGAAAGTACTCACACTGGACTAAAACCGTATCAGTGCTCTGAATGCTGGAAAAGCTTCAGTCAGAAAAGAAATCTCACTCAACATGAAAGTACTCACACTGGACTAAAACCGTATCAGTGCTCTAGATGCCAGAAAAAGTTCAGATTGAAAGAAAGTCTCACTAGACATGAAAGAAATCACACTGGAGAAAGACCTTATCAGTGCTCTGACTGCTGGAAAAGCTTCAGTCAGAAAAGTAATCTCACTCAACATGAAAGTACACACACTGGACTAAAACCGTATCAGTGCTCGGAATGCTGGAAAAGCTTCAGTCAGAAAAGTAATCTCACTCAACATGAAAGTACACACACTGGACTAAAACCGTATCAGTGCTCGGAGTGCTGGAAAAGCTTCAGTCAGAAAAGTAATCTCACTCGTCATGAGAAAACTCACACTGGACTAAAACTGTATCAATGCTCTGAATGCCAGAAAAGGTTCAAATCGAAACAAAGTCTCACTAGACATGAAAGAACTCACACTGGTGAAAGACCTTATCAGTACTCTGAATGCCAAAAAAAATCTTCAGTTGGAAATCCATTTTAATTCAACATGAGAGAATCCATATTGGGCAGAACCCATTTCAGTGCTCTGAATGCTGCAAAAGTTTCAAATTAAAACAAAGTCTCACTAAACGTGAGAGAACTTACACTGGAGAAAGACCTTATCAGTGCTTTAAATGCTGGAAAAGCTTGTCAGAAATCTGGTCTCGCTCAACATGAGAAAACTCACACTGGGCAAACCTTGTCATTGGTCTAAATGCCAGTGAAGCATCTGCTGGAGACTCATTTTGATTCAACATGAGAAAATCTACAGCGAGAAAAAATATTATCAGTGCTCTCAGTGTGACAAAAACGCTAGTTGTAAATGTAATCTTTCTACCTGAGAGACACAATGTGGCAGAATAAAAGGTGCTCACTGTAAACCCTGAGGAGGGGCTTTCAGGATCGCAAAGCATTTACATGAAGCAGCCACAAAGGCATCAATCAATTTGTCATCCAACTAACTGTTTATTGAGAAAAGCGCACTGCGGGGATAGAAATTTGTGAATTACCTCATTCCTTATTGAGTTTATAAGCAATGGCTCTGACCCACAAAGTCCATTCGATCCTGAACTTTGAAGCCACGCCCATAGGATCTAGAATCCAAGAAACTTCAAACTGTGTCCCCCGTTAATGAGCCTCAGCAGGTGCCGGCGGCAGGAGTTCCTTTGTCGTAGGTCTCTATGGGACCAACATCTGTTCTGTGCCACGCAGGGCTGATCATTGAGAAAAGCTAAAGGTGATGGAAGGACTGGTCTTTAATCTCGGCAATATCCTGCAACATCAATCTCTAGTCTCCGTGGCACTAAAGACAAGGCCAACCATATGCAAACCATTCTTGGCCCCACCCTAAAAAGTTCTAATGGCTTCTGTTCCAATGGGACACAGCCTCGTATTACAAGATCCACTTTAGCGGCCTCTTTTCATGTCCATTTTTGCTACAAATAGATCCTGCTTCTCATCTGCTGAAGACAGTTTCATGAGCTTTAGAATCACATCAGATACATCCAAGAGAGTCTCACAGATAATCTGAATTGTACATGTTTAGTAGTACTAAAAAACTACAAAAAGCTATTCACAAAGTATCTGCAATTGTTCTGCCTCTCCTATCTTTTTCTGTATGGAGTTGTCATCCCTGACTTCCACAGTTTCAGCACATGCTAGTATAGTTTTTAGTAGTAAATGTGGGAGTGACAGAGGGGAGTGGGTGTAAAATGTGAAATACTTATGAATAAAGGGGAGGGCTTAAGGCAGGAGTAAGGAGGAGTATAGGGAGGGGTTTGGGGAAGGACAGGCACTCACCCACTAAAGAGTAAGCCCATTGCTGTTTACAAACCACAACTCTAAAGTCACTAAGCCATAATGTACCTAAAACAATCGTAAATGTACTAGTGCTCAGAGCGGGAGTAAGAAACACATCATATATGGCCATTCACTGGAACTGCAGTACACACCCATAAATAATAATGGTGGTAGAGACGTAAAAGAAAACCCCAAAGGAAATAATGCTAAATTAAATATTTAAAACGAGTTTAAAAAAATCAAAATAAATGTAATTTAATGGCAAAACACATCTAAAAGAAAACATTTCATTATTCTTAAATGTTTTACAAACTTTTTAAAAATGTAAACACTAATATAACATTCATTATTAGTAAAGTCTAATTACATGTGTTAAAATGAACTCTCTACAGCACATATAATAATTAATAATACATAATAAAATGTTTGCTTTAGATGGGAAACGTTTAATTTAATCTCAAGAAAAAAGATAATCTTTAATATGTTCAACTGGAGCTCTCCCTCTGCTAAAATATAAAGGAATAAATCTTTTTAAGTTAAACATTATTGTAAATTAATTGTATATACATTAAATGTAGAGTAAAATGCCTCAACACTATTAACTTGTATTTTAACTAAATATTTAATTGATTTTAAATGTGTCAAAAATGCTTTTGAAAGATTTGTTAAAATAATTAAGCATGGGCGCAAAATCCGTTCCGCTCGCGGATTTTGAGGATTTTTGGCAAATTTGCGATCCGCGAATTCCCGCGAATTTGACGAAAATTCGCAAATCCGCGAGCGGAACGGATCCGGGGGGCAAAAGTTCAAGCTCAGTTTTTGCAACTATTTTAGAATGGCGCCGGCAAGTTGCCAGCGCCATTCTAAAATAGTTACTAAGTTAGCTTCAACAGGAAGCATTAATAGATAAAATGAAGCAGGTGCTCGAGTTTAACTGAATTTGAGCTCCAACTCGAGCACCTGCTTTATTTTATCTATTAGTGCTTCCTGATGAAGCTAACTTAGTAACTATTTTAGAATGGTGCTGGCAGCTTGCCGGCGCCATTCTAAAATAAAAGGCAAGGAGTGGGGCAGAGGGCAGAAGGGCACAACAGCGAGTGTTGCAGAGGGCAGAAGGGAACAACAACGAGTGGGACAGAGGGCAGAAGGGCACAACAACGAGTGGGGCAGAGGGCAGAATGGCACAAAAACGAGTGGGGCAGAGGGCAGAAGGGCACAAACACGAGTGGGGCAGAGGGCAGAATGGCACAACAACGAGTGGGACAGAGGGCAGAAGGGCACAACAACGAGTGGGGCAGAGGGCAGAATGGCACAAAAACGAGTGGGGCAGAGGGCAGAAGGGCACAACAACGAATGGGGCAGAGGGCAGAATGGCACAAAAACAAGTGGGGCAGAGGGCAGAAGGGCACAAACACGAGTGGGATAGAGGGCAGAATGGCACAAAAACGAGTGGGGCAAGGGACAGAATGGCACAACAACGAGTGGGGCAGAGGGCAGAATGGCACAAAAACGAGTGGGGCAGAGGGCAGAAGGGCACAAAAAAGAGTGGGTAGAGGGCAGAAGGGCACAAACACGAGTGGGACAGAGGGCAGAATGGCACAAAAACGAGTGGGGCAAGGGGCAGAATGGCACAACAACGAGTGGTGCAGAGAGAAGAATGGCACAAAAACAAGTGGGGCAGAGGGCAGAAGGGCACAAAAAAGAGTGGGGCAGAGGGCAGAATGGCAAAAAAATGAGTGGGGCAGAGGGCAGAAAGGGCACAACAACGAGTGGGGCAGAGGGCAGAATGGCACAAAAATGAGTGGGGCAGAGGGCAGAAGGGCACAACAATGAGTGGGGCAGAGGGCAGAATGGCACAAAAACAAGTGGGGCAGAGGGCAGAATGGCACAAAAACAAGTGGGGCAGAGGGCAGAAGACCACAAAAACGAGTTGGGCAGAGGGCAGAAGAGCACAAAAACGAGTGGGGCAGAGGGCAAAAGGGCACAAACACGAGTGGGACAGAGGGCAGAAGGGCACAAAAACGAGTGGTACAGAGGGCAGAAGGGCACAAAAAACGAGAGGGTGGCAGTGATAAACCAGAGGGCGCATCGCGGTCTCGCACAAAAAAAACCCGCGAACACGCAAATCACCCCCCAAACACGCAAAAATAAAAAAAATCGCGAATTTTGCGGATCGCAAATTCGCAAATCCACAAATTTGCGGATCGCGAATTCGCAAATTTCGCCCATGCTTAAAAATAATCCCACTTTAAGTAAAATCACTGTATTTTCTTATTATGTATTCTAAATTACTAAATTGCCTTACGTACCTCTGTTCAGAAGGGACACAGCTTTACAAAAATGTTTGTATAGAATTAATTGAAATTATTTTTTCAATAGTTTGAAAAGACAAAATACATTATTTTAATTTATCATTACATGCTTATCTCCTTTATGAGCTTCAGCCCACCCACAGACTTTCCATTTGCTGGCTCCACCATCGATCTAATTTTATTTATCCCCATTTGTCCATGGCTTACATTTGTCATGTCTTACCTACGAGAGCATAGACCAATTACCAATTACTACTGTCCATCCCCAGCTGCAATTTTAGCATTTGTTATCAGTGCTATTTTTTTCTTTAATTTAGAGCACTTGAGACGAGCGCTCATGGTTTATGGAGCACCGCTGTAAACAGTGATGTAAATCTTGTTCTTGTCTCATGTCCATTCAAACACCGAGATCAAATGTCAGATGCTGTCTTATCTGCTGACTGCTAACATACATAAAGTCTCCGCCCTGAGTTCCGCCCATTTGTTTCGCCCCATTCACATTACCTGCACTCGCCACCGCCATACAGTGCGTTTGTGCCTCACAATGTGCATGAAAACTGAAGACCAAAATCAAATGTCAGACAATGCCTCATCTGCTGACTGCTCACATATACAATGGCTCCGCCCTGTGTTCTGACTTTGTCCCACTCGTCCCGTACACCGTTTTATGCGCCGCCCCATCCCCACGCCATACAGTGCATTTGCCCCTCACAATGCGCATGAAAACTGAGATCAAATGTCAAATGCTGTCTTGTCTGCTGACTGTTGTACCCTAAACAAAGCGCAGCACGAGGCCGCTGAAAAAAAAGGAAAACAAAGGAACAAAACTTGCGCATCTCTCCCCAGCACAGCAAGAGAGCTCCTGCTACCGTATTTACTGCTTTCTCAGAAAATCACCCCATAATGCCTTCGGGACCTTATGTTATGTTACATAAATTTATAACCCGCACAGCTACTCATGAGTATCCGGGCGCGGAGCCTAGCGGGGTGTGAAACGTGAATCAAGCAAAGAGATGTGTTTTAGTTTCCTCTTAAAAGCCACTGGATCCTGAATAATACGCAGGTCAAGATGAAGAGCATTCCAGGCAGCAGCAGCCTTCACTACAAAGGATCTGCACCCAAGCCTCTGAAGATTGAAGTGGGGAATCTTAGCAAATCATAGAGACGAGGAACGAAGGGATCACGCAGAAACATAGAACGAAAAGCGTCTCTGCAAGTAGAGAGGGCCACAGCCATGAAGTGCATGATGGGCCAGTACCAGTGATTTCTCCGCCATTGGAGGAATCGTGACTGAAGTCAAACACTGTTCCCAGCCCAAGTGCCCAGTAGGAGTCTAGCTGCCATATTCTGAACCACCTGTAACTTCTTCAACAGGTAGCCCGGAATGCCAGCAAAAAGGGCATTGGCTTAGTCCAGCTGCGACAGGATCAGTGCACAAGTAACCGTTTTCCTCGCTGCCTGAGGTAAAGCCGGCCAGCTTCAAAATGTGTGTTGAAAAAGAGAGACCCTCATCAAACCATACCCCCAGATTTTTAGTGGGCTTCCCTGTGGAGGTAGGCAATGGAATCTCAGGAGGCCAAAGGTGCTCTCGATATTTAGGAGCGATTTTCTCAAACAGCAAAATCTCTGACTTCTCTTCGTTGCACTTGAGCTGTGCACCTGCCAACCATTTAAAATAGAGGATAGACAGTGTTGAACCAGTAGCACCGAATCTGCATCTTTGTCCCAGGTAAAAAGAAGCTGGGTGTCATCAGCATAAGCCATCACCTTGGCCCCCAACTCTTCCGCCAGATGTATCAGCGGAGTCAAATAGATATTAAAAGGAAGGGGGCTAAGGGAGGATCCCTGGGGGACTCCAGTAGTCACTGGCTTAGGGGAGGAGGAGGATGGTAGGAGCCAAATCTGCTCAACTCGACCCTCCAAAAAAGACTTAAGCCAGCCCCAGACCTCACCCGACACTCCGATCCTAGCCAAACGTACCAGGAGAAGTGAGTGCGGGACCGTGTTGAATGCCGCCGAGAGGTCCAGCAATAATAATGCAGCTCTCCCGCCGGCATCCAAACACCCACGAATGGCCTCCAACACCTCAACCAGAACTGATTCTGTACTATAAGATGCCTGAAACCATGATTGGGCTGGATACAGGAGCGTCTCCCTTTCTACAAATTCCGTGAGCTGTTTATTAACCACATTCTCACACACCTTAGCCAGAGCAGGAAGGAGGGAGATGGGCCGATAGCTCCCTGAGCTAAGTGGGTCCAATGACAGCTTTTTTAGAAGTGGCAAGATCTTAGCCAACTTCCAAGCCTGTGGCACAGCAGCTTTCTGAAGGGACATATTAATGATGGCATTCACTTCTGTGTTCATGGTCACTGCCGCTGATGCAAATAGCCAAGCTGTACAGGGGTCCGAGGGCGAGCCAGACTTTAGACCCTTTTGAATTTTTAGGAATTCCAATGGGTCAACTGTCCTAAATGTGGACAGAGAGTGGACCGGGTCGGCAGATTGGGATTCCACCGACACCACAATGCTGGTACCACAGGAAGTGAACGCCGCCTGAATAGTCCGGATCTTTTCCCTAAAGAAGCATGACAGAGTATTACACCAGGTAGGCGAGATGGGGACATGCTTGCTTGGGCTGTTTGAACACTCTTTGGTCCATATCTCTACTTGTGGTTAACCGGGGATGATGGAACCACCACCAAAAAGTCAACACAAAGCAGCCTTTCTTTTAAAGGTACTGTCAGAGTCCTCACCCTAAGTTGGGGGGACTCCAAAATGATCACCTCCCCTGGATTTTCATTTCTTTTTTAGCTCTCCCACGGCTGTAGCTTTACTTTATAGCCAGTAGTGTTTCAACCTCTAGGAGCCACATGCATGGTAATTTAATGCCATTTAATCAGGCCTGGCCTCTTGATCTTATGCCCTCTAGGGGCTGACTATATGGTTGCAATGCAATGCTTTTTCAATGTGATGCCCTCTATGGGTTGTTTTTACCATTGCAGCTTTGATATCAAACCCATGAAAGAATACACAAACACAAGGTTAATTACTGATAAATTCTTAATGGTGTTACCATTATGATTGCTGATGTTTTATTGATTATCCCAGTAATGTTAATGATTTTTGCAAAAGGTATGTGTTTATTACGAAACAAATGATTGAACTAATGTGTGATGTTTGGGTGACCCTTTAAGGGGTCCCCAGTGATTACGCAATGGCATCTATGGTATGTTCAATTCAATTCAATTCAAAAATCTTTATTCGATTGTAGACATACAATCATAAAAGTTCATGGTATGTTCCATTTGACAATGTACATATTTGTAAACTATTGTGTAGTATTTAGTAGTGTGTGTAATAAATGTACTTCTCCTTATTCTAAAGAAAAGGTACTGACTGGACAATCAGTTATTAGGTATTGTCATTGCGTGCCTGTGATTGGTGATTACTAGCCATCACCACCTCCCTTGAGTAGGCCTTGGACTGCTCCGCATAGCTAACCTATGAGAGTCAAGCACTACGATGGGGTGTTTGGTTCCCAGTGAAGACAATTGTGGACAAATCTTTAGATAAGCCTGACTGCTCTATGCCAGGTGACCGGAGGGTGCACACAGGTTATCTTTTAGTGTGTATCTAGCTTACCCTGTAGAGAGCGGTGGTTCCTGCCTGGCCTGGGTGCATACCTCAGCCAAACAGGAATCCCATTTCTAACAATCTATCAACTATCTTAAATCAGCTATTTAGGGTCAACAAGCCTCCTACAGATCATTTCATATAACATGAATATCAACATTTCAGAGCAGGTTGAAGCCACATCAGCAGATCTTCGAGCAAAGCAACATCATTAAGCATGGGCGGAAAATTAGTTCCGCTCGCGGAATTTGCGGATTTCCCGCGATTTCACGATCTGCGAATCTCACGAAATCGCAGAAAATCCGCGAATCCTCGAGCGGGACGAATTTTCATGGAAGCACTTACAGGGTTACAGCAGCAGGTGCACAAGTTGAAGCTAATTTCTTTGTAACCATTTACAAAAGGGTTACAAAGAAATTAACTTCAACTTGGGCACCTGCTGCTGTAACCCTGTAAGTGCTTCCTGGCGCCTCATTGCCTACTTATAACTATTCTCTGACCCTGCTCTGACCCTTGAAGCAGGGTCAGAAAATAGTTACAAGTAGGCAACGAGGCGCCTGTCACAAAAATTAAACCTCAGCAGGAAACACTAAAAGATATAAATAAAGCAGGTGCCCGAGTTGAAGCACAATTTCAGTAACGTTTTAATCAGCCCAAAACATTAGTGAGCACGGTGGAGGCCTGGCAAGTATGCTTTAACCCGATATCTGCTGTCGAAAATTAGCTGTAATACTTGAGGGAGGACTTTGCATCCACGAGTTTCTCGAGCGCAATCCCCGTGTAGTTCCTGTGAACAGGAGGCTGCTTTCTCAATATCTGCTGCCCTGCTCGCTCTCTGACCCTTTACATAGGAGGCATGTGAACACGCATAGAAGCCCAGCCCGTTTGGCCCCACCCACCACACACTAGAGGTATCAAACATCTTCCCGCCCTTTCCCAACTATGATGGACAGCTCACTCAAGGGACCTCGGCGCCTTTTGGCGCGGTGGCAAAGTTACAGGCACACATGGTCACTGGAGACAACTCTTCTGGCCCTTCTACGCAGCTGCAGTGTAGTAAAAGCCCTATACATTTACCCAACGAGGGAGCACTTACTGGATTAGCCTGTAGAAAGTACTCCAGTGCAAATCGCAAAAAAATCTGCGATTTCCCGGGTAAATCCGCAGATTTTTTTATGATTTTACGCGAATTTGCGGACCGCGAATTCGCAAATTTCGCCCACACTTAAACATCATAGCAAGTGAACATTACATGGTCTTTGAGTCAGTGACCTCAGATAACCTTTGACCAAGCGACATCGCAGGAATTCACATCATATGGTGTTTTTTATACATTTCGGTCCCTTACTGCATGTGGTCTGTAATTGGTGAGCTATTTATAGCACCAAATAAAATACAACTCTACGGAGTCAGAATTTGTACAGTGTGGTAAATACCATCCAGTGTGAAGATATTTTCATACCATGTTTGTTACACACATTTTCAAATCAGGAGAAGGTGAAAAATCCTTAGCTAAAAGACACTGACATTGAAACGTTTAGGTTTGCTAGAACACAGTAAAATAATGAGTAAAAGGAAGACAGGCTTCACACCCACTATAGCCCCAAGAGTGGGAGGACAAAAATCCTTGATGACCTCTTTGACTGGTGCAATGGGGGCCATTGAGGAACAAATAAATAGAGTCGAAGAGACTCTTACCCAAGGCAGGTTGGGTACGGTAAATGCAAGTAATACACGTGCTAGTTCCCCATATAAATCTCTTACTGCAGTATGTGATGGGCAAGCTGCCCAGGGCGTTGAGGATGGATGCATACAGGAGACATCAGAATATATATATGTGAGTGACCCAGAGGATGAGCCCCAACCGTCCTCGAAACGTAGTAAGAACCCTGATGTATCTGTGGGGATACAATCAGTAAACCATGCTGGGAAGTGTCCCGTGAGCCTAAGTAAAATGTTGTTATCTAAGAAAAGGAAAAATACTGGTAAACAATTCAAAACAGGCAAACCTAGAAGGTCTGTTAGCTCAGGGAGACCCACCGTGAACATGCTAATTGAGGCTCAAACTCTTGAAATTGATAAAATTACGAGGAAAATTGATAATTTATATAATTATGTGATTGGTGCTTTGGGGAAATTAATAGAGAGAGTGGCTGTTATAGAGAGATATTTAAGCAGAGACAATAGGGTTACCACTGGGGGTGTGAATACACAATGTAATGCTAACCATCCCCGTAGCTCACTCGTAATCCCACATGTACGGAACCATTCCCTCAGTATTGTACCCAAAGAAACTTCGAGCACAGATCCCATGTCTGATACAACAAGATTGGCCACACATAGATCAATACCTCCTTGTAATAAATCGCAAGTTAATAATGATCATAAAAAGCCAATAATTGAGAAGAAAGGAGTTAATATCAGAACAGGGAGACACCCAATTGGGACGAGGGAATCCCCAAAGAACCTAGGATATAATCCTCTTGATTTACCACCGGCTGCCACATCATACATAGTAATCCTAGCCAATGTTCCTTCACTGAATACATCCGTGTATGAAACGTGGGATGGTCTTCAAAATAAATCTCTTTATTGGCTTGGTAAAAAAACAGTCTTACTGATGCATTATTTTAAAAATTCAAAATGGTTAGACGGGTTACATGGGTGGAAATGGCCGTAATTTCTTTCAGGGAGATTGTATTGTTTTGACTTTTAGCGACCCTATGTTAATGCATGCAGCTCTCACAAGGCCAGGGAATGTACGTTTTAATTATACAGGAATTTGCGTCTTACCCCTAAGCCCTTTCTATCAGCCCCCATTTGTGAAGCATTTTAAAAGCCATATAAGGGATCCCTATGTTGACACAACGAGCTCATGCTATGTCCCATTGTATAATTGTTTTGATTTGTTAACCACACTTAAAGATAAAGATTGACCATGCGCACAGCATATGAGAGGGGATGGCCAAACTAGGCTGGAATATCTACCATTCCCTGGTGATACCTCACAGGAGCAGCTCCTTGGTCAAGGGATTGGGTTTGTTACTGGGATAGATTGCAATTTGAAAATAGATCAAATAAATGAGGGTGTGGACACTGACGTAAACATAATTAACCCTGAAGGAAATACTGAAATTAGTCCTAAGCATATAGTACCATCTATAATGGGTGGAGACAACCCCAACGGAGAAGTGAACTCTAAGATCCCAGGAGGGGGACAGGAAAAGGAAGACACAGGTAAGGCACGCAAAATACTTTTGTGGAATATTGCTGGGTTATTCACAAAAGTGAGAGACCCTCAGTGGTTAACCTTTGTAGAAGAATATTCTATAATCTGTATACAAGAAACCTGGACAGTTAAGGAAAAACATATCCATCGCTAGCGAACTTTTGATACACCGGCAGTCATCAGTGAGTAGGGGCGTAACAAAGGTGGATTATGTACTTATGTCTCTAACACTGTGGGGGTGACCAACTTGAAACTTACAATTGAGACTGATTATTACCAGATCCTGGTAATAAATATGGTGGGAGGGTACTGTTCAGTGTTACTCAACTTGTATAATAATATCCCGGAAATTCAGACAATGAATGTACTAATGAATTTACGTCAAGCATTGAGTAATTTGGAAGACAAGATGTCTGGTGATATGTGTATTATATGGAGGGGTGATTATGACTGCTTCTTTTGCCAACATAGTCAAAAGGGTATTTGTGGCCTAGGAAAAGACAAAGAAGAGACGCTGGCCCATTTTCCACATATAACACTGTAGGATTTGTTAAATTAAATCTTTCAGTTTGACTTGGGATATGTCAACGAGCTGTGTACTCCCTTAGTACTTTTTGAGCCTACCTTTGATGGTAGAGGTTGTAATTCAATTATTGACTTTGTTCAAGTGTCAAATAGGTACTCAAGAAATGTCCGTACTTTTGAAACCCATAGTATTATATTGAGTGATCATTATCCAATCAGTATTGTTTTCGATCTAGAGAGTTCTGATAGACCCAAGAAGAATAAAGGCTTACACTAACATTTTAATATCAATCTTCCCAGCACAAACGGGTATTTTTTAAATTGGTCAAAAGTGGATCCCATGGTTTTTATTAAGAAACTTGTAAGAAGGTGAAGAGAAGATCTTGAAGCTTGTCTCTCCGAGGAAAGGGATGACGAAGATGTTCTAAATGCCGTCCTTAAAATTACCGAGAGGTACTGAAATTATTAATTAGGGAGCAGAAACGGGGAACGCACAAGACACAGGGCTGGTTTGATAGGGAATGTAGTAAGGCACACATCCATTTGAAGAAAGTTTTGCATAGGGAAATTAGAAATAGGGAGGAAATAAGACAGGCTAGAATTACATATCGGCAGGCGATAAAAAAGCGAAAGGTACAATTAAGATTGGAGGCGTGGCAGACGCTACACAGGCATGTTTAAGAAAAGATAATAATAGCTTTTGGAAAGCGGTTAATGCACCATTGTTTGCTAACAGGGATACTGGCATTGTAGATATTGCCATTACTGAGGATAAATGGGAGCAAGGACTCAATTTCACCGTGATTATAAGTAATTATACATTAGCAAAGGAGGGGAAACTATTTTTGTCATTCGTTGACCTTAGTTCAGCGTTTGACTGTGTAAAACATGAATAGTTATGGGGTGTTCTTAATGGGATGCAAGTTGATCCACCTTTGCTTTCATTTATAAAGGAATTGTACAGGGAGGCAGGGGCAAGGGTTCGATTTGGGAGGCAGGGGGAGTGTTCAGCTAAGTTTCCAATGAGGGAGGGAGTGAGGCAAGGCTGTGTACTTGCCTCCTTTATTTTCTCATCATATATTAATAGTCTTGGCCAATATTTGATTGGTCCCCGGCAGGACTATCTGATCATTAAAAATACACCGTCCCCATTTTACTTTATGCGGACGACGCAGTTATAATGGCGCAGATGCAAATAGGGTTGCGAAGAACTGTCACTAATTTTGTTAATTTTATGCAAGATAGGGGTCTAAATGTGAATATCAGTAAGACTTACACAATTAATTGTGGAATAAAATGACTAAAAAATGTGCCTCTTTTATTAATAATAGTAAAATTGAAAGCACTGACAAATTCTCCTATCTGGGGATTAACTTTGATTGGACAGGGTCTTGGACTGCCGCTATTCAGGCAAGAAAACTAATGTTTTCCAGAGCAATAGGTGCAATGATTGATTTTTCTAGGAAACTAGGCTGCAGACATGTCCCTGAGTTACTCGCTATTTACAAATCCAAATATCTATCAACATCTATGTACGAGGCAGGTATATGGGGCTTTGCAGATGTTCAACATCTACAATGCTGTGAGAATGCCTTTACGCGTTATCTTCTGGCGGTACCTAGCTCATCTGCTAATTTTAATTGCCATTCGGAACTTGGTCTACCTTTTATTACTGATATCATTAGAATGAACCCTCTTTACTTTGGCACAAGGTTTGGGTAACAACCGAGACTGGTTTTAATTGTTTAAAACTCGATAGGGTTGCTCCCATACCTTGGCTTGGTTATATTAAAACAATGGCGACTGAAATCGGCCATCCTGCATTCTTTGAAAAACCAGAGACCAGGTATACAAACCTATTTGGAACAGGTACAGGGGAGCTTTGTTCACATGCTTTTAACTTGCTTTCGTTTCCATAGATTGATTACCTTTCCAGAAGGTAATGACTGGTCGAGAAACCTATTCCCATTTCCGTGTGATGACATTTCAACCCAAACAATGATGCATAGTATTTTATTTTGTAAATTGTTTGTAAATTGTATACATTTATTTGTAAATTGTATACATTTCCTAGGAAAAGGTTTTTAATACCAATTTTGAAGAGTATGGATTTAAGTGGTGGAAACAAAAAATGTGTGGGAGGGTCTAGGGGAAAATATTTAAAGACCAGATTTACTCCAAACCCCCGAATACATAAACCTATTTAACTACGAGGAGAAAATCGGTCTGATCAGTGTGACTGTAAAACCTCCAATGCTAAGACATACCCGATTCACCGGTTATACATAGCTTGGATTTGCATCAGCCCACCCATTTGGCGGAGCATCGTCATCTGGAAAAGCTGAGAGAGGAAGGTCATACGTATCCAATGTTGCTCCAAGGCTAACATACATGGGTACTGAACCCTGTGCTCTCAGAAGATCTCAGCCATAGTAATTAATCAAGATATGTGGAAACTGATGGAGTGCAGTGCAGGTGATAGAAGTGTGTGAAATAAAAATGACTAAGAGGACAAAAAATATGTTTATTGGAGATTGTCCTAATGCCATCTACTAAAAACCGCCTGATAGATTGGAAAAATGTGTACTATCTATTGGCAACAAGTTAGGTTGATATGTTTCAGCCGTATAGCTTCCTAGCTCGGCTTTCTTCAGGACCTTGTGAAAATACTGTACTACTGCAAAAAAGAATTTTTAGTAAAAGAAAATCATCCAGTTTATTCATCAAAAGGAAATAGATCAGTGGTTTATTACCACCCTATCAGACATGTATTCCACGTGTATGTAGTTAGAAAACTATTTCTTCATTCCTGAAAAAAAGGGATTCATATCAGGAAAAGAGATCACAAGCTTGTAGTGGTGAACAAAATATAAATTCAAAGCAAGGAGGTAAAACAAGTCACTCAGTCGATAATACACTGTAATCGACTTTTTCCCATTCAATTCATAATTCTGATTGGGAAATTCAAATTTTAGACATTCAAAAAATACTCACCCAGCTTTCTGTGGGAGTAAGCCTCACCTTACCCGGCAACTGCTCGGTGGCTGAGGCCCCGCTCTATTGATAAAAGAGAACAAGGGGACAAGGGGTGATCGTATCATCCATCTCACATACCCCTGTTATGCTCTCAAAGTAAATCTATTAAACCTAAATCAACAACGACCATTGACCACGAAATTCAACACCGTTGGCGGAGTTGCAGACAGGCATCAACTACATTGATAACCTCGTATTTGTATGATGATTCAACCAGGGTCTAATTCACTGGTGTAATATCATTAAGCCCAGTGGGCATAATCTGAGTTTGAGAAAGGTGACCCTTATTGGAATAACCCTTTGGTTCACAATAGTAATGAAAGGATGAGTCATGATGTTATATACCAATCAATGTTACATCTATCATTAAAGTGTATTTAGGATGCCTAGTTTGGTGGTTATAGACATTAAACAAGAAGCCCATGCAACAGAAGAATATACTTTGTTAATACTGAGCATGGCTCTTCTCAAGAGATCTTGGTCAAAGATCAAGTAAATGTAATTAAAAATGGAGTTAGAAACCAACAAAACACGTAGTCTACTCACCTATCCGTCGGTACCTCTTTGCGGTCTGCGAGCAGTGTGGGAGGTACCGAGGATAGTTGCTGACCTCTCTTTATAGTGACGCTAATTGGCTTGATGGCAGTGATTCGGACAATTAACCAACCGAGTCGCGCGGTATATTAGTTAAATTGTCACCTATTTGTAACGCGCTTGGTCATTCAAACCTAGAAAAGAGCCTTGCATCAACCACAGACGGTATCTTAGTTGGAAATGAATCGGCTCTTGCTGCGCGTGCGCCTACCTTGCACAGCGGTCTTTAGAAATGCCGGGCTAGTGACTAACTGCGTCCTAGGGAAACACTACATTAGCGCGCATGCGCATTTATAGATTACCCATTCTAGCGTGTGTATGTATGATCATTTACAGCCGCGAGATTGGTAGCGGCAGAACAAGTCGTACATCGAAGATCTTGAAGGGAGGGTTAGAGGATATTGATTTTATTAACCATTCTCCGAAGATTGTTCAAAGGGTGTGTGTCATGCCAACTCATTGAGTTGAAAACGAGAAGTAAAAATTATAATAATGTGGAGCGACATTGGCCATGTTTGTGTAAGATATTGGTGGCAAAGTTATTGGTAGTAGATGCTGGGTACCGATTAAATATGCATCTAGATGTATTATACTTATAGCAGAGAGACCAATATCAGTCGTATACTGAAATATCTTATAGTGATCAGATTACATGTAATCACTACTTCATCTCTGATATCCATAGGTTGAAAATCTTATAAATATATTACGGAGGAATGGTAGACTATAGTGATGTCCAATCTTACAGACAATACTACTAGTCAATACCCAATGTTGGTCTCTGTAGTGTATGTACCCTACTCCACCTGACAGAATCTAGCAGCTGATGTTTCTTTGATTTACATTACATTTCGAATAAATGCTGGTTCCAGGCAAGTGTACTTTAGCTAAATTCAGAAATCATAAGTAGCTCACACCTGGACCCATGGAATGGTATCATTTAGACCCTCTGTCTCTGTTTTCAATTTAAAAATCCATCTTTGTTCCCGAATAAACAGAAACCTGGAGACATCGGTTACGTGCTGGGGAATCATGGGATGTTCAAGGATCACCCATCTCATATCGTCTGCTAGATGTTTAGCACTCAAAAAATGGTTGGTCAGACGTGTAGATTGCTTATTACAGCGTATAGTGCTTTTGTGCTCACTAATACGTAACTTAATTTTACGAGTAGTGTGGCCCACATACCTCAATGAACACGGGCATGTGATCAAATAGATCACACGGTCCCAGTGGGACAATTTCTAAGAGTGCACAGGAACTGCTCGACATCGGCACTCTTTGACAAACATGCAAAAGATCTCTCGCTTCAACTGCAGGCCCGAAAGTATCCCAAACATCTAGTACGAAAAGCATGGAAAAGAGCTTCTAATGTTAATCGAGATGCTTTACTCGATCCCAGTATGACCAAACCTGCTAGTAACAGACTGACGTTTGTAAACACCTTCTGCACACTGTCTAACCAAGTACAGAAGACAGTACGCAAACATTGGCGCATCTTAAACATTGCTACAGAGAACATTCCGCTGCCGTTATTTGCGGTTAAGAGAGGCCCATGCCTGCGAGATAGCCTTGTACACACTCGACCCAGGCTACAGCCCAAACAAGATTCCAATACCCTTTGGGGGCTTCCCCCGGTACGCGGCCATCACCCTTGTGGTTTGTGTAGTGTCTGCCCTCAGACTGTGGAAAAGTAAATTTTGCCATGTTCTGTGTCCCTACGCCTCATCCATCATATGTTATGTGTGCATGATCAATATGCATATGTTATTCCCCATTTCTGATTAAAGACGCAATTACAGTTGTGTCCACCTCTAATATGTTAGTTTCCAGTCCTCGTGAATACTACGAATATCAGGCCTATGTAAGTAATGTTGCCACGTTTCTCAGTGTGCACGTTATTCAATTATAAAGTCTCCGTTTCTAGGCCTCAAAAGGGCCCGGACCACAGATTCAGCTCCTGTCTCCTGAAAGCCTCGCTGAGGAGCGATACAGCCCCCACCTGTATCCTCGACCCTTCACTTACTTCCTGCCTTGCAGTGCCCGGTGCACCCCGGCTCTGCCTCTGAGTCTGCCAAAAGTATGTTATAGTTCCTGCTATCAGTTCAGTCCTCCTCCTCTGCATTCCTAAGCTACTGAACTGCATCAATAGTTTCCGTCATTGTCTAGCCTTCTCGTCTCCACGTTAGAGAAATACTGTATTTAATGGTCATTTAATATTCATCACGCACTACATGTAGAATAATGCATGGTCCAGTCTTAGAATCAAGTTAGCTTTTCCCCTCATGACTTCTAGTTTATATCAACATGTTCCCTAAACATTAGATACCAGATAGGGTTTAGGTACATGTCGCTCCGACCCTCCAGACTCTAGTCTCTGCTCCTAGCACAGAGTTCGTAGCCCCCAGCTTCTCCTAGTAACACGTCATTGCTAGTTTTCGCGCACCATTAGGTTAGAGGTCCCGGCTCCTTAGGTAGCCCCCTCCAATGTTTCCGCCCATTCATGACATATTCTGTTACGTTTTGCATCACATGTCTAAGTAAACTCCCAGTTACACCTCTTTTTACTGTTATCTCTCGCGACTGCTACGCGTCACGCCTTCTACTCCACCCACTGTTACGCCTATTGCAATGTAATGCTATGTGTTTGCGCTATGTATATAAGTCAATGTCTTGTTATTAAATGTTAGCGCGCTCATCCCCGACCCAGCCCCAGCAGCTGCTGGGATCCTTTTGTTCTGCTGGGTCACCCTATGCAGGTTGTCCTGATCCTGTCCTTATGCTGTAATAAACCTGCAGAAACTCCTACTACCTCGAATCTTGACTCTTATTTATTGAGCTATCTGTTATGCTATAAGTCTAGTCAAAAATAGGGTATTATTTATTTATTTACCACATAATGGCGCCCGAACAGGGACTTGCCCTTTCCCCACGCGTCGGTGAAGCCACGCCGACCCCCTGACCCTCTGCAGTCGTGACGGAACCATACTGGCCAAGTGCAGATATTTCTGCTTCAAGTATCCCTCAGGCCCACGGAGGAGACGGAGGAGGCGGTCCAGCATCCGAACGAGACGGTGGAGGAACGCGGCGAGTCCCGACCAGAGCCCAAGCCGAGAGTCCAAGGTCCGAGGTATCCGGAGGCCCACCCGTAACTAAAGTCCGAAGTCCGAAGTTCGTCGTCGTCGTCCAGTCCAGTCCGAGGCCTTCCGTTCCGTGCTGCCCGGTGAGTACCATTGCTGGGGTAGTGTCTAGACAGGGTCAGTCTAAATTGACTCTGGTCCGTGGGTTGGTGGTACCCAAGCCCACAAACGAAGTGTTCACCTAGGTGGATACGGGTCTTGATGCGTTCCTTTATGGGACCGGTATGTTCCGTACTGTTACAGCAGTGCATCCAGTAACTCTAGTCTGTTCCGTTCTCGAGAATTCTGTTCTGTTTCTGTTTTCAGTATTTTCAGGTAGTATTCTGTTCGAACTGTTATTTATAATGTTGTTTAATGTATTTTCAACGTCGTGGTATGCCTGAATTGTTTTCCCAATTGTTATTGTTTTTCGTGTATTGTATTGTGTTCCGATTCAAGTTTAGAATGCCGCTCTTTTCCAAGTTACGTCAGTTAAAAACTAGAAAGGGTCTGCTGGAAGCAGCAGTTCCTGTTCCGCCTAGGGACAGTCCAGGTCACTTTATGTATCAGAAACATGGCATAAGCGCCATATTGTATCTAGATTTATGGGTAGAGTATACCAAACAGTTAGAAGAAAAGTATAGATGGCCCGTATCGGGTACATGGGATGCCGAATGTATCATGCGAGTAGAAGAAGCATTATGGAAAAAGAAAGCCAGACAGTCACAGAAAGATGCCATCGAGTTATGGCGTAAGGAAGCGCATAGAAGAACGGAAAAGGAAGTCAGAAAGTCAGAGTTAAGTAGAGAATCCCAAGAACGAGCCCAAGAAAGAGAATTAATCGAGATAGGTGAACAAGTTAAAGCCGAACAGTCAGACAGACAGAGGCATGCCCTTATTAAGGGTATGTATCCTCTTCTTGCCGAAGGAGTGCCAAAAGCGACCCCAGAGGCATCCAGTAATTTCCCGCCACCATTAGTTCCGACCAAGCTACGTCACAAACCGACCGCAGCTGATATTTTTATTTCGTCCTATTTGGATGACACAGTTCCAGAATATGCAAATCCAGTTCGCGCTCCGCCTGTCCCTGTAAATCAGGCACTTCCCGTTCCTCCAGACACCGGAGTACCTGTTACGGTACCCCCGGGTCAGCCAGCCATACAAGTTCAGCCCACGTTACAATTACCGACCCTGCAAGCACGAAGAATGTCAGTCGACGATTCTAGTCTAGGGGCCGCAGGAGGAGGTCCTCCTCAAACCCCGCCGCCTCACAAGCGTTTGTCAGCACTCGAATTACATGCTCAAGCATCACAGCGTACTCCAAAAAGTAATAAGTCAGTTACAGAAATCAGACAAGCCCTTGCCGAATGCGTCTATGACACAGTCCCAGGCGAGTATAATATGGTTTTATATTCCGTACGCGTAAGAAGGGTGACCGAGTATCTAGTCACCTTACCAAATATGAAAGAAGATCTAGACAGAATATATCGTTTCATCCGTACAGGGGATGATCCAGAAAGTATTGGCGAGATTATGTCCCAAAGGAAAGCCGAGATTCAGCTCATGATATTAAAGTTCCTGATCAATTGTCTAATAAGAGAACAAGATTACCCGTCTAAAGATCCCGCCGAAATGAGAATCCTGACAAGGTGGAGTGATAATATAGCCGAGGGTAAGCACAAGACCATTAGTGCCATGGAAAGTATGTACAAGAAAATTCGTAAAGAAGTAATAAGGTTACACGAACAGCGTAAAGCAGCACAAGTAAGCGAGAAAGAAAGTATCTCTGATCCTGAAGAGGAAGAGAACGAGAATCCCGCCAGAATAGCGTATGTAGGAAAATCCAGATTTCCAGATCGCCATTTACGTCCAGAACCTAAGTCTATGTTTCATCATCCAGCACCAGAACGAGGCTCTCTAGAACAAGTATTTCAAGCTACCGATCACATTCTGAAATCACGAGTCGGTTATAGCGAATTAAGTACCATGCACGAACAAGAACTAGCCCGATCAGCAGTCCGATGGATTACTGATTCTACCACTTTTCCAGACGAAATAGTGGCACAAATGTTTCTGAAACTGCCCCCAGCCGAGCAACGACTGGTGGGTATGTATATGATCCAGCACCTCATTACCCTGTATGAGGGTCAACATTCTGATCCAGGCCCGTTACATGATATCCTGAACGAGTTACTCCAGTACAGATGGAGAGGTCTAGGTACCGATTTAATTAGTGTCATTCTAGAACAGCGCCACAAGTATAGAACGTTCCTGAACCCGCATTTTGTTCATGTTTCACCCCCGGAAAGTAAACCATTCTACATAGACAGACAGAATCCGCTACGAGAAGTCCACCCAGTCCAAGGGGCGGGTGGCGTAATGCAACGAGTGTTTGTATACACTCCGATATCAAAGATGGAACTTCTTGAAATGAAGAAATTAATTCCCAGTCATGACAAAGATCCAGCAGGGTTCCATCGAGAATTAAAAGACATGCTCCGTATGGGAGAATACACTTACCCAGATATCATTAAAATGTTAAAGGTCCTGCTACCCGCAGGGGTGTATGAAAAGTTAAAGGAAAAAGAATGGGAGGTGGGAGAGAAAAAGATCGATTGGGCAGCTCTAGAAGCTGAAGACAAGGCACGAGTACCAGGTACCGGTCTTGGAGATAAATGTAAAGAATTACCAGAATTATTGATTCAAGTTTTACCCAGATTATTGACAACTAGGAAAGAAGACTGGGATGCAATCTCAGCCTGTAAACAGAAACAAGAAGAGGATATTAGTGATTTTTATTCTAGATTCGAAAAATGTTTTAGTATTAACAGTGGTCTCAAGACAAGTAGTGAGTCATACCCTCATCTTTTCGTTACCAAATTAGTCGAGAATTCAAGTCCACAAATTAAAAAAACGAGTTCTGAAAGTCGAAAGCACCTGGCAAGCAAATACTCCGTCCCAGATGCTCCAGATGCTCCAGTACCACCAGAATAGAATCAGGGAAGAGCAAGAACACGAGAGAAAACGTATGAAAGACACGAAAATGAAAGTGCTAGTTGCACAATCTATTCCTCAAGACAGTCAGAAGAGGGGTCCGAATCAAGCCAGTCATCCTGCGGCTCCCGTTAAAGGGAACTGCAACTATTGTAAACAGCCAGGTCATTTTATAAACGAGTGTGCAGTTCTGAAGCACAACATAGCTACTGGTAAGACTAAAGAAAGACCACGTCTGCCGAGACAAGAACAAGTTTCACAGACTCCTCAGTCACAGAATGCACCACAGACAGTTACAGTACCGCAGCCTATTGCTGCAACACAGCACGTTACATCGCAGATGTACCAGTATGCACAGTCCGAGTATCCAGAGTACCAGTCATATTCATGAAACAGCCTAGAGAGGGAGGTAGGCTTGCCTCTCATCGAGATACCTGTAGACCAAGAAGGTCCCTATGTTCATAGTCAAGTATTAGGGAAAGACAGAAAGTTTTTGATCGATACAGGGGCAAGTAGGACCACAATTAGTCATGCCGAAGTTCCAGGGGCTCCGCTCTCAGGCTCAAGAAATGTTTCCCTTGGATTTTCAGGAAAACCCATAGTTAATGAGATATCAAAGCCAGTTACTCTAGAAGTAGGTCCCTTGTCCCGTACTACTGATCTGTTACTTACTAAGTCATGTCCAGAAAATCTATTAGGCATTAAGACATTGAAAGAGTTAGGTGCAGTTATTTGCTGTTCCCCAGAGGGAATACGTCTGTTCCTACGTGACTTTAAGGGTCACTATGTATTACGAGATTTTGATTCAAGATTGTCTAATGTTCCACAGCATTTATGGGCGCAAGGTCCAACTGATGTAGGTTACATGCAAATCACACCCCATCGTGTGACTCTCAAACCAGGTGTAGTGTTACCACGAATCAGACAGTACAGATTGCCACCTGAGGCTGCAGCAGCCTTATCCAAAATTATTGACGAGCTCATGGCTCAAGGAGTAGTTGTAGAAACTGACTCCAATGTGTGTAATTCTCCGATCATTCCAGTCATGAAACGTACTGATCCAAATGCACCCCCAGTATATCGATTAGTGATTGATTTACGAGAGCTTAATAAATGTATTATTCCTCAGTACCCAGTTGTCCCAGATATTTCTTCCCTGTTAACAGCCATTGATTCCGAAGCCATGTTTTTCACTGTTATTGACCTCAAGAATGCATTTTTTAGTGTTCCAATTCATCCAGACAGCCAGTTTCTTTTCGGATTTTGTTTAAATGGAAGGAGCTATATGTTTACACGCGCTCCTCAAGGTTTCACAGAAAGCCCTAGTATTTACAGTCAAGCACTCAAGAGACAACTAGACAACATTCACATGCCAACTGACACTGCCCTGCTCCAGTATGTCGATGATCTACTGATCACAGCCCGTTCTGAACGTGACTGTGAGCGAGCATCACTTACAGTTCTGTATTTTCTAGCCGAGATGGGGCACAAGGTGTCACCTTCGAAGCTTCAATTCTGTGTCCAGCAAGTGGTATACTTAGGACACTTGCTGTCCAAGAGGGGTAGGCAGTTGACACCCGACCGTATCCAGTTAATAGCGAGTCTTCCCCAGCCCAGAACCCAGAAGGAGGTACGTGCTTTTATCGGCCTTACTTCTTATTGTAGACAATGGATTCCCCAGTATGCATTCCTAGCCAAGCCACTGATACAGTTAACGACACAGGAGGCAGCCGTATCGACTGTCCTCCCTTGGACATCTGACCATACACTTAGTTTCAACGAGTTAAAGAAAGCCCTATGTCAAGCTCCAGTTCTAGCTACACCGAACTACAGTAAGCCTTTTACACTTTTCGTTACAGAACGCGAAGGTACAGCATTATCTGTTCTCACACAAGATCAAGCAGGTCAATACAAGCCCTGTGCTTATTTTTCGAGCACATTAGATCCAGTCGCCCAGGCGTTGCCTGCGTGCCTCAAGTCAGTTGCAGCCACAGCACTAGCTATCAGACAAAGTGATTCTATAGTTTTAGGACATTCCCTGACAGTACAGGTCCCACATTCAGTAGAAGTTCTTTTAAACCGAACACAAACTCAGCACTTGACAATTGCACGTTTAACAGGTTATGAATTGACACGGTTCCAGCCACACATAGAAATTAGACGCTGCAACGTCCTGAATCCTGCTACACTGTTACCATCAGTTAGTTCAAATCCAGACACACATGATTGTGTGGAAGTAGTTAACATTACGACAAAGCCAAGACAAGACCTGACAGATATTCCGTTACCAGATCCTGACCTGACACTTTATGTGGATGGTTCATGTATGAGAACTAGTACAGGAGAACTAGTCGCCGCGTATGCAGTGACTACTGACACTGAAGTTATTGAAACACACTGTATTGATACTCTGTCCGCTCAAGCAGCAGAGCTAGTCGCTCTGACACAAGCCTGTATACATGCCAAAAACCTGAAGGTTAATGTTTACACAGATTCACGTTACGCATTCGGAGTTGTACACGACTTCGGAGTGCTCTGGCAGGAGAGAGGTTTTATGACTTCTCATGGAACCAAGATTCAGCATGGTCTCCTTATTCAAGCCCTGTTAGATGCCATACATTTACCGACATCTATTGCTATCATGAAGTGCAAAGCACATACGAAAGTTACTGACATTATTTCCCAAGGTAATGATTTAGCAGACCGCACAGCCAAGCTTACAGCACAGACTCCAGACATTCCAGTTAATCAGACACATATTCCAGATCTGACTACATGCATGACAGTTAAGGACCCTACTCAAGATGTCATAGATATCCAGTTACATGCTACTCCCGATGAAATCAAGAAATGGTCTGTACAAGGAGGGGTCCAGACAGATCAAGGATGGTTAACGAAGGGTAGAGCCACATGGTTTCTCCCCGATTCTATGGTTCAAGTCATTATCAATACCGCACATAGTCCAGCACATTTAGGAGAAAAAGCTATGTTAGACAGTATCCAGAACATTTGGTTCAACAAGCATTTACGAGCTGCAGCCAAGCAGAAAGTCCGTACCTGTATGATATGTTGTCAGTTTAATCCAGGTAAAAGTGTCCCGGTGGAACAAGGTGGTTTCCAGCCCCCTGACCACCCTTTTGAGGTCCTCCAGATGGATTATATTCAAATGGAGCGATGTCGAGGTTTCAAGTATGTCCTTGTAGTAGTATGCGCCTTGTCCAGGTGGACAGAAGCATATCCAGTCCCGGATTACACAGCCGCGACCACTGCCAAGCAGTTGGTTCGTGAATTTTTCCCTAGATACGGACTCCCTAGAGTCGTATATTCTGATAACGGTCAGCCATTCTCATCCGAACTCATGAAACATGTTTCCCTTTTGTTAGGGTACCAGTGGAAGTTCCATTGTGTTTGCCATCCAGAAGCAGCTGGACTAGTCGAAAGGCATAATCAGACTCTGAAAATCCGTATAGCTAAAGTCTGTAAAGACAAGGGTGTGGACTGGCTAGTAGCTCTGCCAGTCGCTTTATTTTACATGCGTATGGTCGCACATTCCAGATCAGGTCTGTCCCCGTATGAGGTCGTATTCGGCCGCCCCCCTAATATGTGGGGTACTCCTAGACCCCGAAGTATTACCGATGTTTCATGTAATATGCTGACAGATTACCTAGCTTCCTTGATGTCTGCCCTCAACTCATGTCGTTCACAGGTTGCCGCCGCATTTCCAGACAATACCGAGGTGGCACCGCACGAGATCGTTCCAGGCTCCCTTGTGATGATCAGAAATTTCGACAGATCAAGTCCGCTGGAACCACGTTGGAAGGAGCCACGTCAGGTCCTCTTGACCACCCGAACTGCCGTCAAGTTGGAAGGCAGGAAGGGGTGGGTCCACCTTTCTCATGTAAAACTTTTCAAAGGATCGAAACCAGTCTTCAAAAACATTTCCAAGAACATTTCCCAGGATTCAAAGGACTGCCAGAACATTGTTTTAAAGGACTGTCCCGCACAAGACATTATTACAACCCCTCCCTTGTTAGAGAAAACTCCGCAACAGGAGTATAAGTTAAAGCTCAGGTCTAATAAGTCAGCCAGTTTGATTGTATAAGTCCTCCCCTAGGTGAAACGGTTAGACTGTTTCTGACATGTATAAAATAGACCCCCATAGTGAGAGAGTCAGTCAAAGTTCAATCAAATGTATCGTTTTTCTGAGTTTCGTATTATTTCTCAGCATAATGGTTTCTTGCACCAGCTATGCTTTCTATCTGTGTTTTTCAGTTCCTCATGTAAATATGTCTGCTCATGCTACAGTAGAGCACACGTTTAGTGATCTGCCTCCTCACGAATATTCATACCGCCTCGCTATGCGTAACAACACATTTATCCGTATGTTACATTATTCACACCAGACCAGCAATGCCACTAATTGTTGGGTGTGTGGTCGACTCCCCCCTTTTCAGACACCGAAGGGAGTTCTGCCACTCTTTCCTTATCCATTCTCACACAATGGTTCGTGTGGAGCATGGTCCACGTTAACGTCATCCTCAACAGATATGTCTTTTCTTAACAGTACATGTTTCCCAGACAAGCAAGGTTTCCCCCACAGAACAGGTTTAGATCTAGAAAATGAAGTATATAATTTAGGAAATTATTCGTCGAATTTCATGGTCCTGAATGTTCAGTCTGATACTACTCCAGACTCACCCGCTATTTCAGTACTACCTGTCAAAGGCGAATTATGTGTCCGTAGTTATGGTTCTGTACGCATAGGTCATAGTGAATGTACTACTGTTATCAAGTATAGTGACAGTAGGAAATCTATTTTTAAAGCTTCACGTCATTCTTATTTTGTTTGTGGTCAAACTGCATATGTCCGTCTGCCCCTCGATTGGGAGGGAACCTGTTACATTGCTTTCCTACTGCCACCTGTTTTTCTAGCCCCACCTGACTATCATAGGAATTCCTTCCTAGTACATACCAGACACAAGAGAAATCTCCCGATTGTCGATTATACTGAAACTGCTGCAGAGCAATTCATTGATATTGATAAAGGTGTGTTCCCTTATTTAGGCACAGTTGTAAACAGTAAGCTAATCCGTAGGTTAACAAGAACCCTTGAAGCAGTAGTAGATGAGACTGCCTCTGCTCTAGGTAACCTAACCGAAGAACAATCTGCTATGAGATTTGTTGTTTTGCAAAATCGTCTCGTCCTTGACGTCATACTGGCCGATAGGGGCGGGGCCTGTAGAGTTCTCGGATCTAGTTGCTGCATTTTCATTCCAAATAACGCGCCGTCTGTTTATTCAGCTATAACCAGACTCCATAAAATTGCCCATCTGTTACACCAAGATCCAGGCACCTGGACATGGTCCGGTTGGTTCAGGAATGTAATTTCCGCATGGGGATGGAAAGTCCTGTCCTTTCTAGGTATTGCAGTAGCGATCATATTTAGCTGCTGCCTCTGTATACAATGTGGCCCTGCGATTTGCAGCATGTGTGCTACCTCTTGTATTCCCCGTCCCAAGCCCTGTTCTAAATCCCGTTCCAAGACAATTCGAGACGAGCAAATGGTACTGTATGAAATGATAGACGGTATCATGAATATTGATGTTTCCTGATGGAAACGTAGTGACAAGGAGGGAATGTGGAAAAGTAAATTTTGCCATGTTCTGTGTCCCTACGCCTCATCCATCATATGTTATGTGTGCATGATCAATATGCATATGTTATTCCCCATTTCTGATTAAAGACGCAATTACAGTTGTGTCCACCTCTAATATGTTAGTTTCCAGTCCTCGTGAATACTACGAATATCAGGCCTATGTAAGTAATGTTGCCACGTTTCTCAGTGTGCACGTTATTCAATTATAAAGTCTCCGTTTCTAGGCCTCAAAAGGGCCCGGACCACAGATTCAGCTCCTGTCTCCTGAAAGCCTCGCTGAGGAGCGATACAGCCCCCACCTGTATCCTCGACCCTTCACTTACTTCCTGCCTTGCAGTGCCCGGTGCACCCCGGCTCTGCCTCTGAGTCTGCCAAAAGTATGTTATAGTTCCTGCTATCAGTTCAGTCCTCCTCCTCTGCATTCCTAAGCTACTGAACTGCATCAATAGTTTCCGTCATTGTCTAGCCTTCTCGTCTCCACGTTAGAGAAATACTGTATTTAATGGTCATTTAATATTCATCACGCACTACATGTAGAATAATGCATGGTCCAGTCTTAGAATCAAGTTAGCTTTTCCCCTCATGACTTCTAGTTTATATCAACATGTTCCCTAAACATTAGATACCAGATAGGGTTTAGGTACATGTCGCTCCGACCCTCCAGACTCTAGTCTCTGCTCCTAGCACAGAGTTCGTAGCCCCCAGCTTCTCCTAGTAACACGTCATTGCTAGTTTTCGCGCACCATTAGGTTAGAGGTCCCGGCTCCTTAGGTAGCCCCCTCCAATGTTTCCGCCCATTCATGACATATTCTGTTACGTTTTGCATCACATGTCTAAGTAAACTCCCAGTTACACCTCTTTTTACTGTTATCTCTCGCGACTGCTACGCGTCACGCCTTCTACTCCACCCACTGTTACGCCTATTGCAATGTAATGCTATGTGTTTGCGCTATGTATATAAGTCAATGTCTTGTTATTAAATGTTAGCGCGCTCATCCCCGACCCAGCCCCAGCAGCTGCTGGGATCCTTTTGTTCTGCTGGGTCACCCTATGCAGGTTGTCCTGATCCTGTCCTTATGCTGTAATAAACCTGCAGAAACTCCTACTACCTCGAATCTTGACTCTTATTTATTGAGCTATCTGTTATGCTATAAGTCTAGTCAAAAATAGGGTATTATTTATTTATTTACCACATGAAAACGGAATCTGTAGATATTGGAACTGACCATCCATGGATTCTGCGGAATCATACAAATTTGTTGGGATCCAGTGGGAGCCTTGAAAATTCAGACCAGCAAAGTTGCTGTTGCTGCCTGTTTGAACAGGGTGGTTACTCCTTGACCACAAGAGCGATGTCTTCCATCTTCCAGTTAGAATGGAATGTCGATGGTCCAGGATATGTCTTGCAAAGATTCGTCCAGGGTAATCTGAAGTCCTAGGGACACAGCTCCTATACTTACACTAAGGTTAGGGGCTGGACTACCTGGCTAGGTCCCTCCTATGGGTGGACCAGAGAAGGGGGTGCTTACACTGCTTTCCCTGTGTTTCATGTCGGAGCGGGGCTGGAGTGCCCCAGCAACTGGTTTGAACCGGACTATGCATGGAGCATCTTGTGTGCCCCAGGCAGTGTCTGGAAAGCATTGCTGAATGCAGCCCTCCCTGCCCCAATACACTAAAAGCTTGTCTGGGCAGGTGCTAGCACCTCCCTTGACAGGAAACCTATTGTCCAAGCCTCCCCTGCCGAAGTTTTGTCCAGCAGCAGCATCCATTTTGTGATGCTCAGGCTCTGTTTAACTTTAATCGGGTTTCACAGTAACTACATGTCTTCTCCCTCTAGAAGGGTGGAATGCTACCCCCGTCGCCAGGACTATAAAATAGACTAGCTAAAATACTACATGAAATACCAAACGTCAATGGTAAATGATGATATGTTACTCCTTCTGTTACTGATGTCGGCAATTTCATACATACATACATAACAATCACTAACTTCCATGGTTTCTACCTAATGTACTACCAGGTTAGTAAAAACATTTAAATCTGTATTATTTTTATTCACAATATGTAAATCTGTCTCATCTGGTGTTTCTAAATCTATTCTGTCTTGTTTAATGTTAGCTACCTTTCCATGTGCGTTAGTGTCATTTTGTTTGTTTGCGGTCATTATAGAGGGAATGGCTATTGTCAGTGCTAACCATATTATAAGCACTAAAAATATGCTACATATACACATTCTGACTGAGCAAGAAACGTAAACTCTTTTACAAACATGGCTCAAGCATAATGAAGAAACAACTTCAAGAGGCTAGCAAAAGCCACTCCAAGAAGGTGTGGGAGGCAAAACGAGATCACTGCCAAGCACAATGGTTGAAAATCTTTGACTTGCTGAGCCCAGGAAAATCGCAGGAGTTTTGGCACTACCTAAGCACCCTCGGACAGTGTACAAACCATAGAGAAAACTCCCTCGAGGCTCCCACTTGGGTCGCCCATGTAAAATCCCTCTATATTGAAACTGGGACTGAGACCAAGCAAAATGCAACAATCGACGTGGGAGCCGACTCAGATCCAATCATCGAGATGACTGCCCCGCCGGGAAGATTGGTGGTGTCCAAAATCCTAAAAAACATCAGACAGAATGGTGCCCCGGGGCCCAACGGCCTTCCCAGACACTTATTCAAGGCAAACATCGACTTCTGGTCAAAGACCTTGACCCACTTGTACAATGAATGCTGGCTCCTGGGCGATGTCCCTGACTCATGGAGAGGCTCGCTCCTACAGCCAATCCACAAAAAGGGCCCTAAATCTGAACCATCGAACTATCGCCTGATCGCCCTGCTGGACATCGAGGGAAAACGTTACGCCAGTGCAATCTTGAGGGACCTCACAGACTGGACGAACACTGAAGGTCTCCTCCCATTTTGTCAAACTGGATTCAGACCAGGGTCCTCCACAGTCGATAACATCACTGCACTCTCCTATTTGGTCCACCATGCTCGGGCACCCAAAAGCCTCCCCTTATTCGCCTGCTTTATTGACTACTCGGCGGCGTTCGACGGGGTAGATCGTGCTATCCTGTGGAGAAAGTTGGCCCAATGGAACATCAATCCAGCCCTGTTGAGGGCGATCCAATCCCTGTATCACAATACGTGGGTAAGAATCAAACTCTCGAGGGACCACGCATCCACAAAGATCAACACGGACCGTGGCCTGAAACAAGGGTGTGTGCTAGCTCCAATGCTATTTAATATATACACAGCGGACATGGAGAGGGCCTTGTCTGGGGCGGCTCTGCTTATTCCAAAGATCGGCGGGACACAAATCCACTTTATGCAATTCGCCGACGACTTGGTGCTCTTGGACCATACAAGAACTGGGCTACAAAAGGCGCTGACTGCACTGGCCGCATACAATGAGAAAAATAAGCTTGTAGCAAATTCATCCAAGTCCAAAATTATTATCTTTGGAAAGTACCCAAAGAAAAAAACAGCAAAATGGAGGCTTGGCCACCTTCTGCTGGAAAGTACTCAGCGGTACACGTACTTGGGAATTTGCTTTCAGGAGTCGGGGCTCTCAAGCGCACACCTAAGGACCATCCAAGGTAAAGGCAAAACCATAACTAACGCTATCTGCAAGCTGCACACCTCCTTATACAGCCCGTCCACATTGGCCATCCAACGAGTACTCAAAGCAAAATTAATGCTGGCCCTAAACTATGCTCTTCAAGCATTTCCAGGCAAACTGCATAAAGAACTAGAAAAAATCCATTGCAGAGCCTACAAGAGACTATTTCAACTTCCGAGGTGTACCAGAAACACTCTCGTCCGCCTGGAGTTCTCACTTAATCAGCAATACCTTGAAGAGTTGGCCGTCCTAAGTAAATACTACTTCCTAACAACGACGGCAAAGGAGAACACTCTCAAGGCAACGCTGAATTGCATCTTCAGAGAACCAGGGAATCCCTGGTCGGCCACTCTCAAGGCGGCGAAGGATCATCTCAACCTCGCCATTGAGTCTTGGAATCTGGAATATGTCAGCTATTCTTCCATCAAACATTCCATCAAAAAACAAGTGCAGGCGCAGTCAAGAGAACTGGATCTGGAGTCGTTGGTAAAAAAAGATCTACACGAGTCCTTGTCCTTACCACATATCTTGCATAATTCCAAATACCACCTTAAGCAGGCCGTGGGCCGCGCAGCCCTCTACAAGATCTTAGCGTACAGACTACACCCGTAGCCTCTTAAAGAACTATAGGCCTCTGGCACGGCCGGCACAGGTGTCCGGGAATGCAGGCTCTGCAGGTACAAACGTGAGTCATTGGCTCATCTACTATTCTGCTGCCCGGCCCTGCGCACAGCCCGCAGCCTCCACCTCAGGCCAATTTTAAGACAGGAATCCGCACTGCGAAGGAGGTGACCATCTACCTCTATACCTTGACAACGGTAAAGCATATGGCCTCCTTCGGAAAGTTCATCAACCAGACACGAACTCTACTGAAGGCCACGTAGGGCCTCTGTACATAGAGACCTTGTTGACCTATGCCTTAACATGATTCTCATGTTCCGCAATCCCGCCCCCTGGGCAGCACAAACTCCTTTGGTTTTAACTTTCGTAATTTTATAACCTCGTACTATGTTTTTAATGTAATGGTTTTGAGTAACCAAACAATAAAGAATTCATGCATTCATACACATTCTACAACATCTTTTTATACAACTTTGCTTCGGTTTTCCAGCAGCTCTATTGTCAGCCATTTTAGACTAAGGAGATTTCTCCCCTCTTTCTAACTTTTGTTCAGAATACAACCTAGATTGTTAATTTTCTTCAGGTTGCTCTCACTTCTTCGTCAATTCAATCCGCATTCAATTCTTTATCACTATCTCCACTTATTTCCAGATTCTCGAAATCTTCATAAATCACATAAGTCCATTAAGGACCTTTGAATTTATTATTCAGTCTTTGCAATCGTGGACTTCTCCTTCTTGGGTTTTCTGTTGACGGTCCTGATTGGCTTGTTACATCATTTACTTGGTCAGGTTCTTCACTTATTGTCTTAAGGCGATATTTCAGTCGCTTAATAATACTAGGCCAAGTATCACCTTTCCTGGGTCTTTTAGCTGGCACCGTGCTTTCAGTTTCTTCAAGTGCTCTTTTGTTTTCGTTGATTTGTGGCACAACTCGATTATTTCCATCTTCTGAATTCCTCTCTATCTGACCTTGTCCAGGACTTTTTACCTTAGCCGTTTCTGCCTAGATGTATTCTTCTTCTCTATTCTGACCCTGTTTAGGATTTTGTTCGATTTGACTTTGTTCTTTTTCTTCTTCCTGAACTTGTTTTTCTTTACCTAACTGGTCCTTCTCAGGTCTTTTAATTTCTTGATTTTCTTCTGCCTGGGCGTTTTCTCTAATGCCTATCTGTCCCTCCTCAGACTCGTGGATATTGCTTTTATTTTCTTCTGTCTGAGTACCTTGCTCTTTCCTTATCTGGTCCTCCTCAGATTCGGTGTTAGCTTTATTTTCTGTAATCTGAGTGCGTTCTTCTAATCCTGTCTCATCCTCACTCTCATTCTGTCTTTCTAATCGAGTTTGACTTCTTGTTCTGACAATGACTTCAGGTGTGTCCACTACTGGGATCCAGTCATCCTGACTAGTGCTAGGTTGTTCTTGTTCAGCTACTTCAGAATCTGTTACTCGTGATCCTTCAGCTGTACAACCATCAGCCGCCTCAACTGCTTGAATTTGTTGTGAATCTACTTCGCCAGGTGCTGGTACTCTCTTGGTATGGCCTGCATGAATCCAATTAGGCAAGCCTGAACATTTTACAGCTGGTGTTGTAACTAATATTACCTGATGTGGATTTTCCCACCTTGGTGCTAGGCACGATTCTCATGTGTGATGTTTCAATTCTATCCAGTCACCGGGATTCAGATCATGCGCTTGTTTCGGCTACCTGGCAACAACTTCTTCCCCAACCTGATGAGAGATAGAACACACTGGGTCAGCCTACTCTTTGCAATACTCTAGTACCAAATCATCAGATATATTTAACAGCTTGTGTCCTGGAATACATGCTTGCCTCATGGCCCTTCCCATTAGTATCTCATGGGGACTCAAGCCTGTATTTTTGTCTGGGATACTTCTGAGTCCCATCAGGACAAGAGGTAAAGCATCAGGCCACTCCAGTGGGGTGAATGCACACACTTTTCCCAGTCTTGACTTGATTGTGCCATTCAATTGTTCTACCACTCCAGAAGCCTCTGGGCGGTATGCACAGTGCAGCTTTTGTTCAATCTTAAATGCTTCACAAATTAATTGAATTATTTCATTATTAAAATGAGACCCTCTGTCTGCATCAATAGTTACTGTAAAACCGAATCGTGGAATGAGTTTCCTCAATAGGAGTTTGGCCACTGTCAAGCTGTCATTTCTTCTGGTTGGGTATGCTTCTACCCACTTGGAGAAAAGACAAACTATAACACGTACATATGTTAGTCCTCGACAGACAGGTAACTGAATGAAATCTATTTGAAGTCTTATAAATGGGCCCTCTGCTTTCCCAATTCTTTCTGTGCAGACTATAGTTTTCCTGACTGGGTTCATTTGTTGATATTCCTGAACCTTGCATTGAACCAACCTTGTCTGAAAAGTCTAATCATAGCATCTCTGCCTATGTGAGTGTCTCCGTGGTACATTCTAGCCATGGGTGCAAGCATACAGTCTGGCAACACTGGTCTTCCATCTAGGTAAATCCTCACACCATCATCAGCCCTTCTCTGACATCCTATTTTCTTCCACTCCCCCTTTTCTTTTATATCTGCTTCATCTTGTAAGTCTCTCACTTCTTCCCATGTTTTAACGGCCCCAAGGAGCATAAGTTGGCAGCTGATTCCACATGCTTCGATTTTCTTGTTTACAGCTATTTTGTACTTAGTACAGTGTAAGGCAACTTGGTCAGCATAACGATTACCAGCTATCACCTTATCATTTCCTGACTGGTGAGCAGCACACTTGACCACGGCCACTTCTTTTGGCAATTTAATTGCTTCAATCAATTCATTTATGAAATTTCCATTTTTAATAGGGGTTCCTGGAGAAGTCATGAAATCCCTCTGCATCCAGAGCTGGCCAAAGTCATGCACAACCCCGTAACCATACTGACTATCAGTGTAAATAGTTACTCTCTAATTTTCCCCAATTTTGCAAGCTTTAATTAAAGCAATCAATTCGGCTACATGTGCAGACTTGACTCCTGGTTAATAGGATGCTTCGACTATTCCAACCAATGTGCACACAGCATAAGCAGTACTTTATCCTCCTTCCTCATGACGAATACACGAGCCGTCTACAAAAAACTCATGTTCTGCATTTTTTAAGGGTTCTTCTTGTATGTCTGGTCGATGTTAAGTACTTAGTTCAGTGAGTTGGAGACATTTGTGATCGACTTCATCTTTTACCTCTTCATAATATGGATCTGGCAACAGGATTACTGGGTTCAAGACAGTGCATCTGGCTAGTGTTACATTCTCAGCCTCTAATATGACTCGCTCATATTTAGTCAGTCGACTAGGAGTAAGGTACTGAGGTTGTGTTCTTGTCAACAGAATTACGACTGCATGTGGGACGTACACCTTTACAGGGTGTCCCATTACAATGGATTCACTTTGTTCCAGACTCATGCACATTGCAGTTACAGCTTTTAAACACCCTGGCAATGCAGAGTCCACTGGGTCCAATGTAGCAGAAAAATATGTCACAGAACGTTGCATTAAGCCATGCCTCTGTGTTAAAACTGAAAGTGGACAATTATCTCTCTCATCGCAGAATAATGCAAATTCTTTTGAATAACCTGGCTTCACACAGACAGCTTGGTAATTTTTCAAAAGCTGTCATGCTTTCATCATTCCACTCTACTGGATCCTTTGCTCGTTTCCTGGTCATTTGTATCAAAGGTTTGGCCAGTACTGCAAATTCCACAATCCACTGTCTGCAATAGCCTACGACTCCAAGAAACACCCTTATTTCTTTTTGGGTCTGTGGTAGATGCAGGTGTCTTATTATTTTTGTTCTTTCTGAGGTCACTCTTCTGACTCCTCTTTCTATTTGGTGTCCCAAATATTTAACCGAAGTTGTGCAAAATTTTCATTTTTCTGGTGACATCTTATGTCCAGCTAGGTGATTTAATAATGCAATTAAATCAATAACACAATCACTTCGAGTTTTTGATGTGACTAATAAGTCACCAAAACTGATTGTGTTGTGGTATGTTATGTTATGTTAGAACAACCTATATAGCGCTCAGCTGCCCCAGCAAAGGGGCGTCCCAGTGCTTTTAGCAGCACACAAACACCTGACTACGATGGGACTCTGCAAGACAATGTCCAGGAAGCTTAATTTCGGGGGAAAAGATAGGTTTTAATTGCCTTCCTAAAATCCAGCAGATCTTCCAGTTCTCGTATGTATGCTGGTAGTGAGTTCCACAGCTTTGCTGCCAGATAGCAGAAGGAATGTCCTCCCGCTTGGCAGCGTTTGATCCGGGGTACCCTGACCAAGTGTTGACCCGCAGAGCGTAATGCCCCGGTTGGGACGTACGGGGTCAAAAGGTTGCAGAGCATTTTTGGGAGTTGTAAGTTTTAAAATTTTAAAAGAAAGACATAATGTCTTAAACTGAATTCGCTGAGCCATAGGGAGCCAGTGGAGCCTGCGAATGGTGTCAGTGATGGGGCAAAATCGGGGAAGGCCGACTAAGGTTCTGGCAGCTGCATTTTGGATGCGCTGCATCCGAGAAATCTTGGCTTGATTGGCTCCCAGAAGCAGGGAACTTGCGTAGTCCAATCGAGAAAGAACAGTGGATTGGACTATCAGCTGCCTTGTGGAGGAATCAAAGAACTTAAAAATAGGTTTAAGACCTCGTAAGATGCCAAAGCATGTAGCAGCGACTTTTTTTGTGGAAACAGAAACTAAGAGAGGAGTCCAACCACACTCCCAGGTTCTTGACTTCTCTCTTTGGCTCCGGGGCTTTACCCAAAGCATTGGTGCTCACCCCATAATTGTCTACAAATAATACCAGTTGGGATGTTGTTTTTGTGTATATACACCCCATAAGTCAGCATTTTTACCGACCATGCGCACTTCTGTCTTGTTTGCATTTAATTGCAAACAATTGATTGTCATCCAGTCTGCCATGGCTGTGAGGCCGCTTTTAAACCTGGATACATTTGGGGTCGATCCTTAAGTTAGGGCGACCACTAGCTGCGTGTCGTCTGCATATGAGACGATAGTGAGGTCCCATTGTCTTGCGACGGCAGCTAGTGGCTGAACATAGAGATTGAACAATGTGGGGCTCAATGCCGAGCCTTGGGGAACGCCTTGCTCAATAAGATGCACCTGGGATAAGAAAGGAGGGGTGGAAACACGAAAAGGACCTCTCGGTCAGAAAGGATCTGAACCAAGCAAGGGCCAAGTCAGTGATCCCTGCTTCCTCAAGGCGATGGAGCAGAACCTTGTGGGAAACCGTGTCAGAGGAGGCACTGAGATCCAACAGGATCAGTGCCGCCGTTTGACCATGGTCAAGGATGGTCCGCAGATGTTCCGTCATGGCCAGGAGAGCGGTCTCGGTACTATGACCGGCGCGGAAACCATGTTGCGTTGTGTCCAGAATGTTATTGGAACGCAGGAAGTTGGTGAGTGTGGTGTTAACATGTGGTTCCGCAACCTTCGCTACCCAGGGAAGGAGAGAGATAGGCCTGAAATTTTCAGACTTCATAGGGTCTAAGCTAGGTTTTTTAAGGATGGGAGAGACCCACGCCTGTTTCTATTTCGCCGGGACAATGGCGGATGAGAAAGAGGCGTTAATTAGCTGGTGTAGTGGCGTCAGTCAGAGCAGGGAGTATTCTCTGAACTGAGCAGGCTTGAGTGGGTCGGCCGGAGTGCCGGATTTAATTTTCATGGTCAGTCTACTAAGTTCCGCAGAGGAGATCTCCGGGATAACCGTCAAGTTGGAGACTGGGCCTGGTCTAATAGAAGTAGGTGGACAGGAAGGAGTCATGGGAAAGGAACGATAAATTTCCTGTATTTTCTCCATGAAGAAAGAGGCTAATTCTTCACAGTGGAGTTCTGACGTATGTATGGGCACCGGGGGTTTCTTGCACTGAGATCTTTGAGAATTTTAAAAATGACTTTAGCGGGATTGGGGCTCACTTTAATCTCAGAAGCATAGTACTCCGCTAGAGTCCTGCAAACGGCTCTGTGATATACTTTAAGTTCAGCTAAGTAATAGGCTTTTTTTCCAGGATCATAATCTTTCCTCCACTCACGTTCATGTCTTTTGCATGTCTTCTTCAGTAGGGTCAGGGTATCGTTATACCAAGGGCTAGACACCTGCGCGCGACCCTTGATCCAGGTTGCCGGGATAAGGCAGTCAAGTGCCCGGGTGATCCAGGCACAAAATGACTCATAGCCTGTCTCAAAATTACTAAAAGGGCCTAAAGAGTCGGCTCCTAAATGTGCGTGGAAGTCTTCAAGTCGAAGCTTGCACCACGGTCTTTTGTATACCGAACGTTGAGTGTTATTACGTGATGGTTTTGCTGTTAGGATGGTCATTTCGACTAGAAGATGGTCGGACCAGGCCATAGGGGTAGGGGTAGTCACTGTAGCAGTCTCAATGTTCGTAAATATGGGATCTAACAGAAGACCTCCTCTGAGTGTGGGGCTTATGACTAATTGATAGAGCTGGAATGCGGCTAAGTCGGCAAGCAAAGTGCGAATAGTCTGGTCCTGATCCAGATCAAAGTGGAGATTTAAATTGCCGAAAATGCTCAAATTAGCCGATCCCACAGCCAGTGTTCCAACTGTCTCTAAGAGAGCACTTTTAAAACCGGTAGCAAGTCCGGGAGGCCTATATATCAAAAGACCGGAGAGGGCAAAATGGGTGTTCACAGAAATGGTAAAGCGGGCGCATTCACCTCCCTCCATATTAACTTTATCGCGGAGACAGGTATAGCAGGACCTGTTAATCACAGCAATGCCGCCTCCCATAGTGGCTCTATTCATCAGAGAAATCGAGTATTCAGGGGGTAATGCCAGATTAGATACGGCCGCCAGGTCGTCGCTAAGCCATGTCTCGGTCAAAAAGAATATGTCCGGGGTTTCATCAATGATAAGGTCATATATTTCGGCATGGTGTTTAGCTAATGGCCTTACATTTAGCTGCAGTATTTTTAATCGATGTTGAGGGGGCGTGGCCGAAGGAACCGGAAGCAGCACAGGTTTAGAAAGTACAAACGTTCCACATGGGCAGCTGGTGGGGCCACTAAGGGGATGGAATGGGGGATTGTAGCAGTGGTGGGACAAAGGGCACAGGTTTAATAAGGCCTATCTAGAATAAATGAAGCTAACTGGTGGATTTCGGCCAGTGATTCTGGCGAAGGGCGACGTACTGGCGACGACGGGCGCAGACGGGCTGGGCTTTGGAGCACCGCCGGCACGTCCGCTGAGCGCGTCCGCTGCGCGCATCCGCTGCGGACGCGCGCCATGTTGGACATAAATAGGTGGCAGGGGGCGTGTAACAGCTAGAGCGCCGACCAAAATGGCGCACTACCGGAAGTGAGTGATTCCGGTCCTTGCTCTTGTCTGTGCCCTCCACAGCAATCAGCCACAAGGCTGCGGTGGACTGGGGCACAAGAGTATGCAGTGGATCAGGTAGGTGTTCAGGGCGATTAAGTTTTAAAAACAGTGACGAAATAAAAACAGAACTTCCCTCCATCCACTGAAACTGATGACTAAATACAGGAGATAGCCGTTGCAACGTTTCCCCGTGTCAGCAAATTGGGAAACTGCCAATACTGCCAAATTGGGAAACTGCCATTTAACAGTGTGTGGGCAACACCAGTGATTGCCACTGCCAATAAACATTGTCTGGGCAACACCAGTGATTCAAGACATTTTTCAAAATTTAGTTAAATATCAAAGGACTTTCAGTGTACCCATGTGGAACACGATTCCAAATGTAAACATGCTCATCAAATTTGAACGAAAATAAAAATTGGCTATCAGGATGCAATGGAATGGAGAAAAAGGCATGGCATATATCTATTACAGTGAATCCTCCTGCATTCCACGGTATCTGATATAAAATCACTGCTGAATTTGGCACTATTGCACAACATGGTATGACAATTTTGTTAATTCTCCTCAAATCTTGGACCACCCTATATTTTTCGTTGTGTTTCTTTATACCAATTAAAGGCGCATTACAAGGGCTACTCATTATCTCTTTTAGGATGCCTTGCTCAACCAATCGATCAATTTCTGCTGCAACCCCTGCGTTAATTTCCGGCCTCATTTTGTACTGTCGAGTATTTGGATAAAATGCACCTTCTTTTACAGTTACTTTTACTGGGTCTACACTTGCCATTAATCCTACTTCCTTTCCGGTAAAATCCCACACATCAGGATTTACAGTATTTTGAACCTTATCTGGTAACTCGTTTGGTGTCATCATGGAAAATATGTCATTTACTTATGTTCCCTGTTTAGCTAACATCATTTTGTATACTCTGTCTTCATCAGGAGTCTGACTTGCAACACCATCTGGTGTGCAAAATATTGTGCAGTTCATTTTGCACAATAAATCCCTTCCTAGCAAGTTCATGGCACTTGAGTCACACACAACAAATTTGTGCATTTCTCTAAAGTTGCCAATACATACTTCCATTGGTTCGGTAATTGGAGTCCTAATTTGTTTATTAGAAATGCCCACTACTTGGATCGCTTCTCCCGAGAGGGGTATGTTTGGGATGTCTGCTGTTCTCACAGTAGAATGGGTAGCACCAGTTTCCAATAGGAAGGCAATGTCATTTCCTTCAACTTCACCATCTATATATGGAAGGGACTGATCTAACGGCAAGGATGTGCCAAGTATGCATTCCTCTTCCTCCCCTCTCAGGCACCGTCATTGTATTGTATTTTCATAAAAAGAATCCTGCAAAAGAAACTGTGGTGGTACAGAATTTTTCTTACCACTTCCCTCCTGGAATCCGGTGTCCGTACTGTACTTGGATTGACTCACAATATTTGGCATAGGGTCAGATGGAAATGGACTCTGTAGATTTACAACCTGCTGCGGTTGCCTCATTAACACCTCATTCTGCGTCTGTGGATTTAAATTTTGATTTTGGACATTATTATTCTGTATAAGCTTGCACCCATTTTTCCAATGCCCCAATTTTCCACACCCGTGACAAGGAAACTTTTTCTTTGCTTCTTCTCTGCTCATTCGCCCTCTTGGTTTGCCCCCACTATTGTCACCATGGCCTTGCCCTTTTCCTTGGGTTTCTGCCTGATTACTTAGCTGAAGTTCTTGCTGCTCTGCTAATTTAACTTGGGCCCACATTACTTTTTCTTCTAAATTCTTTCGCCTATTGTCAATCTCGTCCCCACAATACTTTGCGTACTGAGGATTTCATCTATGGGCTTTGCTTGCCAGCACAACATGTGCTGTTTTATCATTTGTGATATTTCTAACCTTAATCCAGACACAAAACGGTACATGAAATGTGTCATGTTCTGGTTTTCAATATTTTAAAACCCGCTGTGCTGCTTGAACACCTATAAGAGATGCTCATTATAAGCATGTACTGACTCAAATTTTTTCGTGAGTTGGTCTGTCTATTTTTACCCAATCTGCTTCCTTTGGGGGAATCTTTCCTTTCAAGAATGTAATAACCTGATTATACTTTTTCATTACCTCAGCCAACGGGGCTCCAGTCTTTTCATCTTTTGGGTACTCATCATTAGGCCAATCTATCGTAATTTTACATTCTGCCCATAAATTAGCAGGAACAAATATGTCAAATAAACCATCTAAATCCTTCAACAAAACTTTCGAGACTTTTACAAACCTTTCAACTTGCCTTTACTATTCTACTGGTTTTTCTCTAAGTTTGGGAAAATTATTTGTAAAGGATAAAATATCCTGTTGGGTCCATGGGACATGCACATAACCTCCTCCTGGAACTTCTCTCATTGGGCACAACCTTTCAACTTTTTCCGTTTCTTTCATTATATATTCAGATGTTGTTCGATTTTCCTGTGCCTCTTCCTTTTTCTTTGTCCACCTAGTTTTCCATTTATCCAAATCTCCCCATTTTTGTAACAATGTTAACAATTCCTTTATCTGTAATTTTCTTCCTGACACGTTCATGTTTTCTAAATCTTTGTCAGAAAATTCTGCTCTATATGGTTTCTGTAATACTTTGGATTTCCCTTTGTCAATTCCCATTTCTAAAGCTAAATTAATAAATTTCTCATAAAATATTTTTGTATTTCGGGTGATGCTTCTGCATATGAATAACAGCTCTTCTTCGCTGAAAGTATTTAATCTTTCTACACCTACATTTCCAGCTATAATTTCTTCCAATTCTACTCTTAATTTAAATAGAGCCAAAAACTTTGGCTGTGTTTTTGGTTTTTCTATTTCTTGTGTCCATCTTTCTATTTGTTCCAGGGTTACTACAGTGGCATTTTTTGTTCCTGTGGGTGTTTTGATCTGTGCATCTTTTGAGCAGCAGGGTATGACTTTTCTGAATGAATTGTTTATTGGCTCTTTTATTGGCAAATCCATTACGGAAATTATCGACTCACACTCACTTGCCTGATCATCAATTATTATATTTTCTTTCCTTGGTTGTGCGATCGGTGTAGTCAGGATAGGTGTTTTAGGACAATTTTGCTTATCCCCATATAAGGGAACAACGGGACCTATAGTCACTTGTATCGTTAGTGCCTCAGGATTTGTATTCAACTGGGTTATTTTCTAAATTAACTCACTTCTATTGTTATTTATTGCTTCTCTTTCTTTTTCTTGAAGTACCCTTTCCATTGTAGTCTCATGTAGAACCTGTGGAACTAGAGTTGTTTTCAGAAGCGGGGCACTAGGTGTAATTCTATTTAACTCTTCTTGGTAAGGTGGAGGATTTTTCACTAAAATATCTTCAAAATAATCATCTTCTGAATCTCCACTACCAGTCACTAAATGTTTTGTTTTCTCTGTACATTTACTTCCTGTAGTTTCTTCTGTTTGTCAGTACAGGATATAACCCTTCTACTACCATGGCCTGTCTCCATTGTTTCATCTGATTATCTTGAGTTTCTCGTGGGTATCTAGGATAAAATGTACTTATGTTACCACTACATCGTGATCTGTCTCGCTCAAAAGCCTCAGATTCCTATTCTTCTAAAGCTTCATACTGTGTTAATCTAGGTCTTGGTTCTAACTCATTCATGCAAATTCGTAAATTGTGTAACATTCTTCCATTAAATGTTCCGTACTCAGGGAATACTAATACCCCATCATCCTTTGTGTATTCTATCCAATTTTCTAACCATACACAAGTGTGGTAGTCTCTTTCTATCATCATATACGATGCAGGTGTTTTCGGCGGAGGAATACTAATTCCGTCTCTAGTTTTAATGGGTTTATTCTTTTTAAAATAATTCTTGATTCTCTACATAAATGACATTTTCCTTTTCCCTCTGTACATTTTGGGTGGATTTCCTCTAATGAATTGCTTGCGGGCAATACCTATAAGTCTTCTGTCTGGACGGGTCCCTATTATAGTAGGATCTTGGCTCCACATACAATTCCCACTGTCTATTAACACCAAAACTTCTAATTCTCCAATACAAGCGCGTCTTTTATTCTGATGACCAATCAACGTTTAGTTGACTTATTTACTTTAACCAATACTTGCGTGGCTTCTCTGTGATGTCAGTTTCGCTCCTTTGTACTCACCCCTCCTTTCTACAATTTTACCTCAGCTACACACCCGCTGCCTCAACCAATCCCAGCGCAGCTCTTAATGACGTCAGTGCAGCACCCGCGACTGACCCCTCCTTTGCAAGCTAATGTGAACACTCAATTTCTTTTAAATTTTAGTTCCACATTTAATTAATTAACAACGTAAAACATTTGCTACTGTGCCTGATTAACTAAATTCAAAGGAAAGTCAATTTCTTCCACTGCGAGTAAAACCTTTCCGTTTACCCTTCACCCACTACGAGTAAAACCTCTTCCGTCTACTCTTTACTGAAGCATCAAAGAACCTGCTACTCATTCAGTATTGCCCTTTCTATGTGATATAAGACCAAAGTTTCACCAGTGAACTCTTTTGCTACCAATCACTCTTACTTTTATACAAGAAAAAACACCTTACAAGTGCTTCAAGTTCTACCTAACTTTTCACACTTTCTTCATCAAGGCATGCAACCTCACTGCAGTGTGGCTTCCATTTACCACCCACTATTCAATATCTCCGGGGACTTGAGGACAACATGAAACAATACATACAGGTTTTGGTTAATACATAAATCAATATTTTAATACACAATTTACTACCTAACTTAACTAAAACCTAACCATAGCTCTGCTACCAAGACAACACGCTAAAAGACCATACTCACCTGGGTCCATAAAACACACGCTTATATAAGCTGGTAATCTACCGCTGACGATCAGGACTTATATTTACCTTGTGATAAAATTTACCTTTACACCATTTCTTACCAAACCTTATCAATTTAGTACTCAATTTCCTCTGGTCAATGGATCAGGTTGGTAGCAGAATAGATAGAAATGACATTTACTTTCAATTCTTAGAAGGACCACAGACTCTAGTGAGTTTTAAAACTTTATCTATGCAATAATTTTGTGAGTCAAATACCAATACATGTCAAACAACAACTTTTAAGGAGAAAACAATCAAAGTTAAACATAAAGACTTAATAAAATCTCATGACATTGGTACCTGGGAAGGGTGGAAAGGTAAAACCGTAAAGGACATACCACACAGATTTATATTGACCTAGGATGGTGTAAGGACCAACCCCTGGCCAAAGAGCTGGAAAATGGGACTCTCGAGAAGTCAGGAGCGAAACAGTTCAGAACAGTTCAGGACAGGACAGGTAACCTCTTCTAAGTGCAGTGCCAGTGTCGCACCCCTCTCTGGTACTGCTCTCCTCAATTCTTTCCCCTTCTAGATGGACAGGTTCGTCTTCTCCAGCGATCTCTCCGATGACTCTTCTCTCTCTCTCTCTCTCCCCGTCTCTCCTTTCTCGATTCTTCTGTCAGAGTGCTCGAGCAGCATCTCTGACCTCCGTGGCATCTGCCGTCGTCTGCTTCAGTGATGGGTCGGTGACAGGTCTGTGACAAGTCTGACAAAGTAACTGACTGAGCCTACCTTAGTTATACTATTCTCAGTGTATGTACCACCCCCCAATGTTTCAATATTCATGAATCCCCTACTGTTGATTGGACAATGGGATGGGGAGAGGTCATCACACCATACTAATGTAGTGTCATTTTCTTAGGTTTAATTGTTCTATGTTCCCTCGCCTTAATTTAATTTCCCATGCTTTATTTCTACCCGCATTTCATACTAGTTTTATCTACAATGTATACAACTTTAGATTTTTTTCTCCTTCCCCTCTCCGGGTCAAAAGGTGATGTTCCCAGGCACGTCTTCTGGTTTAACTGTACTTGGCAGAGTTTCAATGTCACAGCTCAAAGTTTGACACAGTCCAACGCGCTTGCGCACAACCCCGCAAGATGGAGATTTTAGTCACCCTCCAGGCCCAAATACAAACTAATAATAAAGTCAATGAAAAACATGTTAGAATACAAAAATAAATTAACGCACTGTATACCACTTATTTCTATTCTAATCCCTTTAATTTATTTTAACTATTGCATTAGCAGTTTAGTAAGACGTGCAAGTGTTTAGTTTAAGCACAGCATGTGCATTAGCATGTGAGGTTCAAGCGGCCATCTTAAGTACTACTGCGCAGCTGCAAAGAATTCCCACCAAAGCGAAAGATGTCATACTACGTAGATGCAAATGACGCATGTGCAGAAGATTCCCACATTTTCTGCAGTCATATTAAGCCACTCGGATTTACGTGTTAGTAAGTACATTAAAAAGCTTCCTCTCGATAAAATAAAATGTAGTGTAATGCAATTCTTAGTTTCCAAAAAACATGTTGGTTACATTATTACATGTTAGTCGAGAGGATTGCATCCAAGCAAGTTTCTAACGTATGAAACCTTGCTCCATCACCTTCACGGGTCTTAATGAAATGACTGAGTTATCAAAGGCTTGATAAATTGCTCCATACATGAACCATACATTGTGATTCCTGCTTATCCATTGAAAAAGTTAATTCCCTTAAACTACATCATCCAGAATGCACAGCATAGATGGATTCCCTCTCGGAAATGAGCCCATAAGCTATTGGAGGCTTTGCTTGGACCACAAGTCCCAAGATCCCTTGCGGAATATTCAAAAGTTAAATGACTCCAACAGGAAGTGCCCCTGTTGTTACTCAAGCGGAGGAACATTGACACCGAAAGCTCTCCTATAATGAAGTAAGTTTGCAAGCTCCCATTGTATTCAAAACCAACGTTCCTACACGCGGGCGTATTGGTGACTGTTTGTTTTACACTTGGTTTTTAGAAAAGCTAATTCACCTTGAGATCGAGATGGCAATGAGTTGCATGTAAAATTTAAAGAAGTACCGTTGAAGGTATGTCTTGTAAGCCTAAATCAGCATCTATACTACCTCAAAATTTTGTTCGACCGAGAGTTGGTTAACCAGTAATTATCACATCTTTATTTCAGAACACGTCCCAACACTTCCGAGCTTGGAATTGCTCCAAGTTGCAGTTAGAATTATACTGGAAGGTACATGTTAACAACTACAGCTACATAAGTAGCGTACACTCCTCAGTTAAAGAGAGTCTTTTGTAATGCCCATCTCCTGTTTTCTGATTTTTCTAAAACTGGATCCTCACTGCGCATACAGAAAAATTGCCTGGAGAAAGCAGTAAAGCTTTCCTGTCCCTACAGCCAAGGTAGGATTTTTTACAGTGCGCGTCGATATGCGTGTTGTGAAATCATGCACGAGTGGATTTGATAATTAATTCTCTATCCAAATAGGGCCAGATAGACCTTCCTGTCATCCAACTAACACGGGCAAACTTCTTCCGTCAGGTATCATTCCTTCTTTATTTTGACTCTAGAGCACGGAGAATACTAGAGTAGTTCTAAAATTAGTGATATATTTGTTTTATGTTTATCTGTTATTGATCACACCAATGTTTATAATTCGGAAGCCCTGATGAAAGTCCCTGGAGGTTTCACAGGTCTCGAAAGGCGTCGGCATTTTACCCTGCGCCGAGGAACCTTAATGGATAGATTTATGTGTAGTTTGAGGTATCTGGACTGAAAGTGGCATCCCCACCTGTCTGCATAAATTGTTCCCAGTGTTTGATATTCCTTTTTCTTGGTCTCAAAGAAATGCAGAGTAGGAAAAGGGTCTATCAATTGTTGAAATAATATTGGTGGATGAACACACCTTTCTTCTTTGTTATTGTGGTATATTTTGTAAATATATGTAAATTGTTCTAAATGTATGTTCAATTTTTGTATGTCTCTCTGGAATGAATAGGTGTTCCTATTCACACATTTATGAATGTACATAAATACAAAAAAAAAGTTTTCTAAAAAAGTTTAATAAATAAGCAGATCATATGGAATGTTGTTCTTTTGATCTTTGTGATAAGTGGCATAAAAAAATTGAAAGATATCCAGGCCTCCCCCTTTTTTATACTTTAAGAAAGTGAACATTTCTTTCTCTGCTCTTACAACTCTATGGGCCTGAAGCCTGTCTCTAATACACATCTGGGGTGGGTGACAGCTACAATTTGTGCATTCCCTCTAGACAGCCAAAAACACAGGGAGGTTAGGCGTGTCTGCGTACTCATATGCATTCTGATGGCTCTTCCTGGGCAGGAAAGGAATGAGGTGCCGACACTTACACCTGAATAGGCAGTGTTGTGTCCCCACACAAAGGGTTGATTCCCCCCACAGCTAGTCTAGAGCCAGAGCTGAGAAGAAAGGAAACTTGTGCACTTCGAAGACCATTCTTTGAAGTCAGCCCCAATTCAAAGGCACAACTCGGTATAAGTACTGGGTCTCTGACCCCACCAAATCAGACACTTCTGGACCTGTGTTGGACTTGGCCCTCCTGGCAGGTTCACCCCTAAACTTTTTGCTTTTAATGGTGACCTAGTGATGGTAATTTTTGGTTTCTGCGCACTTTCACTGTGTCCCAGTGGAAAGTGCGTGCGCACTCTGAGTGCATGTGGTGAGGTAGGCCTGCCCTCCCATAGGAATGCATGGGGAATGTATGTGTCCCTGGTAGTTCCTGATGCGTGGGGTGTACAGGCTCGAGTCTGGTATGTGCGGACTCGTGTGATTGAATGCTGCGCAATGATGTATGTAGCGTGTATGTGTCTAGTGTAGAAGTGCCACTTCTAGACATGGCTGTGTGTGTGCTGTAATGGTGCTGGCGTGTGATTGGCTGGAGCTGGCTGGGGTGCCAGGCTCCATGAGTCATGATGGGTCTGCCCGGTGGTGAGTGTTGAGATTAGCATGTGTGATGTGAGGGAGTGGTGTATCTGGGTCCTGAATAGGGCTGGGCTTTCCCCACACAATGCTGGCGCTGCCCCCTGTGGTGCGTCTAACGACTCTAGCCCTGCCAGTGAATAGAGTGAGGGGCTGAGCACATCAAGAGTGCTCCAAAACCAGCTGCGACTTGTTTTTCCCCTCACCCTGAGCTCAGACAAAGGGTTTAACTGTATAAAAAGGGTCTGTGTCCCTTTACAAACTGTTCTCTTCCAGGATTCTTTTGCTGAGGGGGGCTGTTGCTGTTGGGCGCCAGGAGGATCGCCACTTGGACTGCCTCCCTGCCTGGAGGCCCAGTGAGCTGGCTCTCGGCCCAGCCTTGTCCCCCTGCCTGCCTCCAGAACTTTGCTGGAGCTCTATTTTTGCTGATAGCGCCTGCAAGCGCTGTATTTTACTTATAGCGCCTGGGAGCGCTTTTCTCTTGTCCTTAGCGCTTGAGCGCACTTCTCTTGTTCTTCGCCAGCGCCCATCCGGCATCTGACCCGTTTTTGCTGATTTGGTACCCCGATCGAGTGCCCACCTCGATTTATTATTTACTTAGGAAGAGCCGGTACCCACCCGGCATTCACCCCCGTGATTGTGCGCTTCTCGAGGGAGCGCCGCCAGTGATTGCCAGGGCGGGCCGCCGCGCTGCCTGCGGCGACCCGGAAGCATTGCCGGCCAAACCGGAAGTCCCAAGGAGGGACCTGCGGCTTGTATCCTCGGCGAGGCTCTCACGAGGGAGAGCCCCGCAGCCCAGGAGAAGCGTCGCCCTGGGAAGCAGCTTGAGAGGAGGAGCAGCCCCCGTCCCAGCAGCCGATGAGTGGGGCTGGGGATCCGTTCCCTGAGAGGAGGGCGTCGGGGCACAGTGCCGGTGCCCGCCCTTCCCCTCTAACGCGTGGGGCGCTGGTGGTCATAGAGGTCTCGGGAGGGCCCGGGCAGAGTCCTTGAGCGGCCCCGAGAGACAGCGGGCCGCTCCCACAGTGTCTCCGCTCCCCCAGTGAGGCCGCATTCTTGTTTGGCCCACGAGGGCCCCGGGGGCACTTTTGTTGGTTTCCGAGCCCTGCGGGGCTCAGTGGCATTTCTTTAAGCCCCGAGGCTCTGAAGGGCATTGTTGATTTTGAGCCCAGAGAGGCTCAAAGGGGCATATTTGTTTTACGAGCCCTGGGAGGCTCTGGAGTGCCATTTTGTGATTGAGAGCCCCGAGAGGCACCAGGCATTCCTTAAGTTGCGAGCCCAGAGAGGCTCGTGGGGGCATTTCTTTCTTTAGAGCCACGGAGGCTCAGGGGGCACCTTTTCACTTAGAGCGGCCCCAGAAGGCAGCGGGCCGCTCCCACCCTGCCCACATTGTGTTTTTGAGCCCAGCGAGGCTCCAAGGGGCCAGTCCTTTGTTTAGAGCCCAGAGGGGCTCAGGAGACAGTCATTGTTATTCTTGAGCCCACGAGGCTCCAGCGTTGACCCAATCATTGTCGTCACAGCTGCCCAGCACTTAGTGGGCAGCTGCTCCGTTTAGGGCCCTGACTTTGGGACACAGGGCGCCCTAGCCCCAACAAGGCCAGTTGGCCTAGGGACTGCTACAGGTGGTGGCTTATGTGAGTACTGCGCAACTGTTCTTACACTGCTGAATGTTTTTAGGCATCATGTGTTTTCCTTCCCTGCACCTCTGAATGTGTTTTGATGCGTCATGTGCCTTGTCCTTACACCGCTGAATGTATGTTTATGCATCATGTGTTTAATGTTCCTATGCCTATACCCCTAAATGTATGGTGATACTTAGGTGGTTGTTTTCTCCTAGTACAGGTGTTGCTAGGGAGGTCCTGGTTCCCAGCGCAATATTTTCCTAAGGTGGTTAGGGTTGCGTAGGTGGTACTTACCTGTTACCAGTGATTACTGGTGGTGTGCTCTATTTTCTAATTAGTGCCACAGTGGTTTTATATTCTATGTTCTAAGTGCTAGTTCTAAAAGTGCCTATTCCTGACAGTGGTCCATGTGGCCCTGTCTTGTACATATCCCCTGTAAATTCTGCCCGTGCCTGTTGGCACATTGTAAAGTGTGTGTTTTTATCTGATGTGTTTTGGTATAATACAAAGGCTATTTTTACATATAACCTTGTGTGGAGTTTCCTTTGTGGTGGGCCCTGGGTGTTGTTGCTGGGGGTGCGCGCGCAAACACTTAACTCACATTGCCTCCGAGTTTAGCCTTACTGCTCGTGCTACGTTACCAAGGCGGTGAGCAGGGGTTATCTTGGCGTGTAACTCCCTTGCCCTGACGTGGAAGTGGTGGTCTCTGACTGACTTTGGCGCAAGCCCTGGCCAGCCAGGGATCCTATTTCTAACAACCTGTAACTACACTGTCGGAAAAACTGCTGAGCTACTTGAAGGACTGTCACTCTGCTTGGTAGCTGCCCTGGAAGTACTGCTTTTCTCATGTGCTGCCCTGCTGTCTGCTATTCTCTGACCCTGCTGAGCACCAAAGTGATCTCCAAGGGCTTGTTGGATGGCCTTCTGTTATTGAGACTCAGGGAGATCAACGTCTCTACACCTGATTCTGTCCCTCATTTACTGGAAGCGTTTACTGGCAGCGGACGCAGATAATTGCTTCAGGGAAACCGGTGCGTCCACTGACTGCATGAGCAGAATTCGAATCATTGTCCCTGTGGCAGAAGCAGACCTAGTGCTTCGCATCGGAACCGAAGCATCACCTGCAGAACTCATCCCTCAACTGTGTGGAGAAACCGGTGCATTACTTCGGAACAAACACATCTCGGTTTTGGAACTGACGCTTCACCACCACTGCGTGAAGAAAATCGACGCACCTCGCTGTTTTCCTAGGATAAGACACTTTGTTCACCGAGGCCTGCTTAGGTCCTGTAGCCGGCCTTTGACTTTGGCTCTGTCCAGCATGACCAGATAACCCGCACTGGCACTTATTGCTTCTAAGCACTAGAACTATTTTTATTCTTTGATAATTCACAACTTGACTTCTACTAATTGGATGTTTGTCTTTTTGATCTTAATTTATTTATTAATTTATTGTCTATTTTTCTAAATGTGGGTGGTGTGCGTGTGTCTGCATCTGCGTGCATGCATGTGTGTGTGTCTGTGTGTTGCACAAATACTTTATACATTGCCTCTTTAGATAAGCCTGACTGCTCTGTGCCAAGCTACCAGAGGGTGAGCACAGGTCCTCTTTTAATGTGTATCTAGGTTACCCTGACTAGAACCACGCTAGTCAGTGGACATGGTGCTAACTTTTGCCATACAGAAACCCCTTCTCTCCCTGCCCTTTCCTGCTACATTTAATTCATGAGGAAGTTAAGTGTCTTTTTTCTTGTCACTTGAATACACATATTGCAGACTTCGTTTTAATTAGTATTTTTTTCAATCTGCTCAAATTGTGCATATAGCATATTTTTTATGTTATTTTACAACACCCAGTTGATAATTATTGTAGATTGAGATAATATCTCATAGCTGGAAGTTTTTTAAATATCTGTATATGACTGAGCATACCACCATCTGAGTGGAAATATTCTTGGACACTTAATTATATAGTAAATAACTATAACTCATTTAGAAATGGCAGCAGTTAAGCAGCAGTAATAATCTAGTGTAGTAAAGGGCTAAAAACATGGGAGCGTTGTTCTTTTGGTCTTTGCTAAACAAGGGTTTATTGAGTGACGCACTGCCTGCACGTAAAGTAGAGGACAAATGTATCCAGGTTGTTGTCAAATATGCACTTTCAGCCTGTTCTGTTTTTTTTAGCAACACATAAGCTTTCTGAAAACTTGTCAATTTACTTTTTCACTGGATCAAAACCATCAAAAGTGAGAGACACCATCTTGCCTGCCTCTTTCTTTGCTGCTCAGCAGTCACAATGAGTTCCTCCAAGTTCTTTTGTGATATTTGCCTGTTATTGTAATTTATCCTGCATAATACTAGACAAAGCACGTTGAGAGCTGGAATTGTATCCTGTTTTTAATTACACTTATAGTGGACTGCTTGTTGCAAAGAAAGAGGCAGTAAGATGGTGCCTTGCTATTTTGTCAACACTGGACACATCAAAAAGAAAACTAATAAAATAGTTTCAGAATAATTGTCCTCGTTTCTGTTCTGCTGTGAGACTTAGGCAGACCCTCCAGCATTTCGCGATTTCGCGATTTACAAAAAAATCGCGAAATCGGCTGAAAGCCGCGATAGCCGCGATATTGACTATTTCGGCCGCGAAAAACAGGTCTCCTGGCAGACATAAAAAATGATGCCTTTTAATTGGCTGTACGCGCATACGTCACAACGTGAACTGCGCTGTACAGCCGTAATAGCAGGAAACAGGAGAGCGCCCGTATCTGAATAACAAAGAAGGGACATTAGTAGCTGACTTTGTTTGTGCCGTCGGCGCCATTGAGCATTTAAACCTAAAGGAGGCAGCACCAAACAAGAATAACCACATATTATTGCGAGTTAGCAAGCCAATCTTATTTATCAAAGAAGCATACCATGCGGCAATGTGTGTTTACTGTTGAACATAAACACGAGATGTTCATTAAACGCGCATACCGGCAGCTGCCAACCCGGTTCAATTACAGCCCACTGCGCCGCACACTTATAAAGGGGATCATATTGTTTCACTTCCATTCCTAGGAAGCGGTGGAAGGTCAGAGGTTGCCTGCTCGGTTCTCTGCACGGATTTGTATTATTTCGCAGCCGCTTGAAGGACGTGTTTTGGTGAACTCTCCCACAGGTAAGCAAGCGCCCGCCAGCTTGGACCTCTCGCGCAGAGAGAACTACATTTATTTTCCCATCTTTGCCGAAGTCGTGTGTAGAGATGGTATTCCATAATCTTTTCATTCCTTTATCTGTTTCCGAACTTCGAGTCGGTCACTGCCTGTCCTGCATTACAGGAGAGGGTCTGAGCAATAATCAGTTAATAGGGCGGGATATGCGGGTAGTAGTTTGAGGTGGAAAGCTCTTTTAGCGCAGGTGTAAACCTTCACGTGTTTGCGAATGAAGTGGGAGTGCATTTCACGTGGCCCAATACAACCAATGCTGCTAAATGCAAAATTGGAGTAACTTTGTTGACACACTGAGGCACCCAAGTTCTGCTGGACAGTTATGTTGCCATTTGCACACGAGTTAGTCACAGCCTGGAGAAATATACTTTCACATCATTTTACCATCACCATTCTAAAAGTTAACAATAAAACGTATTCTATTTGTTAGACTCATAAAACGCCTGGATACCCTTTTGGGTGATCAGTGTGCTTTACAAATCAACATACTGTGTTCCCTCTCTCTCTGCAATGCAAGGTTGTTTGTATTGTTGCTATGTCTTGCACGCTTTTCTTTTAACGCTTTCGTGAGTAGCTGCATGGCCCCTTCTGTGTGTACTTGACCTGCTACTTTTGTTCTAAACAATTGAAGGCCAGAAGAAGGGAAGCAATAATTGTTTGTTTACATTGATTGACAGGAAGCATACTTAAGGAATGACTTGCAGGGCTTATCCTAGTCTTAAATGGATCTTTCCTCCAAGTAAGTGTATGACCACCCACCTTCGAATGCACATCCCCCTCACCCCCCAAGAACTGCAATTCTCATTGTTAGAGGTCCAAATCTAGAGCCGCCCACAAAATTAACTTCCGTGCGCAGGCTTGTGGTTTTGGACAGTGGCTGCGAGTTTGCCGAAGTTAGCTGATGGGGGAGGCCACACTCCCCACCATTCTCTTGTTTAGGAGCAGCGCAGGCAACTCTGCAGCCCGGTGGCTTTGTATGAGCACATGGCGGTACAGTTATACTGAATGATAGGTGTATATGGAACAATATATTTGGTAACTCAGCTTTACATTACCAATTATTACTGAGTTTCACTTCTTCAGCTTACATTTTACATAGTGGTGCTGGATGCACAAAAAGAACTGAACCGTTTATAGATTAATTCTGACTTGTAAAATGTGCTGGAAATGTGATTAAAAAACAAAAATCAACAGCCATTCAAAACTCAAGCACTGGTGTTCCCGCCATACAAATACTTACGCCTAGGGAAAAGAGCTGTCGGAGCAAAGCCATGGCACAGCACAATTGCAGACAGGCTGCCTACAAACAGCACTGCTCATGGCGATGCACATATGAAGACAGGCTGCAGACCAGTAGCACAGATCATGGCACTGCATATGCAAGGACACGCCGAGAAGTACCTAGGAGGCACTTTTTGAACCCCAACCCACCCCCAACCCCCCTCCTCCCACACCAAAAAAAAGCTTGGAGAGGCTGGTGCCACAGAAATATATATTGGAAGGTTAGGGGTTTGAATACAAATTCTATGGTAGACAGCACACACCGTCTGAACAATGCTGTGGGTGGCGTCACTGGCGGGTACCACAAGGCGACATTGCTAGAGCACCCTCACAGGGGATGACACGCTGGTAGCCCAGTCCTAGGCGCTGCCTCCCCCCACTTGTGTAATGCACTGTACAGACCCTCCAGGATTTGAGCCTGAAAATGAATGATTATAAGTAAAATAAAGTGCCGCAAAAATGCCGCTAAATTTCCATATTTGTGCCGCTAAATTTCCATATTTGTGCCGCTAAATTTGCAAATCCATGCCGCTATATCCTGGGGGGTCTGCTTAGGGTGCATTGGCTGCCCAAACTGTTAGAGGTAAAGTCCATTTATGCATTACGGTATCCGCAGTCTCAAATTTCACTAGATATTTAAGACTGTCTTCAGTGAAGGGCATATTTCATGGAATGCTAAGAGGTTTGCCCTTGTACCTGCCTAAAGCTGAAAAATACATAACATCGTTCCTGGCAATTACAACATTAATACTGTTTATTTTGTGTGTGCATTTCCGTGTTTTGTAATATTTGCAACATCAATACTGTTAATTGCTGTTGCGTGGCACAATGCTATATATTCTCGAGCGACACAGAAAGAAACAAGCAGACGTGCACACACAAGCATTCCACACATTTCCTTTAATATCTTTTCCAAGAGTGTCTCTATTCGCTCCCCTTTCTCTCATATTTCACTCACACAAAAACAAACACAGGCAAGCAGATACACATAAGCAGACACTTACACAAAAGAGTCAGGTGGAATTCAAGCCATTTGAGCCTTGTTACCCCATGGCTTTCTTGATAGCGCTGTCACCGGGCTGCCTCGATTTCTGTGTTTGCAACACAGCATGATGGTGAACACCCGGACGGTATGCAAATGAGCCCAAGCTGAATAGTTCAGCGGGGGCTCGGCTCAGGTCTACAGAAGTGCCTGAGCTGTCAGAGAGGCCACCAGCACCAGCGTTTCATGAGTACCAGTACTCTTCTCAGCAGAAGAGAAGTGCTGGTACTCAGAGTGATAAAACTAAGAAGTGCCGGCACTCAGAGTGATAAAACTAAGAAGTGCCGGCACTCATAGTGATAAAAACTAAGAAGTGCCGCTACTCAGAGTGATAAAAACTAAGAAGTGCTGGTACTCAGAGTGATAAAACTAAGAAGTGCCGGCACTCAGAGTGATAAAACTAAGAAGTGCCGGCACTCAGAGTGATAAAAACTAAGAAGTGCCGCTACTCAGAGTGATAAAAACTAAGAAGTGCTGGTACTCAGAGTGATAAAACTAAGAAGTGCCGGTACTCAGAGTGATAAAATTAAGAAGTGCCGGTACTCAGAGTGATAAAACTAAGAAGTGCCAGCACTCAGAGTGATAAAAACTAAGAAGTGTCGCTACTCAGAGTGATAAAAACTAAGAAGTGTCGCTACTCAGAGTGATAAAAACTAAGAAGTGCTGGTACTCAGAGTGATAAAACTAAGAAGTGCCGGTACTCAAAGAGATAAAACTAAGAAGTGCCGGTACTCAGTACCTGTGAGTACCGGACCATTTAAAGCTCTTATTTTAGCTTGAACGAAATGGGAGCGTCCCATGTAAATTGAAAGTGTTCGATTCTCTATAGGGTGTGTTCCTGCAGAAGCCGCAATAATACATGGGATACCTACACACCATGCACATACGTTGCACTCTTAAGCAGCTTCATCTTGGGACTTGCTGAGCGATTTATTTGATCAGCAGATGCAGAAAATGATGCTCTTGTCTAGTTCAAGAATAACAACATGAGTGCGGCCCCCTGGGGGTGCTCAGCTGTAGAATTTAAAAATATCCTGTCTGCAGTGAGACAAAGGACACACGTGCCAAGTGTGGGTGAATCTGTTTTGATTTCAGATTCCACTGGGACGGACCCTAGCGGGCATGAATGAATGAATGAATGGACACGTGAAAAGCGCATGGGTACCAAAGGCCTCACACCGCTAGAGAGCGCATGGGAGTCTGTCTGCCAGTGCTGGAAGCTGCTCAGCCGTGGGGCTGCAGGATCACTTTCATGAAAACATCCTGCCTGCAAACAGAAACTCCTTGCCACACTTCAGCGTGACCCATGACCTTCTCAATGCTGGTGGTCACCAGTGCAGCGCATGGACTTTACTGTACCACTCTGACTGGGGCGGGCACGGTAGTTACCAGAAAGCTGCCGCCTGTTAGTGGTCAGTCTGATCCCGCATGGCAACAGCTGGGTGGACGCCCTCTCGTAAAACAACAACAGGGAAGGCGCGGGCTCCCTGATCCAAGGGGGTGCTGGCTGCAGGACCTGGAATTGTTTGTGACAGATGCACTCAAGCTCAGCTAGAATCATTGATTCGCCTGCAGGCACCAACATGCCTTTATGAGGCCCTGCAGTGTAAATAGTCACTGCCACGCGAGGCAGCAGGCTGTTGACCCAGCGCAGGCCAGGATGAACAGGCAATACTGTGAAGCTGAGCAAATAGAGAGTGCCTCGTGCCGGGGTCAAGAGCACTATACAGGCAGGCTGATGCATGTTAGTGCAGTCAGGCAGTCACCAGCGTGAACATGCGTGAGTCTAACGCCGGATGCGTGACCTTGGCAGGGCTGCCCCTGCGCTCAGTCCAAACACTCCCGATTACCCGAGGTCCCAAGCGGCCACTTCACAATATTTTGGGCCTGGAGGCTCCAGGAAAAAAAAGACGAGCAGACTCAGATCTATCTGGACCCACTTCCAGCCTCTGTCATTCCCACAGCTGTGCTGACATTATCAACACAACTGTAACTTCCACGTGACACGAGACTCTCCTGTAAAGCGCTTGAGCACCGCTGGGTGACGTCCGCGGTGTGAATATAAAATAAATACATACATAAACAGATAGCATTGGCAGTACCTCTTAGACAGATACACTATCATTGTGCAGAATAGTGTCACCGGCTCCGCGCATGCGCACCGCTGCTGCAAGTGTTTCCAAGATCTGAGCATGCGCAGAACAACAGGAAGGATGAGGTCATTGAGAACGGGTGGAAGGGCAGTGAGTGTAAAAAGAATCTGGGCATGCGCAGTACAGAAGAATGGGCCACTTTGAAAGCTGGGCATGCGTCAGAACCGTGAGCGATTAGTGTGCCGTATTATGGACATGCGCAGTACAACAGGAAGCAGGGGGTCTCCGAGAACACGTAGAACAGCAGGGAGCGTAACAACAATCTGGGCATGCGCAGTACAACGGTCCCAAGTCTACGAGACGGGAGCATGCGCAGTAGAACCGCCGAATGGTTAGTATTCCGTATCATACATATGCGCAGTACAATCATGACAGAGTAGAATACCATATTGTGGAGCTGCGCACTACAATCATAAATGATTAGTATATTTGCGTTAGACATGCGCAATACAGCCGTGAGGGACCCAAACCATGCAGTGAACATGCGCAGTACAGCCATCAGTGAGTAGTGTTCCTGTTGTGCGCATGCGCAGTACACTCGCGAATGGATAGTGCACAGCTCTTGTTTACATTCAGGAGTGACAGGAAAAGGCACCAACGAAATGTAGAATATCTGTGGAGACGCCAAAAAGCGGGAACTCCAGCGCAACTGAAAGAATAGACAAAGCTAGAGGTTAATAAGCCGGCTGTGGGCTCTGAAAAGGGGCATTCTGACCTCCATTGGTGTGGAACTATTTTTTTTTTTGTTGCATGTTTTTATATCGCGCGAACTCGACCCGCAGATATTGTAGCGCTCTACATGAGCACCGTATTTACATGACACATTCAGGCGCGGGGAGATGAAGTGATTTGCCCAGAATCACAAGATGTGGACGCGACCCGAGGCTCGAACCAGGGCGTTTATGCCGACTGACCACATCCTTGAGTCATTCTCCCACCTCGCCACCAAGACATGGAACACTCTCCCCATCCACCTACGGCACATCCAAGACCTGCTGACCTTCAGGAGGACACTCAAGACCGGGCGCGTCGAGCAGTAGCAGCGTCTGCCCATCCCCCAGCGCCTTGAGACCCTCGCAGGTGAGTACCGCGCTTTACAAATGCTAGGATTGATCGATTGATTGATTTCTGATTCCGGATTGAGAACTGTCTGGAAAGGCCCCTCTGCCATTGTCTTGTCTTAAAGTGTACTGAGCGGTATATCAGTTTGGGTTGTTATCGGAAGTTGGTAAGTCCCAGAGCAGCGCCGTCGACACTACTTGCAGAAGGCGCTGCACAATTTGTGATAACACAACAGAGAGACCTACGCTGCCGGGGTTTTCACTCAAACTCCGTAAATTACCTACCAGTCATGCATCCTCTTTTGTAGGAAGCATTTTCCAGTCGTTCCTAAGGCCTTTCACCTGAAGAGCTGTCATTTATTTGGCTGCTCATGTCATATGTTTTTGGGGCCTCCCAGCTTGAGTCTTTTGTACACCGCTTGTCCAAAGGACTGTGCAGTGTTTCTTGTTCTTTGAGCCGCCCGCCTCTGAATGGCTTAGAGTTGTTTCACCTTATGTTGGCTCTGCCGCCTGGAGAGTTTACTCTACTTCTGTCAGGCTTCTTACCTGGGCAGTATTATCCGCTTCTGCTAGACTTGTGATGTTTGGTTCTGCCATGACATGCTGTTCATTCTTCCAGGCCTGTAACCTGTACTCTTATTTATTTCTTCAGTACCCATTAATAGATTGTGTTTGGCTCAAGGTTTTTGCACCTGGGGTATTTTCCAAACAACACCTGCAACTTTAACGGAATACTGTCCCATAGCATAGGTCTGTCTTCCACCGTGACTTCTGTTTCCAAAGGCCTTGCGACTGGCAACATGGTGATTTCTGTAGTCTTGTTAAGGATGGAGTGTTGATAATTTCTTCAGGCCGCTCGTATTTAGTATACTCACATTCACTACATTTATGTGGCTTTCCACAACAGTTATACAGCACCAAAGTAACAAACTATGTGGCCAATTTGAGTAAATTACGCGGCTACAAGAGGCCAATGATGTGAAGCATATTACCATTAAGTAACTATTCAGAACCGCTTGGTGTGTTTGGTATTCTTCTCAACTCTGAATGCCTTGTTGAATAACAATGATGCGAATTTGAGTGTATATTAAAAGTGAACAAATGATAATGAATTCCTGTGAACTCGATGTGCCATGGGGGGGTAGGCCTGGAGGGAGGCCACGAGGAGTGTGGGCACGTGCAAGGGGGGAGTTATGGGCCCTCAGACAGACCGTGTCACGATGGGGGAGATGGTGCACAGGCGGTTTTGGAAGCCCGCAGTGGCATTGTGGCTTATGGCTGTCAGGCTGCAAACACCGTCACTTTTGATTCGACAGTGGTCTATGTTTTATGGTCAGAGTAGCACCCTAGAGCTACGCTTCACTGTTTTGCAGAATGCATGTGGCGCGGTTGTTGCAGTGCCCGGAAGGGGTTGGAGAGCTTTGGTGGTCGGTGAAACAGGGGTTCAGTTGAGTCAGTGGTTCCTCACCCTCTGCATTTCTGCTGCATCTGGGTTGGGGTTTGCGGTGCCAGACATGGGGGTGCTGCGCCCATGAGTGGGCCCAGGGAAGCCTGCGTTTGGATTGTTGGTGTGGCCTACTAGTGGGTTCAGTCGCAGGCACTAGGCACTTTGCAGGTGCGATGGCAGCGCAGGACATGGCTTTGCCTCCTTACCAGGGATGACGTCTCAGTGGATGGGGGACGGTGTTTGTGGTGCTAGTACCGGAGGTGGAGTGGATGTGGGCTGCGTGGCTTGTCCATGTGTTGATGGTGTAGTGCTGGTCACTCAGGGTTGGTGGCTTTGGACAAGCGCTGAAGTTCCTTGGAGGGGAGCTTTGGGGTTGCTCTGGCAGGAGGGGCGGCTGGTGCAATGTGAGGTGGCAGTATTGTATGATATGGCTGGGAGGCCTTATCGGGCAATACTACCACCATACACAGGAGAGGAGCGCAGATTTACACTTAGCTTGGTCCGGGTAGTACGTCACAGAGCAGTCAGGCACACTTAGTAACATGTGTTGAGCATTTCACAGTACCAACATTGAGAATAAGTAAATGCCGCCACTCGAAAGAAATCCGGACACCAATGTTGTAAATTTAAAAAGCGTTTAAAAATCAATGCAATACAAACTGTCAAATTTCCACCATTGAAGCTCGGGGTGAAGGTCATTGAGAATATTTACCTCTAATTACTGAAAATCTTGAAGAGCCCTGGGCGGGATCCTCTTGGAGTGGAAGGAAAAAACAAAGACCAGGCTGACTCGGGCTCTCATTGTGCCAAAGTCGAGGCATTTGAGCATCATTACATTTCATGGTATGCAATTCAGACCACAAGATGCATAAGAACAAACATGCCAGCTGGCAAGACGGCCCAGTGAGTCGAAAGCCCGAGGGAAGAGTTGTAAAGTGGAGGTCTCGCTCAGGTGTGAGGTCTGCGTTCTTGTGCTCCCCTCGCACCCCTGTGCCTCGGCTCATTGGAGAGGAGGGGGGTGCAGCTGCTGTTCATAGGGGTTCAGGCACCTCTTGAAACAGCTCAGCTGCTTGTAATGTACGTGCTCTGGCGAACACTGGTAAAGGAGCCCATGATGCCTACGCTTTGGCACCTTCTGGGGAGTCAGGCTGTTTGCACTGTCCCTGCTACATGAAAACCGGCCCTAGGAGGGGCCCGGCTGCTCGTAAAGCTTGTGCTGCTCCCTGTAAAGCAAGGCTGCTTGTTATTTCTGTCCACCCCTTCTAAGATTGCTGGGCTCTCAGGCCTATAAGCAGCTACCACATTTGGGTTAACTGTATCCAAACCCACAAAAACACACCCTGTTCTTTCGGGGCAGCTCCATGCCTGGTGCTTCAACAATAAAAGCACTACATCTGCCACACACCTACAACATCGCGTTCCCTCCTCAATATTCGCTTCTATCACCTAATGCCCGCTGCACCTCTACCCATGCCCCATTGTGCCATCTCACCTCAGCACCATACAACATGCCTTGGCACCCACTTCCTGCAGAGTATGCTATGCTCTCCAAACACAATCGCAGGCAGCCCGCCCCTCTCCCCTGGACCAGCCAAAAGTTCAGAAAAAATACCCCGTTCTCGCCAAGATGCTGTCACTGGTTCCGGCTGCTCTCAAAAGCGTGTTATTTACAACAAGGGGTGGTGATGGACAGAGTCTCTGAATTAAGCAGAGTACTCTCACCCAGTCAAAAGATCAGGGCTAGATCCAACACCGTTTTTTAGCTCATTGCACCATCCCAGTTTCAGAACCTGGCCGTATGCAAATTAGTCTGTCCCTGGCCCAGTGCATCATGGGAACAGGGCAGACCAGACTACAAAAGCCAATTCGTACACTGGGAAGGAAACAAGCTTCCGGGGACCGGTTTCTGGCATTACAGCCGTCTTCGGCCCGGCTTGCTTGAATCCTGATGGTGCAATGAGCAAGGGACTCACATCTGAGTATACCCTTCCACGCTTAGGGTGGACAAAATTATTTACAACAAGGGGTGGTGATGGACAGAGTCTCTGAATTAAGCAGAGTACTCTCACCCAGTCAAAAGATCAGGGCTAGATCCAACACCGTTTTTTAGCTCATTGCACCATCCCAGTTTCAGAACCTGGCTGTATGCAAATTAGTCTGTCCCTGGCCCAGTGCATCATGGGAACAGGGCAGACCAGACTACAAAAGCCAATTCTTACACTGGGAAGGAAACAAGCTTCCGGGGACCGGTTTCTGGCATTACAGCCGTCTTCGGCCCGGCTTGCTTGAATCCTGATGGTGCAATGAGCAAGGGACTCACATCCAGCCAGGTTCTGAAACTGGGATGGTGCAATGAGCTAAAAAACGGTGTTGGATCTAGCCCTGATCTCTTGACTGGGTGAGAGTATTCTGCTTAATTCAGAGACTCTGTCCCTCACCACCCCTTGTTGTAAATATTTTTGTCCACCCTAAGCGTGGAAGGGTATACTCAGACATGAGTCCCTTGCTCATTGCACCATCAGGATTCAAGCAAGCCGGGCCGAAGACGGCTGTAATGCCAGAAACCGGTCCCCGGAAGCTTGTTTCCTTCCCAGTGTAAGAATTGGCTTTTGTAGTCTGGTCTGCCCTGTTCCCATGATGCACTGGGCCAGGGACAGACTAATTTGCATACAGCCAGGTTCTGAAACTGGGATGGTGCAATGAGCTAAAAAACGGTGTTGGATCTAGCCCTGATCTCTTGACTGGGTGAGAGTATTCTGCTTAATTCAGAGACTCTGTCCCTCACCACCCCTTGTTGTAAATATTTTTGTCCACCCTAAGCGTGGAAGGGTATACTCAGACATGAGTCCCTTGCTCATTGCACCATCAGGATTCAAGCAAGCCGGGCCGAAGACGGCTGTAATGCCAGAAACTGGTCCCCGGAAGCTTGTTTCCTTCCCAGTGTAAGAATTGGCTTTTGTAGTCTGGTCTGCCCTGTTCCCATGATGCACTGGGCCAGGGACAGACTAATTTGCATACAGCCAGGTTCTGAAACTGGGATGGTGCAATGAGCTAAAAAACGGTGTTGGATCTAGCCCTGATCTCTTGACTGGGTGAGAGTATTCTGCTTAATTCAGAGACTCTGTCCCTCACCACCCCTTGTTGTAAATATTTTTGTCCACCCTAAGCGTGGAAGGGTATACTCAGACATGAGTCCCTTGCTCATTGCACCATCAGGATTCAAGCAAGCCGGGCCGAAGACGGCTGTAATGCCAGAAACCGGTCCCCGGAAGCTTGTTTCCTTCCCAGTGTAAGAATTGGCTTTTGTAGTCTGGTCTGCCCTGTTCCCATGATGCACTGGGCCAGGGACAGACTAATTTGCATACAGCCAGGTCCTGAAACTGGGATGGTGCAATGAGCTAAAAAACGGTGTTGGATCTAGCCCTGATCTCTTGACTGGGTGAGAGTATTCTGCTTAATTCAGAGACTCTGTCCCTCACCACCCCTTGTTGTAAATATTTTTGTCCACCCTAAGCGTGGAAGGGTATACTCAGACATGAGTCCCTTGCTCATTGCACCATCAGGATTCAAGCAAGCCGGGCCGAAGACGGCTGTAATGCCAGAAACCGGTCCCCGGAAGCTTGTTTCCTTCCCAGTGTAAGAATTGGCTTTTGTAGTCTGGTCTGCCCTGTTCCCATGATGCACTGGGCCAGGGACAGACTAATTTGCATACAGCCAGGTTCTGAAACTGGGATGGTGCAATGAGCTAAAAAACGGTGTTGGATCTAGCCCTGATCTCTTGACTGGGTGAGAGTATTCTGCTTAATTCAGAGACTCTGTCCCTCACCACCCCTTGTTGTAAATATTTTTGTCCACCCTAAGCGTGGAAGGGTATACTCAGACATGAGTCCCTTGCTCATTGCACCATCAGGATTCAAGCAAGCCGGGCCGAAGACGGCTGTAATGCCAGAAACCGGCCCCCGGAAGCTTGTTTCCTTCCCAGTGTAAGAATTGGCTTTTGTAGTCTGGTCTGCCCTGTTCCCATGATGCACTGGGCCAGGGACAGACTAATTTGCATACAGCCAGGTTCTGAAACTGGGATGGTGCAATGAGCTAAAAAACGGTGTTGGATCTAGCCCTGATCTCTTGACTGGGTGAGAGTATTCTGCTTAATTCAGAGACTCTGTCCCTCACCACCCCTTGTTCTCAAAAGCGTGTTAGCGCCCCGAGGCGTGCTTCAACTCGCTGTTTTGGGGTGTCAAATTGTTACAAATTAGGTAATATTAACCTGTTAAAATTCCAACGTTGTAAGGTAATACTGACACAAAATGTGCCGCATTATGCTGCAGAATTTGCCTTTTCTTTGTGCCTAATTTAGTTAGACCTAACGCATAACTTGGCCCTCCCCTGCCGCATACTTTCAGTGACCCTACTCATACGTAATGTAAATACCAACTCTGGGGCGTCCACCATTTTAAATGCTGCAGCCCTGTCACTGCACCACCTGTTGTGCACTCCTGAACTGCACCTATGTGTCCTTGAAGTGAGCACGGCTTGCATACAACAACCCCAAATTAATGTCACAAAATACCCATAATCCAACACAGCCGTTAATGAGTTAAAAAAGGAATTTTCCTCTAGGCGCTGCAATTTAACATGACGCCGGCCACAGCATTGCTGCTCGCTTCCTAAGTATTCACCTATCACTTCTAAGTTTAGGAAACGTAGGACATACATTCAATGCAAAAATTAATTAAATTCCCTGCTTTGTGGGTGAGAACCTACTTTCTATGGATATTTATTTGTCTATCTGTTTGTGTCTTCTACAGTTTCTATAGTCCCACTATGTCTGCTGGTTTATATGTTGTGGCTCTGATCTTCAAAAAAGAAGTTCACAAACAAGGTTTAGACATGGCATAAAATTACAATTAGGCTTAAGTTCTGTGAAAGTAAGATTCAGAACAGGGGATTCGATATAATGTCAGCCTACTTACTGCAAAGAAAAATCATAGTATTGTGGTAAATAAATAAATAATACCCTATTTTTGAATGAATAAATGAATAACAGATAGCTCAATAAATAAGAGTCAAGATTCGAGGTAGTGGGAGTTTTTTGCAGGTTTAATACAGCAAATACAGGAATAGGATGGCAAGGCCCAGCAGCGCTGCCGGGGTCAGGATCGGGACAAGGGAATAACTTTTTAATAACAGTGCATGAGCATATATACATAACGCAAACACATAGCATTACATTGCAATAGGCGTAGCAGTGGGTGGAGCAAAAGGCGTGGCGCGTAGTAGTCGCGAAAGATAAGGGTGAAAAGAGGTGTAACAGGGCGTATACATAGACATGTGATGTAAACGTAACAGAATATGTCATGAATGGGGCGGAAACCGTGGAGGGGGCTATCTGAGGAGCCGGGACCTCTAACCTGATGGTGCGCGCAAACTAGCAATGACGTGTTACTAGGAGAAGCTGGGGGCTATGAACTCTGTGCTAGGAGCAGAGACTGAAGTCTGGAGAGTCAGGGCGACATGTACCTAAGCAGTATCTAGTATCTGATGTTTAGAGAACATGTTGATATAAACTAGAAGTCAGGAGGGGAAAGGCTAACTTGATTCTAAGACTGGACCATGCATTATTCTGCATGTAGTGCGTGATGAAGAATATTAAATGACCATTAAATGCAGTATTTCTCTAACGTGGAGACATGAAGGCTAGACAATAACGGAAACTATCGATGCGATTCAGTAGCTTTAGGAATGCAGAGAAGGAGGACTGAACTGATAACTGGAATCATAACATATTCTTGGCAGACTCAGAGGCAGAGCCAGGGTGAGCCGGGCACTGCGAGGCAGGAAGTAAGTGAAGGGTCGAGGATACAGGTGGGGGCTGTATCGCTCCTCAGCGAGGTTTCAGGAGACAGGAGCTGAATCTGGTGTCCAGGCCCTTTTGAGGCCTAGAAACGGGGACTTTATAATGGAATAACGTGTACACTGAGAAACTTGGCAACGTAGCTTTACATAGACCTGATATTCGTAGTATTCACGAGAACTGGAAACTGGCATACTAGAGGTGGACACAACTATAATTGCGTCTTGAATCGAACATGGGGAATGCATATGCATATTTAATCATGCACACATAACATATGATGGATGACACGTAGGGACACAGAACATGGCAAAATTTACTTTTCCACATTCCCTCCTTTTCACTACGTTTCCATCAGGAAACATCAATATTCATGATACCATCTATCATTTCATACAGTATCATTTGCTCGTCTCGAATTATCCTGGAACGGGATTTAGAACGGGGCTTGGGACTAGGAATACAAGAGGTAGCACAAATGCCGCAAATCGCAGGGCCACATTGTATACAGAGGCAGCAGCTGAATATGATCGCTACTGCAATACCTAGAAAGGACAAGACTTTCCATCCCCAGGCGGAAATTATATTCCAGAACCAACCGGACCATGTCCAGGTGCCTGGATCTTGGTGTAACAGATGGGCAATTTTATGGAGTCTGGTTATAGCTGAATAAACAGACGGTGCGTTATTTGGAATGAAAATGCAGCAACTAGATCCGATGACTCTACAGGCCCCGCCCCTATCGGCCAGTATGACGTCAAGGACGAGACGATTCTGTAAAACGACAAATCTCATAGCAGATTGCTCTTCAGTTAAATTACCTAGAGCAGAGGCAGTCTCATTTACTACAACTTCAAGGGTTCTGGTTAACCTACGGATTAGCTTACTATTCTGGATAGGTCCTATAAAGAAAAAGAAACCTCTGTTGAAATCTGTATACTGTTCTAGAGCAGTTTCAGTATAATCGACAATTGGGGACTCCCTTCTATGTCTAATGTGTACTAGATGTGTGTTTCTATGATAATCAGGTGGGGCTAGGAAAACTGGTGGCAGTAGGAAGGCAATGTAACAGGTTCCCTCCCAATCGAGGGGCAGGCGAACATATGCAGTTTGACCACAAATAAAATAAGAATGACGTGAAGCTTTGAAAATGGATTTCCCACTGTCACTATACTTGACAATAGTAGTACAATCACTATGTCCTACATGTACGGAACCATAATTTCGGACACATAATTCACCTTTGACTGGCAGTACTGAAATAGCAGGTAAGTCTGGAGTAGTATCAGACTGAACATTCAGGACCATGAAATTCGAAGAATAGTTACCTAAATTATACACTTCATTTTCTAGATCTAACCCGGTTCTGTGGGGAAGACCTTGCTTGTCTGGAAAACATGTACTGTTAAGAAAAGACATATCTGTTGAGGATGACGTTAACGTGGACCATGCTCCACACGAACCATTATGTGAAAATGGATAAGGAAAAAGTGGCAGAACTCCCTTCGGTATCTGGAAAGGGGGGAGTCGACCACACACCCAACAATTAGTGGCATTGCTGGTCTGATGTGAGTAATGTAACATGCGGATGAAAGAATTATTTTTCATAGCGAGGCGGTAAGAGAGTTCATGAGGAGGCAGATCACTAAACGTGTGCTCTACTGTAGCATTAGCAGACTTATTTACATGAAGAACTGGGAAATACAAGAAAAATGCATAACTGGTGCAGGAAATCATAATGCTGAGAAACAATATGAAACATAGAAAAACGATACATCGAATTGAGTTTTGACTAACTCTCTCACTATGGAGGTCTATTTTATACATGTCAGAAACAGTCTAACCGTTTCACCTAGGGGAGGACTTAGACAATCAAACTGGCTGACTTATTTTACTAGACCGGAGTTTTAACTTATACTCCTGTTGCGGAGTTTTCTCTAACAGGGGGGGTGTAGTAACATTGTCTTTTGCGGGACAGTCCTTGAGAACAATATTTTGGCAATCCTTCAAATCCTGGGAAATGTTCTTTGAGACGGGTTTCAGTCCATAAAACTTTTTTATATGAGAAAGGTGCACCCAGCCTTTGCGACCTTCCAACTTCACGGCTGTACGGGTGGTGAGGAGGACCTGTCGGGGCTCCTTCCAGCGTGGCTCCAGCGGACTTGAGCGGTCAAAATTGCGGACAAGGACCATGGATCCTGGAACAATTTCATGCGGTGCCACCTCGGTATTGTCTGGAAATGCGGCGGCAACCTGTGAACGACAAGAGTTGAGGGCAGACATCAAGGAAGCTAGGTAATCTGTCAGCATATTACTTGAAACATCGGTAATACTTCGGGGTCTAGGAGTACCCCACATGTTAGGGGGGCGGCCGAAAACGACCTCATACGGGGACAGACCTGATCTGGAATGTGCGACCATGCGCATATAAAATAAAGCGACTGGCAGGGCTACTAGCCAGTCCACACCTTTCTCTTTACACACTTTTGCAATTCGGATTTTCAGAGTCTGGTTATGTCTCTCTACGAGACCGGCTGCTTCAGGATGGCGTACACAATGAAACTTCCACTGGTACCCCAACAAAAGGGAAACATGCTTCATCAACTCAGATGAGAATGGCTGGCCGTTGTCAGAATATACGACTCTAGGGAGTCCATAACGGGGGAAGAACTCACGAACCAACTGCTTGGCAGTGGTCGCGGCTGTGTAATCTGGGACTGGATATGCTTCTGTCCACCTGGACAAAGCGCATACAACTACAAGGACATACTTGAAACCTCGACATCGCTCCATCTGAATATAATCCATCTGGAGGACTTCAAAAGGGTGGTCAGGAGGCTGGAATCCACCTTGTTCCACCGGGACACTTTTACCTGGATTAAACTGACAACATATCATACAGGTACGGACTTTCTGCTTGGCTGCAGCTCGTAAATGCTTGTTGAACCAAATGTTCTGGATACTGTCTAACATAGCTTTTTCTCCTAAATGTGCTGGACTATGTGCGGTATTAATAATGACTTGAACCATAGAGTCGGGGAGAAACCATGTGGCTCTACCCTTCGTTAACCATGCTTGATCTGTCTGGACCCCTCCTTGTTCGGACCATTTCTTGATTTCTTCGGGAGTAGCATGTAACTGGATATCTATGACATCTTGTGTAGGGTCCTTAACTGTCATGCATGTAATCGGATCTGGAGTGTGTGTCATGTTAACTGGAATGTCTAGAGTCTGTGCTGTGAGCTTGGCTGTGCGATCTGCTAAATCGTTACCTTGAGAAATAATGTCAGTAACTTTCGTATGTGCTTTGCACTTCATGATAGCGATAGATGTCGGTAAAGGTATGGCATCTAACAGAGCTTGAATAAGGAGACCATGCTGAATCTTGGTTCCATGAGAAGTCATGAAACCTCTCTCCTGCCAGAGCACTCCGAAGTCGTGTACAACTCCAAATGCGTAGCGTGAATCTGTGTAAACATTAACTTTCAAGTTCTTGGCGTGTATGCAGGCTTGTGTCAGAGCAACTACCTCTGCTGCTTGAGCGGACAGGGTGTCAATACGGTGTGTTTCAATAACTTCGGTGTCAGTAGTCACTGCATACGCGGCAACTAGTTCTCCTGTACTTGTTCTCATACATGAACCATCCACATAAAGTGTCAGGTCGGGGTCTGGTAACGGAGTATCTGTCAGATCTTGTCTTGGCTTTGTCGTAATGTTAACTACTTCCACACAGTCATGTGTGGCAGAATTCGAAGTAACTGATGGTAACAGTGTAGCAGGGTTCAGGATGTTGCAGCGTCTGATTTCTATGTGTGGCTGGAACAGTGTCAATTCATAACCTGTTAAACGTGCAATTGTCAAGTGCTGAGTTTGTGTTCGGTTTAAAAGGACTTCCACGGAATGTGGAACTTGTACTGTCAAGGTATGTCCTAAGACTATGGAATCACTTTGTCTGATAGCTAGGGCTGCGGCTGCAACTGACTTGAGGCACGCAGGCAGAGCCTGGGCTACAGGATCTAATGTGCTCGAAAAATAAGCACAGGGCTTGTATTGTCCTGCTTGATCTTGTGTGAGAATAGATAATGCTGTACCTTCGCGTTCAGTGACGAAAAGTGTAAAAGGCTTACTGTAGTTCGGTGTCGCTAGAACTGGAGCTTGGCATAGGGCTTTCTTTAACTCATTGAAACTAAGTGTATGTTCAGATGTCCAAGGGAGGACAGTCGATACGGCTGCCTCCTGTGTCGTTAACTGTATCAGTGGCTTGGCTAGAAATGCATACTGAGGAATCCATTGTCTGCAGTAAGAAGTAAGGCCGATAAAAGCACGTACCTCCTTCTGGGTCTTGGGCTGAGGAAGACTCGCTATTAACTGGATACGGTCTGGTGTCAACTGCCTACCCCTCTTGGACAGTAAGTGTCCTAAGGGGACACCTTGTGCCCCATCTCGGCTAGGAAATACAAGACTGTAAGGGATGCTCGCTCGCAAGCACGTTCAGAACGGGCTGTGATCAGGAGATCATCGACATACTGGAGCAGGGCAGTGTCAGTTGGCATGTGAATGTTGTCTAGTTGTCTTTTAAGTGCTTGACTGTAAATGCTAGGGCTTTCTGTGAAACCTTGAGGAGCGCGTGTGAACATATAGCTCCTTCCATTTAAACAAAATCCGAAAAGGAACTGGCTGTCTGGATGAATAGGGACACTGAAAAATGCGTTCTTGAGGTCTATGACAGTGAAGAACGTGGCTTCGGAATCAATGGCTGTCAATAGGGAAGAGATATCTGGGACAACTGGGTACTGAGGAATAATACACTTATTAAGCTCTCGTAGGTCAATCACTAATCGATATACTGGGGGTGCATTTGGATCAGTACGTTTCATGACTGGAATGATCGGAGAATTACATACGTTGGAGTCAGTTTCTACAACCACTCCTTGAGCCATGAGCTCGTCAATAATTTTGGATAAGGCTGCTACAGCCTCAGGTGGCAATCTGTACTGTCTGATTCGTGGTAACACTACACCTGGCTTGAGAGTCACACGATAGGGTGTGATTTGCATGTAACCTACATCAGTTGGACCTTGCGCCCATAAGTGCTGCGGAACATTAGACAATCTGGGATCAAAATCTCGTAATACATAGTGACCCTTAAAGTCACGTAGGAACAATCGTATTCCCTCTGGGGAACAGCATATAACTGCACCTAATTCTTTCAGTGTTTTAAGGCCTAATAGGTTTTCTGGACATGACTTAGTAAGTAACAGATCAGTAGTACGGGACAATGGACCTACTTCTAGAGTAACTGGCTTTGAAATTTCATTTACGATAGGTTTTCCTGAAAATCCAAGGGAAACATTTCTTGAGCCTGAGAGCGGAGCCCCTGGAACTTCGGCGTGACTAATTGTGGTCCTACTTGCCCCTGTATCAATCAAAAACTTTCTGTCTTTCCCTAATACTTGACTGTGAACATAGGGACCTTCTTGATCTACAGGTATCTCGATGAGAGGCAAGCCTACCTCCCTCTCTAGGCTGTTTCATGAATACTGTTGGTACTCTGGATACTCAGACTGTGCATACTGGTACATCTGCTGTGTGACGTGCTGTGTTGTAGCAATAGGCTGCGGAGCTGTAACTGTCTGTGGCGCATTCTGTGGCTGAGGAATCTGTGAAACTTGTTCTTGTCTAGGCGGACGTGGTCTTTCTTTAGTCTTACCAGTAGCTATGTTGTGTTTCAGAACTGCACACTCATTTATAAAATGACCTGGCTGTTTACAATAATTGCAGTTCCCTTTAACGGGAGCTGCAGGATGACTGGCTTGATTTGGACCCCTCTTCTGACTGTCTTGAGGAACAGATTGTGCAACTAGTACTTTCATTTTCGTGTCTTTCATACGTTTTCTCTCGTGTTCTTGTTCTTCCCTGATCCTATTCTGGTGGTATTGGAGCATCTGCAACATCTGGGACGGGGTATTAGCTTGCCAGGTACTTTCGACTTTCAAAACTCGATTTTTAATTTGTGGGCTTGAATTCTCGACTAATTTAGTAACAAAAAGGTGAGGGTATGATTCACTACTTGTCTTGAGGCCACTGTTGATGCTAAAACATTTCTCAAATCTAGAATAAAAATCACTGATATCTTCGTCTTGTTTCTGTTTACAGGCTGAGATTGCATCCCAGTCTTCTTTTCTAGTTGTCAATAATCTAGGTAAAACTTGTATTAATAATTCTGGTAATTCTTTACATTTCGCTCCAAGACCGGTACCTGGTACTCGTGCCTTATCTTCAGCTTCTAGAACTGCCCAATCGATCTTTTTCTCTCCCACCTCCCATTCTTTTTCCTTGAGCTTTTCATACACCCCTGCGGGCAGCAGAACCTTTAACATTTTAATTATATCTGGATACGTGTATTCTCCCATACGGAGCATGTCTTTTAATTCTCTATGGAACCCTGCTGGATCTTTATCATGACAGGGAATTAATTTCTTCATCTCTAGGAGTTCCATCTTTGTAATCGGAGTGTAAACAAACACTCGTTCTAGTTCGCCACCCGTTCCTCTAACTGGGTGGACTTCTCGTAACGGATTCTGTCTCTCCATGTAAAATGGTTTACCTTCTGGGGGTGAGACATGAACAAAATGCGGGTTCAGAAACGTTCTATATTTGTGACGCTGTTCTAGAATGACACTAATTAAGTCGGTACCTAAACCTTTCCATCTATACTGGAGTAACTCGTTCAGGACATCATGTAACGGGCCTGGATCAGAGTGCTGACCCTCATACAATGTAATGAGGTGCTGAATCATATACATACCCACCAGTCGCTGCTCGGCTGGGGGCATTTTTAGAAACATTTGTGCCACTATTTCGTCTGGAAAAGTGGTAGAATCAGTAATCCATCGGACTGCTGATCGGGCTAGTTCTTGTTCATGCATGGTACTTAACTCACTGTAACCGATTCGTGATTTCAGAATGTGATCGGTAGCTTGAAACACTTGTTCTAGAGAACCTTGTTCTGGTGCTGGATAATGAAAAATAGACTTGTGTTCTAGGCGTAAATGGCGATCTGGAAATCTAGATTTTCCTACATACGCTATTCTGTCAGGATTCTCGTCGTCTAACTCTTCAGGATCAGAGTTACTTTCTTTCTCGCTTACTTGTGCTGCTTTACGCTGTTCGTGTAATTTTATTATTTCTTTACGGATTTTCTTGTACATACTCTCCATAGCACCGACGGTCTTGTGCTTACCCTCGGCTATATTATCACTCCACCTTGTCAGGGTTTTCATTTCAGCCGGATCTTTAGACGGGTAATCTTGTTCTCTTATTAGACAATTGATCAGAAACTTTAATATCATGAGCTGGGTCTCAGCTTTCCTTTGAGACATGGCCTCGCTAATACTATCTGGATCATCCCCTGTACGGATGAAACGATATATTCTGTCTAGATCTTCTTTCATATTCGGTAAGGTGACTAGATACTCGGCCACCTTTCTTACGCGGAATGAATATAAAACCATATTATCCTCGCCTGGGACTGGATCATAGCCGCATTCGGCAAGGGATTTTCTTATTTCTGCTACAGTCTGATGTCTGGGCGTACGCTGTGATGCTTGTATATGTAATTCGGCTGTCGTTAAACGCTTGTGTGGCGGCGGGGTTTGAGGAGTACCTCCCCCTGCGGCCCCTAAACTAGAGTCGTCTACTGAGGCTCTTCGTCCTGGCAGAGTGGGAAATGGAAATGTAGGCTGGACTTGTATGGCGGGCTGGACCGGGGGTACCGTAACAGGTACTCCGGTGTCTGGAGGAGCGGGAAGTGCCTGATTTACAGGGACTGGCGGAGCGCGAACAGGATTTGCATATTCTGGGACTGTGTCGTCCAAATAGGACGAAATAAAAATATCAGCTGCGGTCTGTTTGTGACGTAGCTTGGTCGGAACTAATGGTGGCGGGAAATTACTGGATGCCTCTGGGGTCGCTTTTGGCAAGCCCTCGGCAAGGAGAGGATACATACCCCTAATAAGGGCATGCCTCTGTCTGTCTGACTGTTCGGCTTTGACTTGTTCACCTATCTCGATTAGTTCTTTTTCTTGTGCTCGTTCTAAGGATTCTCTACTTAATTCTGACTTTCTGATTTCCTTTTCAGTTCTTTTATGAGCTTCTTTGCGCCATAACTCGATGGCATCTTTCTGTGACTGTCTGGCTTTCTTTTTCCATAATGCCTCTTCTACTCGCATGATGCACTCGGCATCCCATGTACCCGATACGGGCCATCTATACTTTTCTTCTAACTGTTTGGTATAATCTACCCATAAATCTAGATATAATATGGCACTTATGCCATGCTTCTGATACATAAAATGACCTGGACTGTCCCTAGGCGGAACCGGAACTGCTGCTTCCAGCAGACCCTTTCTGGTTTTTAACTGACGTAATTTCGAAAACAAGGGCATGACTGGACTGTAATCTAGACACAATACAATACACAATGAACACGATACTTATTCCCCATTCATACCACGACATTAAAATACATGAAGAACATTTAAAAATAACAGTTCGAACAGAATACTACCTGGAATACGGAACACAGAATACATGAATTTTCTCGAGAACAGAACTGACTAGAACAGGAACTAGATGCACTGCTGAAACAGTACGAAACTTACCGGTCTCATAAAGAGACACGTCAGGACTCGCATCCACCGAAGTGGACACTTCGTTTGTGGGTCTGTGTACCACCAACCCACGGACCAGAGTCAATTAAATTGACCCTGTCTAGATACTACCCCAGTAACGGTACTCACCGGGCAGCAAGAACGGAAGGCCTCAGACTGGACTGGACTGCCTCGACGTCGGACGGACGAACTTCGGACTTCTGTTACGGGTGGGCCTCCGGATACCTCGGACCTTGGACTCTCGGCTTGGGCTCTGGTCGGGACTCGCCGCGTTCCTCCACCGTCTCGTTTGGATGCTGGACCGCCTCCTCCGTCTCCTCCGTGGGCCTGAGGGATACTTGAAGCAGAAATATCTGCCGGTGCGCAGAAGAGTTCCGTCACGACTGCAGAGGGTCAGGGGGTCGGCGTGGCTTCACCGACGCGTGGGGAAAGGGCAAGTCCCTATTCGGGCGCCATTATGTGGTAAATAAATAAATAATACCCTATTTTTGAATGAATAAATGAATAACAGATAGCTCAATAAATAAGAGTCAAGATTCGAGGTAGTGGGAGTTTTTTGCAGGTTTAATACAGCAAATACAGGAATAGGATGGCAAGGCCCAGCAGCGCTGCCGGGGTCAGGATCGGGACAAGGGAATAACTTTTTAATAACAGTGCATGAGCATATATACATAACGCAAACACATAGCATTACATTGCAATAGGCGTAGCAGTGGGTGGAGCAAAAGGCGTGGCGCGTAGTAGTCGCGAAAGATAAGGGTGAAAAGAGGTGTAACAGGGCGTATACATAGACATGTGATGTAAACGTAACAGAATATGTCATGAATGGGGCGGAAACCGTTGAGGGGGCTATCTGAGGAGCCGGGACCTCTAACCTGATGGTGCGCGCAAACTAGCAATGACGTGTTACTAGGAGAAGCTGGGGGCTATGAACTCTGTGCTAGGAGCAGAGACTGAAGTCTGGAGAGTCAGGGCGACATGTACCTAAGCAGTATCTAGTATCTGATGTTTAGAGAACATGTTGATATAAACTAGAAGTCAGGAGGGGAAAGGCTAACTTGATTCTAAGACTGGACCATGCATTATTCTACATGTAGTGCGTGATGAAGAATATTAAATGACCATTAAATGCAGTATTTCTCTAACGTGGAGACGTGAAGGCTAGACAATGACGGAAACTATCGATGCGATTCAGTAGCTTTAGGAATGCAGAGAAGGAGGACTGAACTGATAACTGGAATCATAACATATTCTTGGCAGACTCAGAGGCAGAGCCAGGGTGAGCCGGGCACTGCGAGGCAGGAAGTAAGTGAAGGGTCGAGGATACAGGTGGGGGCTGTATCGCTCCTCAGCGAGGTTTCAGGAGACAGGAGCTGAATCTGGTGTCCAGGCCCTTTTGAGGCCTAGAAACGGGGACTTTATAATGGAATAACGTGTACACTGAGAAACGTGGCAACGTAGCTTTACATAGACCTGATATTCGTAGTATTCACGAGAACTGGAAACTGGCATACTAGAGGTGGACACAACTATAATTGCGTCTTGAATCGAACATGGGGAATGCATATGCATATTTAATCATGCACACATAACATATGATGGATGACACGTAGGGACACAGAACATGGCAAAATTTACTTTTCCACAGTATGAAGCACATACTTCGCACAGCATTGCTGGCCTCCTTCTGCCTCCCCTCCACTCCCTTCCTGCCTTTCTATGATACAATCCTCTAGTCTTCTTTTCTCTCTCATTATTCTCCACAACATCCACTCTCTAATGCCTTATGTTCTTCCTCTTCATCAGCTATTACTTGCTTACAGTCACTTCATTCCTCTCTCCTTCTCTTACTTCACTCCTTTCTCTTCTCCTGTCCTCCTTCCCTTCTCCTCATTACTTACATCACCTCGACCCCACTCTCTTTTTCGCCTCATACTCCCTCTCTTTCTCGTTCACTGATTCCTTCTTTTGTCTCCTTTCATTGTTTTCCTTCATACACAAACTACCTATCCCTCTCATTCTTACTTTCTATCTATTTTATACAGCTCTCAGCCCTATCTATTCACCTTACCACATATTGACAATACACAAATAACACTACATACCACAGAATTCCACCTCACACAATTCAACAACTAACAATTCCAATTCAAACCTCATAATTCTACTTCAAACTACATACATCCACTCCACTCCAAACAACTAAACATAAATAAAAAACAACATCATTTACAACGTAAAAAATTCAAACTTCCACAAATGCGAGACCGAATGCATTGCAAATGCTTGTTTTTCTTTACAGGAAATCTTGTTTCTTTGTGAAACTCTCCTATACATATAGTGGAGAAGCGTGGCTCAATGGTTAGAGCGTCAGACCCTGATGCAGAGGTCTGGTCCAGCACCAGGGTTCAATTCCCGCCTCGGCGGGTCTTGGGCTCAATGCCCTCGGACCTGATAATTCTCGCCTCGGTGCCTATTCTAATCATGGGTCCCACTCTGCAACTCTGGGCAATAGCTGGCTTAATCCCCACAACGGCCCCAACAGCGCTGGGATGCCTGGCTTCACCTTGGGGGTGCCCAGGAGTGGACATTTCAAAGGGAAAAGGGTTCCACAGCGGTATGTGTACAGCGCCAGGAAACCCCAGTTGGAGTATCAGTGCGCTTTACAAGTACAAATTCATTTCATTTCATACATGATGTGGAAAGCTTTGAGAATTTGGGATATGAGCACAGTGTGAGTTTATTAGACACATCATAAGATATAAAATGTTGGTTTTCATTTCAGATATTGTATGTCTGAATACTTGTGATACCTTTAGGCACAGGATGTCTGCCTTGGAATGAGCTATTTCTTCCACCTAGGTAAGAGGTATAAATTGAACATTAGTCACTATTTTGAGTAATAGGAGTAGTTGTGTGGCTTTCTTTTGCTATTTGATTTAAATATTCACTTTTTACAATCTGTTTATGGATAACTGTTCTCCTAACACAGGTGTTCTCTTCAGTGGTCACTAGGTGTCTTCTCTTTGGTATTGAATGACGCACTACTCAAACTCTTTCCTTTTGATGGTTTCTCTTGTTTGTGGTTGCACGGTTCTTAACTATAATTTTAATCTCAAGAAATAACACACACTTTTGTGCACCAGGGATACAGTGGTTGATTACTACATGAGAATGAGATTATGTGCTCAAGTATGTTTTTACTCTGTTTACTAGAGGCCCTGCTGAAGTTGATGGTAGATATACCATATTGAAGAAACACGAGTTGGCTACAAAGGTTATCAAGACTGCTGTATGCATGTGGAAATATGAAATAAAGCACTACTGATTACACTGGACATTGGACTGTAGGACATTGAATAACTCTTAATTTTGGTGTTCAGGGGATCTTATAATTTAGTGTCGGAAGTCCCGGCTCCCTATTGGAGTGTTTGGTGGCCACATCTTCTCCTTGGAGCACCTCTATGAATTAGCTGTTTCAGATAAATTGGGTACACACATGTTTGCGCAATCTTATGACCTTGCCACTTGTCTATCTTAAGTTGTATGCTGTAACTTTCATTCGTTGTTTCTTAGTTCTGCTAATTTCACAAAACTATATTGATTACCTCTTGCTGTTTTTAGGTTTATCAGTTAATTCAATATCATCCATGTGTGAGTGTGGCTAAAGTATCTGTTCTCCTGCAGATTGGTACGCCTGATTTTAGGAGTGTCAGCTGAGGTATACTTTCAGGATAACAAGCAAGGTACGTAGCATCTAATGGGGAAGTGGAAATGGCAAAAAAAGAATCACTGACATTATTTATGTTTTTCTTGTTCAGATATGATCTACTGTCTGAAGGGTGGCTGACTCACAAACCTTCAGATGCTAAGGATTGCTGACTTACAACCCTTCAGATGCTAAGGATTGCTGACTCACAAGCCTTCAAATGCTAAGGATTGCTGACTCACAAACCTTCAGATGCTAAGGATTGCTGACTCACAAACCTTCAGATGCTAAGGATTGCTGACTCACAAGCCTTCAGATGCGAAGGATTGCTGACTCACTGTCGTGTATTTCTATAGGTTCTGAATCGATCCCCCTATTCCTGACCCTATTCTGGTTAAACTAACTAGCTGGTTAACTAACAGTCAGCCCATGAGGCAAGAACAGCCCCCATGATGCAGATACCGTTATCTGACGCAGTCACACTACGGCACAGGAACGTGTTATCTGATTAGGTCATAACGCTTGAGATCTAATTAGACAAGCGACATTCCTCCAGCCCCTGATAAGGCATACGACGTTCTCATAACAAATCAAACCTATGACAACCTGGATAATCCGTGCGGCCATTGTTTTGATTTCACAGAGAACTTTTGCAAAAGAATGTGCTAACGAGCAAGTCGTATGACATCTTTATTGACGTACCTATGTCCATCCTTACGTCAATCTCGGCACCTTTAAGGTATAAATATTGCCGACCTTGCCCTATGCAAACACACGCGTGGTGACAAGACGGAGCAGCCATACTTGCCGAAGCCGAGAGCAGAAGCAGACCCCGCTGGCAGCAGCCCCGCCTTCCTGACGCGCTGAGAGACGCGCTGCTATCTCAAGCCGAGAGACCCAGCACCGGCGCTTCCGGGTAGCCCTCGCAGGCAGCCTGGGATATCGAGAGCAGAGAAAGAGATACCATTCCTCATTCATCCTAAATTCCAGGTACAGAACTGAATAACCCCTCACAGAGAATTCTTTAGTTATTCACTTGGCAAAAACAAACTTAACTTAAACTGTAACTTTCTATTCCCGCCCACGCATTAGACTTAGGTCAGGTACACGGGGTAGGCGTATTTAGAAACACCAGTTGAGTACGTTTAGTCAAATGTATATGTGTATGTAAATATATTTTAATCATTTTAAACATCATATGGCTCAGAAACCATATCAATGTTTTTACAGTATTATTTTATACTATTGCTTTTAATGTATGCACTTTACTTAACTATAAGTATTGCAATAATATCGATCCATTTCTCATGTATGAGAAAAGAGACTGATCAATAAATAACACCTTTTTATTGAACACGCCCGTCTCTTCCTTTTCTCTACATTCTGATGAGACTAAGAATGCACGTACTGACTGAGTAAAATAATTGCCTTGTTCTCACACGACTCTCGAGATTGACTCTTGATTAGGGGAGAGCAAAGTTGTCATGTTCTATGGTTGTCAGAAACTAAATCCCTTCTTGTCTAATCAGGGAAGTTAATCCTTCCTTGAACATTCGAGAAAGTTTCTAGCGAACTCTGAGCTTAGCTGGCAAACCCAAAAATTAAGTCTAGTATCGACAGTAGTAGACCTAGTTAACGTCTGGTCTAGGCCTTTACTGCTGTAGGTACTATTCCAATGCGCAGAGCCTATTGGGAAGATAGGAGCTACACTACATGGCGCCCAACGCGTTTGGAAAGGGCGATAAAACTAACGTAAGACATTTAGAGTAACTCAGTCGTGCTTTCTCACTCAGACCCCTTTTCCCAAATACTCCAAAGACGTCTGGAGTGGGTGAAAGGTTATATCCTCCAAAACCTCGCAGGAGGGAACTCCTATGTATGGTTTTTGGTCAAGTCAACGTTGAAGGATAAAAACAGTTCCAAAATATTGTGCATCTAATCTCTGTTTCCATAAAGAAACCTGATCTGCAAATAAACATAATACCATCCGGTCAGTAAAATGGCTGAAAGTGATGATGAAAGAGAAGCAGTTAGATTAGCAGCTGAAATAGCAGCAGCTGATAATACAGCACTCGATGCAGACCCGGATATAATACTCATCCAGGTCGCCAAAAGGAGATCTATAACCTTAAAACTTATAGAAAATGGACTGACACCTAGAGGTGGAACAGTCATATTCGTAATTGAGGCACACGAATATCGGCAGACAGAGGTATACTATACATGGATACATTTTCCAGCAGCTAATGCTGTAACAAAGTACTTCCACTATTACAAAGTAGAGGAACCTCCTGAAATGTACACTCCTTTCGAGGAGGTGGAAGTATCACTCAAATTCCAAGAGCATTTGCTCTTATTTGATGGCGCCCTAAAACATAATAATCACATAACCAGGCTCAGTCCTTTAGGTAGACCAGGAGCAACGTGGCCGGTCTTAGCCGGATACACACCACATCCAGACATCGACGAGATGCCTGCACCACAGCTGTTAATACAGCTAAAACAATTACTAAACATTCACAGACAATTAGTTCAGTATGTAATGCGGACTTCAACAATTCAGCCAGCGATCAAACTTCCACAGCTGACCCCTCACCAGGGGAACACAAATAAAATCACACCACAGAACATCCAATCCTGCCTAGGTAAAGTTCCAGCTAAACGGGAACAAATACCATTCTGGTTGGCACAGAAAATAACCCAAATAGAGGCGGTGTTTCCTGACACCACCCCATTAGAAAAACACAGGATTCTGACTATATGTCTCCCAATGGGAATCGCACCACACATTGAGGACTGTGACACTTGGGGTACAGTCTTTGCTTCCATCTATACAAAAACGCACGGTGTCCCATCCATTTCGGTGATACCAGATGTGCTAAAACAAATTCAAGATGAATACGGTCCAGAACCTGCTTTAACTCTTGGTATGAAATTACTGAAAGACTTCAAGCAGGTCTCGGCTATATTACTAGCCAACATAAAAGGTGAAGCAGCAAACGTGGCGATCCGCCAGAGGTTAAAAGAGACAGATATAGCAGACCAACCAGCTGAAATTGCCAGAATCATAGAAAAATCCTATGAAGAACTAGGCAGAGATAGTCTAGGTGGAATACCAGTAAAACCGCAACTGACTACAAGTCCAGAAAAAATATTTTTAAATAATAATAATTCACCAAAAAAGAACTGGGATGGAAACAAACAATCCAATCCTAAAGAAAAGAAATTCCAGTCCCGAGGGAGGTCTCCTAGGCGAAGAGAGAAATCTCCAAACCAAAGACAAAGGTCACCGCAGAGTGACCCCTCTGGGAATAGATATAACCTTAGAAATAGGGATAATATTAAAAAACCTGATAGATATCAAGACATTGATACACGTCCCTCTCAATCTTTTCAGAATTCCTCGCAGAAATCGGAAAGAAGAGGACGATCAGAAGAGCACGCCAAGTCCAAAGACAAGGAACCTGCTCAGCTAAAAAAGAAATTACAATTTCCAAAAAAGAAGGTAGCCAGTATCAAGGTAGTTAACAATGCCGAGAATACTGAGGACACAACTGAAAAACGGAGAATGGGCTCAGACAATGCTAGACAGCGCAGCAGAGGTGAGCATAGCTCGCAAAGTCCTTATGAATCATCTGGAGACAGTGGACACGAATGAATACCTTCAAGTGGAAACTGCAGACACCAGAGTTAGCAAGCCCCACAAGATATACGAGATAACATTACGTATAGAGGGAGATAAGACTAGGAAAATAAGGGGACTATTTTGGGATAACCTCTCCAAAGGCTATGATATCCTTCTAGCTGAAAAAGACTGGCCACCAGAGTTTGTCAGGGAGTGCCCTCATGGCGAAGAAATAATTATGCCTGCCTTCTCGAATCAAATCCCGATTCATAAAAAATATACACTTGCTAGAAAGTGGGCAGTGGCCTTAGCACCTGCTTTATATAAAAATCATGTAGGATGGGATGAGGATTCTCCTCCTCACAAAATCCAGTTAAAATCACAACCTACTGCACAAAGGCAGTACCCAATTAAGCAAGAAGCTAAAAAACAAGTAAATGAAATACTAGATCAGCTAGAATACCAGGGGGTGATTGAAACTTGCACCTCACAAATGAACAATCCTTTGTTTCCGGTCGCCAAACCAGACAACTCATATCGTCTAGTTTTGGATTACCGACACCTTAACACATGTTGCAAAACTTTTGCAGTGCAAAACTCACACAGTGCTGCACTAATGAATAACATAGTGCGCAAAAAATACAAAACAACCTTGGACATCTCCAATGGATTCTTTTGTCAAAACATAGCACCAGAGAGCAGATATTTAACTGCATTCTCAGTAAATGGCACTCAAAAACAATTCTGTCAGTTAGCCCAGGGGTACAAGAACAGCCCGGGGGTATTCTCAGCGAGAGTAACAGAATTACTACAACTATATGATGATGAAGCATTATCTTATGTTGATGACATTTACTTAACAGATGATGACTTGGAGACTCACTTGAAAAGAGTGAACACCATAATACTTGGTTTCGCTGCAGAGGGTTACAAATTCAACTTTAAAAAGTCCAGAATTGCCCATCTGACAGTCCTATTCTTAGGATATGAGTTATCAAGTGAAGGCAAAAGCCTGGCAGACAATTTCCTAGAGAAATGTGCCATAATCCAAGCTCCTAAAACACTAAAAAACCTACAGTCAATTCTAGGCTTCCTAAATTTCGGAAGAACATACATTGCAAATTACGCAGAAAGGGTCAAACCCCTTTACGATCTAATTAAACCAGACTTTAAAAGATCCAATTGGACTCAAACACACACAGAAATTTTGAGATCCTTACAAACAGACATGCTAATTAAAACAAAATTAGAAACACGTGATAACACACGCAACCTTGTGATCCGAGTCATCCCAGGGAGATGCGGATTCACATACCTGACCTCTAATGAGGGAGAAAAGGTACCAATTGCATTTAAATCACACATGTACACAGAAGCTGAACAGAAATTCAGTATTACAGAAAAAATCATTCGTGCAGTTCAAACCGCAATAGCTAGAGAAAAAGACATAGCTGATGGTAGACATATCACAGTCAGAACAGCAGAATCAGCCTTTGAGGCACTAACAACACCGTGTAATTTACCAACTACAACATTGAATCCGGAATGGATACAATGGGTGAATTCAATCACAACGGACAAAGTATACTACTACTTTGACCCAGAACTAGAAGAATTAAAAAATCTAAAATATGAAAAGACGTATCCTCTGCCAATCGACATTCTGCCTCTACGACATTACGCCTGTGTAATCTATACAGACGGACATGCTCAACCCTCCGTTTGGGGAGAACAAGCATACAACCCCACATGTGAGATTACAAAAGAAGTGTGGCGCGGAGGTATATTAAAACCTCTATTAACAAAATCACACTCAGTAGAAGCTAATTCAGAACAACAAACTGAAATAATGGCATTGAAAATGGCGCTAGATAATGCGGATCGCGAATTCCCGACACTTATAGTGTCAGATTCATATTACTGCGTCAAATCATATAACAGCGATTTGCAGACATGGATTCAAAACGGTTACAAAGATGACACAGATGCACCAATAAAGCAGAAACTGCTCTGGGAACAAATAGCTCTTTTACAAAAAGAACTACCAAAGACTCACGTGACTCACTCACTGAGTCATCAACGTGATGGCGTTCACGTTGTAGGGAATTCATTGGCTGAAACAGCCGCAGCGGCAGCCACTAAATCGGCTCCCGTAGTTCGAAAAAAGCGTACATTAAAATACATTGACGGTGAAACATTGCTGGCAGTGAAAACGTCATCAAAAGGCGACTGCTCAGCGTTACCGATCAACTATCCACTCAATTATACATACATAATCGATGCAAACTCCGTCCCTTTTGCTCGAATCCCTGGAGTGGGGGATAGAGTGATTCCAAACATGGACAGGAGACACTTGTTAATCGCAGACGCACATATGGGTGAGGGTCTTGGACACCTCAAACTGAAAGATTCTCTGGAAGATTTACAATCACGGTACTGGTGGCCAGGCATGAGCCTCCATCATACTGTGTTTGTAAAAAACTGCCCAAACTGCAACAGAAATCGCAGTGGGGAGAGAAAAAATAAAATACGGTGGAATCTGACTGCAGATAACATCACCAGTAAAAAGAATGGCTTGCGATTAACATATACAGGCTAGTTTCCACTTATAATGTAGATCCTCAGCACTCGGCTGACGTCCGGACTGTTATACAAAGATTTGCGAGTCTAAATGGCATATACGCTAAGAGCATGTTACGTTCGACCATTGTTTTCACTCAGGCATACCAGCCTGGGGGGAAACATGGCCAAATGAGCACAGCCCAGCGGGAATCTTCTCACTTCCTTCCTGAGGGTACGGGATGGTGTAAAGAAAAAACCAAGGCAGAAAGCAATCTATAATAGAAAGGATATTAGGTTCGGGAGCTGGGTGGGTCAAACATCTAATAAGTGTCCAACGTAGTCTAAATAACTTGCCAAGAAATTCTCTGAAGGGATTCAGTCCGTACGAATTATTATTCGGAACTAGGATGTTGATCTCTGACCTTGATAGTCAGACTTCAGTGGTAATAGAAAAAACCTTTGATGTCAAAGACCGTTTGGCTATTTTGCAGGACTTAAACAAAACAAGAAAAGACCTGAGCAACATACAGTTGAAACAACAGCCAACAACCACTGAAGAATCACCACCTGTCCCAGCAAGACCTGTCTGGATTCCAAAAGTCGGGGATCTGGTCAGGGAGAAGATCGCGGTAAAGAAGGAATTTGGGCCTTCTTACAGAAAAGCAGTTCCTGTCTTGTCTGTCAACGGGACAAGATCAGTTGTACTACCGCCACTTGCTGGAAAAAAGGAGAACCGAGTTGTATCCATCGACCTGGTAAAACCACAACATGTGGCCGATAACAAACAGTAGGCCAAGTGGACTCCCAATAAGTAGCAGAACACCAAGGTTTGCTACCAGTACAGAGGTCCTAACAAAGAGGCTCATCACTTTCGAAACGCCTACAGAAGAACAACAAGGACTATGCAACACTGCAATAGAACTCAGACCTCTGAAAACCCAAATAAAGACATTTAGCAAAGACACACCAATCTACAATGAAGTACCAAGTGACAATGCAAGAAACAAAAATCCTGAAGCAATTGGAACAATTGACAGAACTGCATCTGGTTACTTCATCAACTTCGATGATTCCTCTGAAGGTTTCAGTGAATCAAAGACACAGCCATCATCAAAATCCTTTAAAGACAAAGCGAAGGAACTTTTGAAACAACTGAAAGAAACATATCTGATTTCTCCATGGATTGAATTTTGGATGGGTTTTGGTACATTTATCCTCATACTTTGGCTCATCATGGTATTTACTTTGGGACGCTTCATTGAGGGAAAATATGCTAAAATGGACACAGCAAGTCAGAACATCAACTTGGTCCTCAAACCACACACATCTTCACACGTCGAGAAAAGAGAACTTTCTCCAGAACTTTCTTCAGCCAACTTCACAGCCAATCCGATACCTGGTGGGGTAGCCTGGGACAACACTGACTATGAAATTTATGGTCCGGTCGAAATCCTGAAATATCCACACCAAATCAAGATCTCCTTGAGTGACTTTGCAAAACCAAACTCATTTGCTGATGATTGGGACTTCGAAAGTATTAACAACATGATGTCTGACTTAGTAATGTCTGCTAAATTTACAAAACATGATTATTTGCAAGGTTCTACAAATTATGATAGTATGTATTGCTATAACCATTATTGTGAGAAGTTGGCCTGGTAGGGGATGTTTCCAATTCTGGAACCACCTACTACCTGACCAAACAATCCCCTTATGGTGTCTGGTTGTAAGTCAACCTTATTAGACAAGCTATCCTAGGGGTAGCATGGACTAAGCAGCCTAAAGGCTTAACTTAAGAGGTCGTGTTAAGCGAGCTGTTTTACCACATACAATCCTGTAATACCAAATGAAAGGACACCACACAAGTATATAATATAAAAATATATGTGTTTATTACTAAAAACAATCCCCAGTATTCTTTATGAATAAAGGGGCACAAGCGTTAAATCAAAAAGCACTGTTTAAACATACAAGTTGCACAATTATGGATGAGGGCCGGTGGCCACTCAAACCATATACTCAACAAGTGGTATAAGAAAGGCCACTCGAGCAGTGGTTAGGCCTAGGGCCTAGGGAATCGCTGGGAGCAGTCAGGACAAGCAATGCTGAAGTCGGGAATGGCCCTCGGGATTCGGGAGATGTGCGGAAAGCGCACGCATGCACCAATGTTAACCAATGGTGCGTAAAAGTCAAAGAGTTAAAGTTTAAGGACACTTCCGCTGAACCTAGAGGAACAAAACTTAACACACAGACCCTAGAGGTGTGCACCAGTGTGGGAACACCGGCGGAGCAAAGTTACCTCACCCACAGGAAGTGGGTGCACAGGGTCGAAGTGGCGTCGGGTTTTGACACGCAGGCTCTTGGTGCTTGAAGCTGAAAGGGCTGCAGGCAGGGTGAAGACGAAGTGTCCGGTGGAGTCCAAGGGTGGACTCAAGTTGTAGAGTACCTGAAAGCAGAGGGGACAGAGTCTGGGTCACTCAGCAGTGACCAGGGTGGAACCAGGACGGAACCAGGCAATGTTGGGCGCAATCAGGTGGTCGTCAAGGAGCTTCTCTCCGCTGTCACGTGGGCTCTGGGGCATCTGCGACGTCCAGGAGCAGGTCACGATCTGTCCCACGCAGGCTCTCACCGTCGGTGCAGTCGGCTTCAAGTTTGGAGCAAACAAGCCTTGGTAAGAGCAATCCACGCAGGATCGGAAGATTGCTTCTCACTCGGACCAGGAAGGTCAGAGTAGGGGCTCCTTTTCAGGGGAGCTGGTGTGGATCTGGAGCAACCAGAATCACAAGTCTTTTTAGGTAGTTCGTCGGCACAGGGACCACAAGCCAGCTGGCAAGTGACCGGGCCAACGCGTTGAGCCAAATCGTGCCAAAGGGCCCCACGCAGCACTCGTCGAGTGTGGAGGGCTGAACTTCGGCTCAGGAGTAGCTCAGGGTGGGGGCTTCTCAAACCCCGGTGTACAGCTTCGAGGGTCACTCGTGGGCTGCACGGTCAGCGTCTCGTGGTCACTTCAAGATGGCGTGCCCCACGCTTCCGGTCGCCTCCACGGGTCTCAGCTTTGCAGGGACTGTGGATCGGGCTGTTAGAAGCTGGACAGGCTTGATCTCGTCGATCTCAGTCGCTCGAGTTCCGGCGGGAACTGCAACTAAGTAGACGTCGAGGGCTGGATGGTGCCTGCTGCTGCAGGGTGGTCACTCCTTGACCACAAGGGAGATTCTTCGGGCTTCCACGTTGAGATGGAGGGCGAAGGGTCCAGAATATCGTTTCAAATGTTTCTTCCAGGAAATCTGATGTGCATTGGCACTGCTCCCACTCTTATTCGAATCTGGTGGGCGTGATTACCTGCTAGGTCCCCTCCTATGGGTGGGACCCAGGAAGTGGGTGGATACACCCCCTTCCTTTGATCCAGGCCGCCCTGGCACGAGGGCTGGAGTGCCCCAGAACCGCTTTGGCCGGATTATGCAAGGGGCAGCCTTGTGCGCCCCAGGCAGTGTCTGGTTTCTTTCAAACCTCCCTGCTACAATACACTATCTCCTGTCTGGAGGGCGGTGACACCCTCCTGTGACAGGAAACCCTTTGTCCAGGACCCCCTTGACTGGGTTTCGGTCAGCTCCAGGGGTCCAGACATTTGTCTGTGGCAGAGGCATCCATTTTGTGGATCTTAAGGCCTTTTGGAGAAATCAACCGCATTAAAGTGAAGTAACATGTCTTACCCCTCTAGAGGGGTGGAATGCCATCCCCGTCGCCAGAACTGGCGAGGGGATGGTATTCCAAAGCGTATGACACCTTACACGACATGTTTTGATAAAGCCAAACCAGAGTTGCTAAATAACCGCGAGGATTATAAGGCACTTAATAGTATATGGTATGGCATTATCCTGAAACAGCTTAGGGATTTGTTCCCGACGGCTGCAGACAGGCTCAGCTCATGCTAGAGCTCCATCTCACATAAAAACCATGCACCCAGCCTCCAGGATTGGTGAGGCCTGTCTATAGGAGTGGCTCACAGGTTTACATGTGTCCAGATATAGGTTTAGACATAGGTATACTATATCTAAGCAAGGGGTGTGTACACCACCTTACCCCAGCTGAGTGATCAGCCAGTTGTGTCAATTTAAGAACCAGCCAGGGGTGGCAAAAGATATGCTGCAGCCCCTGGTAGGCCTTAGTGGCTCCTGTGCCCTGTGCACCTATAGTGCATTCTACAGGGGCTGACAAGGAGTCCATTTCCAATTGGTATGTGCCTATAGCACATGTGTCATTAATTTAGTGAGAGAACAGCAGGCTGGGGGTCTGATCAGCAGGCCCACAGCCTCAGTAGTCGAAAACCAGTGAAGCAAAAAGCAAAAATTTGGGGTGACCATAGGATAGCAGACCCTACTCTCCTACACAACCCCCCCCCCCAAACGCAGGGACATTAAACTAACCTTGACCAGATAAGTCTTCATGTTCTAAGTGGAAGTACCTGGAGAGACCATCTGCATTACCATGGTCAGTCCCTGGGCGGTGCTCCACTGTAAAGTCCATCCCCTGTAGGGAAATGGACCACCTGAGCAGTTTGGGATTTTCACCCTTCATCTGATTAAGCCATAAGAGGGGCTTATGGTCTGTTTGCACCAGGAAGTGAGTTCCAAACAAGTAGGACCTCAACTTCTTTAATGCCCAAACCACAGCAAAGGCCTCCCTCTCAATGGCTGACCAACGTTTTTCTCTTGGGGTTAGCCTCCTGCTAATGAAAGCAATTGGCTGGTCTTGACCATCTTGATTAAGTTGTGAGAGTACAGCTCCCACCCCCAACTCAGAAGCATCTGTCTGAACAATGAACTGTTTGGAGTAGTCAGAACTCTTTAGGATAGGTGCAGAGCACATGGCCTTCTTCAGGTCTTCAAATGCCTTCTGACAGCTAACTGTCCACTGATCCTTTTTTGGCATCTTCTTGGATGTCAAGTCATTTAATGGTGTCACTATAGACCCATAGTTTTTCACAAACTTTCTGTAATACCCAGTCAGGCCCAAGAAGGCTCTGACTTGTGTCTGGGTAACTGGAGGAGCCCAGTCCTGTATGGCCTGGATTTTGCTTTCCAGTGGCTGAACCTGGCCTCCACCTACTAGGTGGCCCAGGTATACAACCTTACTCTGCCCTATCTGGCACTTTGTGGCCTTGATAGTTAGGCCTGCCTTTTGCAGGGCCTCCAAAACTTTCTTCAGGTGGATCAGGTGATCCTCCCAGGTGGAGCTAAAGACAGCAATATCATCCAGATAAGCTGCACAAAAGTCATCCAACCCAGTAAGGACTTGGTTCACCAACCTTTGGAAAGTGGCAGGTGCATTCTTCAAACCAAAGGGCATTACCACAAACTGATAATGCCCACTAGGGGTAGAGAATGCTGTCTTGGCCTTTGACTCCTCAGCTAGTCTGATTTGCCAGTAGCCAGCTGTCAGATCAAATGTGCTCAGAAACTTGGCAGAAGCCAATCTGTCAATGAGCTCATCTGCTCTTGGAATGGGGTGAGCATCTGTCCTAGTGACAGCATTGAGACCCCTGTAATCCACGCAAAACCTCATTTCTCTCTTACCATCTTGGGTATGAGGTTTTGGCACCAGGACTACTGGGCTGGCCCATGGGCTCTCTGATGGCTCAATCACTCCAAGCTCCAACATCTTTTGCACCTCAGCCTTGATGCAATCCCTGACATGATCAGGTTGCCTGTAGATCTTATTCTTGACAGGCAGACTGTCACCAGTGTCCACAACATGGGTACACCAGTCAGTTTGGCTGGGTGTGAGTGAAAACATTTGCCTGTGAGCCTGCAAAACTTGTCTGCAGTCCCTCTGTTGCTGGTCAGTGAGGCTGCCTGCCAAGGCTACTCCATCAACTGAACCATCATCAGGGTTCTGAGAAAGCAGGTCTGGGAGAGGGTCACTCTCTTCCTCCTGTTCCCCATCTGTGGCCATGAGCAAGCTCATGTCCTCCCTGTCTACAAATGCTTTCAAGCGATTCACATGGATTACCCTGTGAGGGCTCCTGGGTGTTCCAAAGTCTACCAAGTAGGTGACTTCCCCTTTCTTCTCAATAATAGGATAGGGTCCACTCCATTTGTCCTGGAGTGCTGCTGGAGCCACTGGCTCCAGTACCCATACCTTCTGTCCTGGTTGGAACTCTACCAGCACAGCCTTTTGGTCATGCCAAGCTTTCTGCAATTCTTGGCTGGCCTCCAGGTTTTTGGATGCTCTTTCCATGTACTCAGCCATCCTGGAGCGGAGACCAAGTACATAGTCCACTATGTCTAGTTTGGGCTTTTTGAGAGGTAACTCCCATCCTTCCTTCACCAAACACAATGGACCTCTCACAGGGTGGCCAAACAAAAGTTCAAAAGGGCTGTAGCCAACCCCCTTCTGTGGGACCTCTCTGTAAGCAAAGAGCAGGCAGGGTAAAAGAATGTCCCATTTCCGCCTGAGCTTCTCTGGTAATCCTTTTATCATGCCTTTAAGGGTCTTGTTAAATCTCTCCACAAGCCCATTGCATTGTGGATGATATGGGGTGGTAAACTTATAGTTTACTCCACATTCCTTCCACATTGCTTTTAGATAGCTGGAC